>NC_091479.1:20064099-20408889 GCF_036971445.1 Narcine bancroftii | reverse complement strand
CGGGGTTCTTGACCTGTAATGGCAATTTCCAGTGGGAATTCATGCCGTTTTGACTTTGCACAATTACAGATAATCCTAAATTTACAATGGGAGGGGGGGCATTGAATGTTCCCATCCAGAATGCCAGTGAAACTCAGCGCAAAGATTATGTATTGTATTGCTGAAGATCTAGTTGCAGCTCTGGTTAAGATGTTCCAGTTATACTCCAGTTTTGGGTCCTCATCAGCAGTTGGAGGATTATTCACTGGGGGAAAGAATCATCCAATCTGGTCAAGTATCGCCCTGAATATTTGCTCATAATTATCAACAATGTTATTTAAGATATTCACGAAGATGCTATCAAGGAACACCTATTAATAAACTACTCAATTCGTTGTCCCAACAAGACCAGTTGCCTCCAGGTTACGTTATACCCTTGAGTCAAATGTAGATTAAAAAAAAGAGAAACACAAAAGACTGCAAATGCTGGAATCTTGAGCAAACAAGCAATTCAGGCAACATCCCCGGGAGAAATGGACGCTGTCAACACTATGGGTCCCTTCATTAGCAGTGCCGTAGATTAAGGGCAATTAGAAGTAAGAACAGAGAGGGAAAAAAAGATTCTACTACCTTTACCATTGAGAAAGTTAACAGAGTCCACACCCATGCAATTTCTCCGTCGAATCACTCACTGTTCTGACTTGAATATGCATCACTGTTTCTGCGTACTATTCTAAAAATCCTGGGGCTCCTTATCGACCAGTGACGTAGAAGTATCTTTAACACAAGTTTTAGAACATGGCCTTTTAAGGACCACTGAGGATGGATTTCAAAATTGCTGATCTTGCCAAAATCATCCGTCTATAAAATAAATCATAAAAGGTTTGATTTTAGTATTAACACAGCAAGCCTTGACAGTATATTTTATTGAAAGTTGGACAAATCCTAAGTACTGTGCAATCAAAATGCACATCAGTGACTTATTTGAGTTATCGCATTAATATCTATTTCTGGACCTATTTGTTCATGCTCTATTCTATTTGAAGTTTCTTAAATGCGTGGTCCAAGAAATATTTGCACACAAATTCCAACCAAGTTGCAAGACTGTATTATTCAGGCTAAATGTAAACGCATATCTGTCTGTCATCCTTAATATCAGAAGTTCCTGTTTTCCCTTTGTGCTTGATTCAAGTTTGGTTCAACGTGGCAGTTTTGACGGAGATTTGGGAAATGGAGATTTGTATTCAGCTGGAGCCAGCATGTCTGTAAGGTGGAGCATTGAGTCTGTTTGAAAATGAACACAAGCTGCTTAGTAATCAGATTTGCTCCACAGTAAATGCGGTACGGTTCCTTTGCAATGTTTTGTAAGGCATGCAGAATAATGGAACAGCAATAAACTTGCTGGAAGTAGAGATGAGCTATTATGAAGAACCATTGCGCTTATCCGAAATATAAAGATTAACTAAGGATAAATAATTTGATGAGGATAAGATCTGAATGAGAAGTTTTGAAAGTTGGAATTTGGCTTAAAATTCCACAAAGGAAAGTTAAGTAAATTATTTCCAGCTACTTGGTATTTCTGTATCATGTAGGAAGATGAGACATGGTTATCATTTTGTACTTCTGGATTTTATCCATGTTCAATTAAAATAACAAAGACATTTGACAGTTTATCGTGGTAAAATGACAATTTGTTTTCTTTATGCATACTTAAGGATTGATGTCAACTCTGTACAGGATTTAAACAGCCTGTTAAAGGAGTTGATGGTGGTTTATTTTAAAATCTTATGGGTTCTGGATCCAAGATTGCTATACCTAAAATTGACAATGGTCATGAGGGGTTGTAAACTCCGAGGA
This sequence comes from Narcine bancroftii, assembly GCF_036971445.1. Classification (NCBI taxonomy): domain Eukaryota; kingdom Metazoa; phylum Chordata; class Chondrichthyes; order Torpediniformes; family Narcinidae; genus Narcine; species Narcine bancroftii. Next base: position 20,407,053 of record NC_091479.1, on the reverse strand, counting down.
ATCAGAGGGCTGATGCAGGGCACCAGAAAATGTAGAGACCAACTCCTCTCCCCCCACCCCATTTGAAAAGGAGAAGCAGAGGCGACAACCCACAGGGCAGTGACTTTAGCAGCAGACCAGTGAGGGGCTCTGAGGTTGAAGAACACACAAGTGGTGTGCTGTTGGTCACTCAAGGCAAGGAACCAATGTAGGCTGCGGACGACTGTGGTCAAGGGATTTGCATCAAGCTGTGGACTGCTGGAGGCTAGCTTAAGACTGACTGAAGGGGTACCAGGTATCGGAACTGATGTGAGAAGCGCTAGAGGCTTCCTGATCGTGTCAGAGGTGTGCATCTAGAGGTCAGGTTGCTGATGGTTTGGACTGAAGGCTGTGGAAGCGCTGGAGGCGAAACCATGGACATTCAATGACTCCAGGGGGACTCGTTTTTGCTTTTCTTTCTCAGGCTGTAAGGGGGGCTAGGCAAGTTTTACTGATAGCAAATATTTAAATTTAGATATACAACACAATAACAGGCCATTTTGGCCCACAAGCCCATGCTTCCCAATTTACACCCAATTTAACCTACACCCCTGAATGGTGAGAGAAAACAGGAGCCCCCAGAGAAAATCCACACAGACATAGGGAGACGTGCAAATTCCTTACAGACAGTGCGGGATTTGAAACTCAGTCCTGATCACTGGCCTGTAAAGGGGTTGAGCTAACCGCTATGACAACTGAGCTATCCCTGCCTTATGGTAGACTAAAGGAAATTTCATGTGATATTACATTTTATGTTTTGTTACATGACAATAAAATGATCTTGAATCTTGAAATATAATTCCTCTTACAATAAATTTAACCTTATTACCATAGAAATTTGCAACCAGTTTTCCAACATTTAAATTGACTGTGTACAAGTTCCAAAACAATAATAAATTGAAAAACTTGATTACATTTAAAATATGGATGGTAGAGCTTCCTGATGAAGTATCAACATACATTGTTGAACACTGCATTGCCATGTTCAGTTCATGTGGAACAAATGCTGGCTCACTTCAATCTACTTTCAGATGTTATAACAGTTCCGTTAACAAATTTAAGACTACATATAGAATCATGTCTATATATGTCAAATTTTATTCCTTTAACATGATTATGCAAAAATTTAGATTACCAGTAAGACTTGTCCTAACTTGACATGGGACCATGCCCAAATGGAATTTCAGTAAAGTGACTCAATTTTTAAAATTACATCGACAAATCACTGTACAAACATAATTGTAGAACCAAGCCCACTAGGTTATCAAGTTGTGCAGTGGAAATATATAAAAGTTTTGTTCCAAAACAATAATGAATTGAAACTTCTTGAAAAAGGACGGGTCAAACCATTTACTGTATAATTGGTTGATGTTCAAAATATAACGTGTTAACCATTTACACTAACAAGATGACTCTTGAGGCAAGAGGACAACTTTGATGGCAGATTAAATCTGATATTATGAAGTTACTTCACAGAAACAATCTTTTCTGCTCAACAAATCCCAAGAGCACTGTTCCTCTCACTATTCTCTCACTATTCCTCATTTGATTTGATGTACTGTGTATGCCTGTGAAATTATCGATACCGTGAAATAGTTGGCACTACCTTCTTTGCCCCAAAAATCGCGTTTTCATAACGATCCGTGTAAAAGTCAATCCTCCCCCCCCCTTTGAGCCTGACCACCCGCCTTGGCCCCGGCCACCCACCGGCTGCACACGATCCTCGCCCAGCTGTCCACCAGAGCTGGTGACACCCTGACTGCAGACCCTCGCCTTGGCTGCCTGCCCATCCAAGCTCCCAATGCCCTGGCCACAGACTCACTCCTAGGCCCTAACCACCCACCCATCCAAGCTCCCAATGACCTGGCCACAGACTCACTCCTAGGCCCTAACCACCCACCCATCCAAGCTCCCAATGCCCTGGCCACAGACTCACTCCTAGGCCCTAACCACCCAACCATCCAAGCTCCCGATGCCCTGGCCACAGACTCACTCCTAGGCCCTAACCACCCAACCATCCAAGCTCCCGATGCCCTGGCCACAGACTCACTCCTAGGCCCTAACCACCCACCCATCCAAGTTCCCAATGACCTGGCCACAGACTCACTCCTAGGCCCTAACCACCCAACCATCCAAGCTCCCGATGCCCTGGCCACAGACTCACTCCTAGGCCCTAACCACCCATCCATCCAAGCTCCCAATGCCCTGGCCACAGACTCACTCCTAGGCCCTAACCACCCACCCATCCAAGCTCCCAATGCCCTGGCCACAGACTCACTCCTAGGCCCTAACCACCCACCCATCCAAGCTCCCAATGCCCTGGCCACGGACTCACTCCTAGGCCCTAACCACTCACCCATCCAAGCTCCCAATGCCCTGGCCACAGACTCACTCCTAGGCCCTAACCACCCACCCATCCAAGCTCCCAATGACCTGGCCACAGACTCACTCCTAGGCCCTAACCACCCACCCATCCAAGCTCCCAATGCCCTGGCCACAGACTCAATCCTAGGCCCTAAACACCCACCCATCCAAGCTCCCAATGACCTGGCCACGGACTCACTCCTAGGCCCTAACCACCCACCCATCCAAGCTCCCAATGACCTGGCCACGGACTCACTCCTAGGCCCTAACCACCCACCCATCCAAGCTCCCAATGACCTGGCCACGGACTCACTCCTAGGCCCTAACCACCCACCCATCCAAGCTCCCAATGACCTGGCCACGGACTCACTCCTAGGCCCTAACCACCCACCCATCCAAGCTCCCAATGACCTGGCCACGGACTCACTCCTAGGCCCTAACCACCCACCCATCCAAGCTCCCAATGACCTGGCCACGGACTCACTCCTAGGCCCTAACCACCCACCCATCCAAGCTCCCAATGACCTGGCCACGGACTCACTCCTAGGCCCTAACCACCCACCCATCCAAGCTCCCAATGACCTGGCCACGGACTCACTCCTAGGCCCTAACCACCCACCCATCCAAGCTCCCAATGACCTGGCCACGGACTCACTCCTAGGCCCTAACCACCCACCCATCCAAGCTCCCAATGACCTGGCCACGGACTCACTCCTAGGCCCTAACCACCCACCCATCCAAGCTCCCAATGACCTGGCCACGGACTCACTCCTAGGCCCTAACCACCCACCCATCCAAGCTCCCAATGACCTGGCCACGGACTCACTCCTAGGCCCTAACCACCCACCCATCCAAGCTCCCAATGACCTGGCCACGGACTCACTCCTAGGCCCTAACCACCCACCCATCCAAGCTCCCGACGCCTTGAACTACGCAGGTACTTTATATGGTCAGAGGTATGACCCATGAAAAAGCGGTCCTCCCAAATTTGACCCAAAAAATGGACCAAAAGTTTTTGATGATTAAATGAGTATACACAGTAGTTCACATTCTTTCTTCCTTACCTACTCTCCTTCCCTTTTAAATTAATCTATTTAGATCAACCGTGGAAAGTTTCGTATTATAACTCTCTCTGAGAAAGAACATTCTGCAGAATTATTCATTTTTTTTGTAACAACATAAAGCTAACCTCAACAATATGTAGCAAAACTAACCTCAACCAATTTAAACTCCACACATTTTCTCACCTTTTTTGGAATCTAATCCCATCATTCTAACCTCTTTGTACTTTCTCTCTCCTGTGCTACTTACCTCACTTTTGACTATCCTATGTGTTCTGCCCCCTCCTGTCTGTTGTCGTCTTTGCTGGTGGAAATAACTTCAATCAAAACCATTTACAATATTGCTGATCTCTCTCAGGTCACCTCTTGTCTTTTTTCTGTCATTTTAACTTGTTCAATCATTGCTGCCCTGGCATCACTCCTATACATATCTTTATGTACTTTTGTTCAATACTACTCCATTATAATGTAGTGGCTGGAGCAATAGACAACACTGCGTGATTTACCCTCGTATCTCCAGAGCTTTAAAATAACTTCTGTTTTTCTTTCCCAACTCGCATGTTGCCAATATGTTTTTAATTATATCGGTTGATTGTTTAAATGTAGTAAACATTAAGAGAGCTACTTTATATTAGATTTTCTCATGAGGATCATATGTATATTTAACAGCACCTCATAGCCAAGTACCTGCTTCATTTTATTCACAAAAGTTTTAAAGAATTTTATGAGCAAGCTTGGTTAATGTAAATAATAGATACTTGGCAATTATTATTAAAGATTTTACTAGGCAAGAGTCGCAAACGTCAGTTGCATTCAGTATTTGATCTTGTAATCAATGTTTTTAAATATTTATCTTGCACGTGATATCAAAACTAATTTTCTTCCTTTTAATTTTTGGAAGATGGCAAGTAGACCCAGCATTAATGTCTATCCTTAGCTACCACCTTGAACTGCTTTAGTCTGTTCAATAGAGTTGTTGGATAAGGATCAGGACTTTTAATCTCAAATCAAGCTACTACAATATACAGTGCCCTCCATAATGTTTAGGACAAAGACACTTTTTCCAACTGCTCCACAGTATTAAATTTGTAATCAAACAACTTACAAGTAATTTTATTCAAGGTACTTGTATACATTTTGGTTTGACCTTGTAGAAATTGCAGCCCTTTTTATACATAGTCCCCACATTTCAGGCCACCATGTTTGGGACATTTGGCTTCACAGGTGTTTGTGAATATTCAGGTATATTTAATTGCTTCATTGGTGCATTAGAGAGCTAGATTTGCTTCTAAGCTTTTGAACACCTCTGGAGTCTATAGTTGCCATTTTTCAACACGAGGACCATACTTGTCAAAGAAGCCAATATGAGGCTGAAAAACAACAATAAAACAGTAAGAGACATCATCCAAACATTAGGATTTCCAAAAAAAAAGTTTGGAACATCATTAAGAAGAAAGAGCTTACTGGTGAGCTCAGCAATCGCATTTGGACTGGTCGGCCAAGGAAGATCTCCACTGCTCATGACAGAAAAATTCTCATCATAATGAAAAGAAAAATCCCAAAACGTACGTCCAACAGATCAGAAACACTCTTCAGGTGGCAGGTGTGGATGTGTCAATGAGCACTGTCCACAAATCTTCATGAACAGAGATGCAGAGGCTGCATTGCAAGATGCAAACCACTAGTTAACCACAGCAACAGGATGGTCAGATTGCAGTTTGTCAAGAAGTACAGGTATTTTAAGAGCCTGCAGAATTTTGTAAAAAGGGCTTGTGGACAGATGAGACCAAGATTAATCTGTATTAGAGTCGCAGGAAGAGCAAAGTGTGTAAAGGAACTGCCCAAGATCCAAAGCAGACACCCTTTGCCCTGCTTTGCATCTAGCAAATGTACACAAATAACCATGAATAAAATCTAGAAAGTGCACTTTAATTACGTGAAGTATTTGATAACAAATTTATAAATGTGGGGTAAATGGGAAAATAAAGAAAATGAGTGGTCTTGTCCCAAACATTATGGAGGGCACTGCATATGCAAAATAGGATGGTGGAGGGGTATTTGCTGGCAGTGGTGCTTTAGAACACCTGGTACTCCTTTTTCCAGGTGGTAACGGTCATATATTTGTCAAAAAATCTGCGATGAGATTTTGCACTGCATTTTCCAGGTAGTGCACATTGTAAATTTCATGTGCTGTTGATGGAGGAGAGAATTACATAGGGTGTTACTCAAATAGACTGCTTTGCCTAGCTTGTTGCGTGATGTTGGACTTGTAATTACCCAGACAATGAAGAATATGCAATTTTACTCATTGTTTTGCTTGGTAGGTCATAAAAGTGTGTATCAGGGAGCCAAGGAACAGTTTGGTAATGGGAATGGTAATCTCGTTGAATGGTAATGGTGGTTGGTTGGACTCTCTCTTGTTGGATAGAGTTATAATTGTGGCAGATCACTGGCATTTCCAAAGCACAGCCAAGATAATCTGCTTTGTGAGTCATTTGGGAAAAATTGCATTTAAAAACAAATCATATATGAAACATTTGACTACTTTCTGCACGTCCACTTTTGGCTATTTTAGAACTTTCATATATAGAACTGATCATGGACTGAAGTCCCCAATTCAGAATCAGAATCAGGATTTATTGTCATGAACGTTTTGAAATTCATTGCTTTATTTCAGCATTGTAGTGCAAACATATGTACAGTGAAACCTCGTGAGAACACGATTCTTTAATCCGCGGAATCACTTATAGCGCGGGTGTCTGTGGTCCCCAAACTGCTAAGGGGCGGGCTGACGACAATCAGCCCACGACCCAACTTCCCACGCCCCTCCCCTCTGCCCCTTCCCCCGGCCCTGATGTCCCATGGCAGCTGCCCCTGAATCTGTTCCACGACTCGGCTTAATGTGGAATGAAATCTTGGACCCCAACTGCCGCATTCTAACGAGGTTTTACTATATTATAACCATCTTACAACATTACAATTAAAAAAATATTAATAACAATAATTGTGCTTGAAAAGTGAGGCCGTGTCTTTGGTTTATTGATTATTCAGGAATCTGATGGCAGCGGGAAGAAGCCGTCCTTGTGCTACTGAGTGCTCATCTTTAGGCTCCTGTACCTTTTTCCCGATGGTAGCAGAGGGAAAAGGGCATGGCCTGGGTGGTGGGGTCTTTGAAGATAGAAGCTGCTTTTTTTAAGACTCTGCTTCATGTAGATGTCATCACTGGAGTGAAATCTGGTGCCCATGATGTCGCAGGCCAAGTTAACAACCCTCTGAAGTTTATTCTTGTCCTGAGAGTTGGCGCCTCCATACCAGGCATTGATGTAACCAGCTAGAATGCTTTCCACGGTCCACCTGTAGAAGTTCGCGACGGCCTTCGATGACATACCAAACCTCTTCAGATAGCTCACGAAGTATAGCTGCTGGTGAGGCTTCTTTGTGATTGCAGCAATGTGGAGGCTCCAGGACGGATCCTCAGAAATGGTGATACCCAGGAATTTGAAGTTCTTGACCCTCTCCACTACTGAGCCCTCAATGAGGACTGGGTCATATTTCCCTGACTTCCTCCTGAAGTCCACCATCATCTTGATTTTGGTGTTGTTGGGTGCAAAATTGTGGTTACACAATTCAACAAGCTGTTCTGTCTCCCTCCTGTATGATTCCTCATTGCCGTTTGTGATTCTGCTGAGAGCTGTGGTGTCATTGGCATGCTTGTAGATGGCCTTGAAATTGTGCCTGTCTGCACAGTCGTAGGTGTATAACGAGTAGAGCAGTGGGTAAGCACGCATCCTTGAGGAGGAGATGTTTCCAATTTGTTCTGACTGTGGTTTTCCGATGAAAAGTCAAGTTTGTAGCTTCTTGACCAGCACTGAAGGAATAATGGTATTGAAGGCTGAGCTGTAGTCTATGAAGGGCAACTGTATGTATGAGTTGCTGTTTTCAAGGTGATCTAGAGCCGAGTGGAGAGCCTGTGATATTGCATCTGCCATGGAGTGATTGAGATGATGGGCGAATTGCAGTGGGTCCAGATCTTTACTTAGTTATGTGTTAATTCTAGCCATGACCATCCTCTCGATGCATTTAATCACAGTAGAAGTTAGTGCTACTTGGTGGTAGTCATTGAGGAAGCCCACGCTACTCTTCTTGGGTACCGGGATGATTGATACCTTTGTGAAACTGGTGGGAACCTCTGACTGCCACAATGACAGGTTGAAAATGTTGGTGAAAACTCCGACTAATTGGATGGCACAGATTTTCAGTATCCTGCCAGGGTCACCGTCAGGGCCTGATGCCTTGTGAGGGTTCACCCTCTTGAATGATGTTCTGACGTTGCCCTCAGAGGCAGATATCACAGGGTCTTTTCAGGGATTCTAGTAGGCATTGTTTGGTTCTTCTTCTCAAAGTGGGCGTAGAAACAGCTCATCAGGTAGTAAAGCATCACAGCCATCTATAATGTTCGTCTTCACTTTGTAGGCTGTAAAGGCCTGCACTCCCTTCCATAGGTGGCATATATCTCTCTCTGTCTTTATCTTCTTCTGGAATTGCCACTTTGCTTTGGGGATGGCCTTCCGCAGACTTTTTGTAAAGATCTCGATCCCTGGCCTTAAACACCCTTGTTCTTCCCCTCAGCAGGTTGCAGATTTTCTGATTCCTCAAGGACTTCTGGTTGGGGAACACCTGGTATTTGCACGTGGGCACCTACTCATCCATGCAGGTCTCGATGAAGTCGGTGACACCTGTTACATATTCATTCAAGTCTATAGATGAGTTTAAAGCAAGTAATCAATGAATAACTGTAAATGATTAGTCATAATACCGAATGGAGATCGAGAATCTGATTGGGTGGTGCCTGAACTACAATCTTGCTCTCAACATCACTGAGACCAAGGAAACATTGTTTTCAGGAAGGAGAGTTTGTTGGATAACGCACTTGCCTGCATTGATGGTATGGAGGTTGAGAGGGGTACAACCTTCACATTTCTGGAGGTCGCTATTTCAGAAGACCTTTCTTGTAGCCAGCACATCTAGGCAACTGTGAAGAAGGCACACCAATGCCTCTACTTTCTAAGAAAACAGAGGAGATTTGACATGTCCATGAATGCTCTTTCAAACTTCTACAGGTGAACTGTGGAAAGCATACTGGCTAAATACATCACAGCTTGATTTGGAAATTCGAATGCCAAGGAACACAGGAATATCCAGAAGGTAGCAAATGTAGTGGTCTGACCTCCTATTCATGGCAGATATCTATCTGACTCACTGTCTCAAGAAGGCAGCCAGTATCATAAAGGACTCCCATCAGCCTGGTCACAACCTCTTCGTTCTGCTACCTTCAGGCAGAATGTACAGAAGCTTGAAGACCAGCACCTCTAGGTTGAACAACAGTGTCTTTCCAACAACTATCAGACTCTTGAATCTCCCCTTGCATTGCATTATGGTCTCCCAGCCTCACAAAAAGATTGCCTACTCAATTGCAGTCACCTTTTTCGCACCAAGATAACTATTTATGATCTATTTTTGTATTATCTCTTTTTAATTCAACAATTCAATTGTTTTTTTTTTGTTGATTTTGTAGGCTTTTTCTACAAAGTACCTGTTCAGCTGGCAGCAAACATGTGCATGTGTACAGGGTACATAAACTCATTATGTTTATTTCCCTTGTACATCACACGTTCTGTCGACATCGTGGTTGAAGAAAAACACAAAATGCTGGAGAAGATCAGTAGGTCAAACAGTGTCCTTTGTGTAGCAAAGGTAAAGATATATAACCAACCTTTTGGGCTTGAGCCCTTCAAAGTAGGAGAAAATGCTGGCAGGCGTCTGAACAAAAGAGTGGGGGTGGAGTGGGGGGTGACAAAGACAGGACATGATAGATGAAGAAAGGAGGAAGGGGACAGCAGCAATGAAGGGGAGGAGGGATGGCTGGAAAGAACTGGAAAGACAGGAAAGGAAAGGCAAGCAGGTTTAGTGGAAGGTAGTAAAGTCTTTGTTCATGCCATCTGGCTGGAGAGTGTTCCTCTAATATGCAGGTGGTCTGAGTGGGATAGTGCACAAGCCCATGGATAGACATGAGCGCGGGAGTGTGACCCAGAATTGAAATAGTTGGCCACTGGGAGATCACAGTTGTTGCAAACGGAGAGGAGGTGCTGAGTGAAGTGATCTCCCAATCTGCGATTGGTCTCTCCAATGTAGAGAAGACCTCAAAGGGAGCACCGAATGCAGTAAATAAGTCCTCAGGATGTAAAAGTGAAGTGTTGCTTCAGTTGAAAGGCCTGTTTGTGTAATACCATTGAGCTGCACGGTTACCGTAGCACTATTTCAGTGCCAGTGATCGGGTCCAAGTTTTGAATCCTGTGGTGTCTGTAAGGAGTTTGTACATTTGCTCCCTGTTTGCATGGGTTTTTCCCAGGGGCTCTGGTTTCCTCCCACCATTCGAAATGTACTCGGGGCTGTAATTGGGTGGCAGGGGTACATGGGCCAGAAGGGAGGGCCTGTTACCTGTCTCAATTTAAAATGTTTTTTTTTAATTGTGTTGAACAAACTTCTTTAAATTAACTTCTGGGTTTCCTCCCCTCCCTCTCACTCCTAGCCATCTTGAGTTGAAAATTGATATTTTCCTTGAGATACCTATTCTGAGACCAATATTTCAAGTTAATAGGGTAAACATGATGATAGACCTTGGATGGTAGAAGATTTTCCTCATTCATTGGGCTCGGTGTTTCATTAATTCTTGTACCTCATAAGCTAATCTATTGAGCCAAATTGAACACATTAAGTACTATTAACATAGAAAGTGCTAGTTACTCAGCAGGCCAAGCAACATTTTGTGGAGTGTGAAGCAGAATCACCCATCATTCACTGTTCTTTTTTCATCACTGATTCTAAATTTTGGAATACCTTACCTAATGGTGTATTGGGAATACTTTCACTTGAGTGTCTGCAACGGTTCAATAATAATGTTTCCTAGATTCAGACTGCTAAGGGCAAAGAAAATGTAATTAAAATAAAGTCTATTTTAATTCACAGCAGATTTGAATTAAATTCAGTACTTCTCTGGAGATTATTAGTTCTTGCCTTATGCTGGATGTTCATGGCTAAATCGTCTGTTTTAGAAATAACTTGTACGGTGTAGCAGGGAATTGAATAAAGACAGTAGAGTAAACGTGTAATTTCCAATCTATAGAGACAATAGTTTTCTATAACAATTTCATATCTTCTGTTCCTTTCTTAATTCTGTTTCTCTGATTATTATGGTTTATTAAGGTTTAAACAGGTTTTAATCAGGTTGAGTCTGTACCTAACATCGAAATACTCGAGATGGCAGAGGCCGACAGCATCGAATCCACGCTGCTGAAGATCCAACTGCGCTGGGCAGGTCACGTCTCCAGAATGGAGGTCCATCGCCTTCCCAAGATCGTGTTCTATGGCGAGCTCTCCACTGGCCACCGTGACAGAGGTGCACCAAAGAAGAGGTACAAGGACTGCCTAAAGAAATCTCTTGGTGCCTGCCCCATTGACCACCACCTGTGGGCTGATATCGCCTCAAGCCGTGCATCTTGGCGCCTCACAGTTCGGCAGGCAGCAACCTCCTTTGAAGAAGACCGCAGAGCCCACCTCACTGACAAAAGACAAAGGAGGAAAAACCCAACACCCAACCCACCAATTTTCCCCTGCAACCGCTGCAACCCTGTCTGCCTGTCCCGCATCGGACTTGTCAGCCACAAACGAGCCTGCAGCTGACGTGGACATTACCCCTCCATAAATCTTCATCCGCGAAGCCAAGCCAAAGAATCAGGTTGAATTATATATGTCAAAATAGGTCAAGGTTTCAAAAACAAAAAAAAAAATCTAGGTATTCTCACCTCAATTTTTATAGTCTATGTTGGTCACTTCATAACATATTCTGCAGGATTAAATTTGGCCTTCAAAAGTCTGCTCCGCTATTTGAATCGTGGCTGATGTATTTTTTTTTTCATTCCCATTCTCCTGCCTTCTTCCCATAGCCATCAAGAGATTTACTAATGAAGTACCTATCAATCTCCGCTTTCAGTATACTTGTGGATCGGAATATTTTTGAACTGGTACCTTATGTTAGATTTTAATATTATACTACTATTTCCTAGCATTTTTGGATTGGTTAGACCATAGCCTATTCCACAGTTTGTGCTGTCCTACAGTTGGGTAAGTTATTTACAAACTTCTCCTTTAACCAGGATTCGTTCCCTGGCTTGATAATGATGGTGGACATCAAAATCAGAATTTATGGTCATGAACGTCATGAAATTTGTTGTGTTGTGGCAGGATCACAGTGCAAGCATTCATATAAACCACCTTACAAAATAAATAAAATTGGGCAAGAAAAAGAAAACGTGAAAGTAAGGCAGAGTCTGCAGTTCACTGTTCAATCAGGAATCTGATGGCAGAGGCGAAGAGGCTGTCCTTGTGCTGGTGGGTGCTCGTCTTCAGACTCCTGTACCTTTTTCCCCAATGAAAGGAGAGTGAAGAGGGCATAGCCTGGGTGGGGTTTCATGAGGATAGAGAATGCTTTATTAAGATACTGCCTCTTGTAATTACATTTACTGTAGTATAAATTAAAACATTAAGTATTTTAGAGTGACTTTACAGGAGTTTTGCAATAATATTCTTGTCCACATAAAATTCAAGTTGGAGATGTCCCACTGCACCCCAATTGTGGTCATTCTTCAGCCACTCCCAGTCCAGTGCTGTCATAGCTTAACCCTCGCTGTCCCTTCTTGTCAGATCTCTCACACAACACACTCGCACATACACATACTCTCGCACACACACACGTATGTACTCTTTCTCTCACATACACATACACTTACTCTCACACACACACTCACATACTCTCTCACGCGCACACACTCATACATGGTCTCCCTCACACTCGTACATACTCTCTCTCTCACACACACTTGCACATACTCACACTCTCTCACACTTAGACATACTCTCTCACATGCACTCGTGCATTTTCTCTCCCTCCCTCCCTCCCTCCCTTCCTCCCTGCTGCTTTATTTAAAGCATGCAGGAGCAAAAGCCAACCCATAGTGTTGACTGGTTGTGAGTAACTGAGTCCGGCTATGACTTGATACTGTGCAATCAACATGGGAAGGGGATGGAAATGGTAGTGAGAAAGGATGGATTATGCAGGGAATAGAGGATACAGATGTAAAGAAGAGGAGAGGAGGATCAATAAATATTGCTTTTCCTCCCTCCTGCTCCCATTATGTCTCCCAAGCATCACTTTCCCTCTCTCCCCTGACCACTCTCCATCTCTTAACACCAATTTCTCGTTATAATTTTCTTCCCTCTGCCGTCCACTCTTCGATATCCCCAATTCTCTTTCTCCTCAGCTCCTCTTTCCTCCACTCTGCCCAACACTTCCCTATCCATAACTCCCTCTTGCTCTCCCATCCTCCAAGTTTCCATCACTCCAACACTGTCTTACACTGGCTCTTTCTCTCTTTTCCCTTCCATGTCTGAACTGGCTGAGCAACTATCTCAGAACCTACAGAGCTGGAGAAATTGCGAATCATGCTATATCTTGAGCAACTGTCCAAGAAATAAAAATGTGGAAATCTTGCTGCAATTATGCAAGGCTTTGTTGAGGTCACACCACACAAGTATTTATGTGGTTTTGATCTCCACGGTGGCAATGCATAAAATTGATTAATCTCACAAGGAAAGATGGATGTAAAATCAGTTTTAACCCATTGGAGTTTGTAGGAATCAGAGCTGATCTCATTGATACAGGATTGTGAAGGGGATTAATGGATGGGCTACTTCCTCAAAGACAGAACTATAGTTCTTGAAGGGGTGGTGCACTTGAAAGAGGAAGGAGATCTTTCTTAAAAGTATGCGTGGTTGGGATTGATAGATTTCAATGCACTAAAGCAATCAAAAGGTGGGAATATGGACACGGTACTGAAATATGCTTCAAGGATTCATGCACTTCACTCCACAATTCAATGTTGTTTTTTTCTCATCTATTTAATTGCAACCGTGCCTGCCTGTCCCGCATCGGACTTGTCAGTCACCAACGAGCCTGCAGCAGACGTGGACATACCCCTCCATAAATCTTCATCCGCGAAGCCAAGCCAAAGAAAGAAGATTTAATTGTAGCAAGAGCATCTTAAAACTATGGCTTTATTTCTCTGTCATCCAACATTTCAAGAACTTTTGATACAAATTTGTGTGTATAAAGTCCACAAACTCAGCAGTGTCTATTATTCACTGGCTGGTTTCCTGACTTTAAATGGAATTTGATTTCCCTGCCTTTTGTCTGCTAAAAGAAATATAGATAACCCATTGAATTCATGTAGTCTCTCCTCATTTAGTTTTTCTGGTGGAAAATGGAATTAACACTAGGCAAGTTACTCTTTAATTTTATTCAAACACTTCTTGTTCCATCACTGACTAAACATGGACAATTATTATGTCACTAGGCCCAATCAGATTGATGTATTTAACATTTGTTCAAAACTTGAGGTTCCACATGTGCACTGGTCCAGTTGGTAATGTAAGTTCTCAATGGAAAAATCGATTTCCTCTCTTAACTGTGGCTATGTTATTAATATTTCATAACATCATTGCAAGACATTATTGCTTTGATATTGCCATTTGGTCACAATCAGCTTCTTCTATTTTTTAAAATATCTGTCAATTTATTGACCACACAGTAGAAGCCGATTTTGTCCATGAAACCCGTGCCGCCCAATTAACCAACCAATCCCATAATATTTTGGTGGGGGGGCAGCCTTTTCCCTACTAACTGACTTCTGATTGGTGTTGCATTGTTACTGAGGAAAGTTGTCTGAGTCTGCATTTGCACATAAATGAGATGGAAAGATGGGTGGAGCTTTTGCAGATGAAATTTAATCCTGATAAGTACAAAATGATGCATTTCTAGAAATCAAATCTGGGTAGGACATGTACAGTAAGCAGCAGGGCATTAAGGAATATTAATGAACAGAGGGACTTAAGGTCCAAGTGTATGGTTCCCCAAAAGTGGCAACACAGGTCACTAGGATGATGAAGAAGGCTGTTCTGTTCATTACTCCACCATAAATGAGAAGTGGGCAGCAATGCCCCTGTTATAAAGCTTTTTTGCTGATTATATTAGAGGTTTACGTGGTCAAAGGATACAGGAAGCACAAAAGCAGGAAGCAAAAGAGTGAGAAAAGCTGCTACCTTTATACTCCTGCATAAAGGTTAGCTCTGGCCCACTTCAAAAGTTGTAGTGCACATAACTGGCTGGACTTGGTTATCTCAGTGACCTCCACTGCCCGTGGAGGCAGGCAGCTCTTTATTAAACCCTTCTGTGAACTGCTCTTTTATCTAAGCCTCATAATGTGCCTTCAACGGCCAGGGCACAGAATACAAGAGTTGGGATGATATGGTGCAATTCAAAATATTCGTTGGACCAGACTGTGAGCAGTTCTAGTTGCCACAAACGAAAGGAAGGACTGGAGTAGGCACAGAGGACATTCACCAAAATGTTGTCTAGATTGGTGGACTTTAGTTCAAGGGTAGATTGGATAGGCTGGGCTTGTTTTCCCTGGTGCAAAGGAAGCTGGGGGGTCAATTGAGAGGTGAAAATGGGATAGGTAGTCAACGTCTTTTTTCCCCCCCCACACAGTTGACATATCACAAACAAGTGGGCATAGGTTTAAGGTGAGAGGAAAGAATTTTATACATATTTGGTAGCCCGTGAAATGTTTTCTCTCTATTAGAGATCTATTAGATATTAACATTGAAAACTTATGTAACGTTCACTTTAATTAGGTAATTCCCATAACTTACAAAATTTAAATTCGGACCCTGGTTGCTGGCACTCTAGCAGCATTGCGCGAACCTTGTTAATGTCATAATTAAGCTCTCTCTCCCAAGGTTACAGATAAAGCATTACAAATATACCTAATGCTAATAAAGATAAAGACTTTCTAGGCAGGTATGTTGAGGAGATATTTTTGGAAGAGTCTTCTATCTTCACCAAGGGATGCTGTGTTGCCTCAGAGAACATTTACTTTAACAATTTTAAACTTTTATGTAAATTTGTATTTATCTTAATTTATTTATTTACTTCCTCTAATTTTTTTTGATGGTTGGTTGGGTTGCCAGTTGCTTGTATTCCAGATACCAGGGATTTTGCTGTATAAATATTATGTAGATGGATATTAATGTGTATGGCTTCCTTTTAACTGCTATTGGTGTCTTTTATAAATTTAATGATTACTAAACATTATATCTGAAAGTGAACTAAATTTAACTTACAGGTAATTTCTTTAGTTATTAGGAAGGAGAATTTTCAGAACTGTTTTTAAAATAGCTTTTGAATAATTGTACTGTTTTATAACAGTCGATATTTATTTTAGATTACAGGACTGGACCATGTTTCACTTCAGTAAACA
Organism: Narcine bancroftii; assembly: GCF_036971445.1. Lineage (NCBI taxonomy): Eukaryota > Metazoa > Chordata > Chondrichthyes > Torpediniformes > Narcinidae > Narcine > Narcine bancroftii. Next base: position 20,391,176 of record NC_091479.1, on the reverse strand, counting down.
ACCAAATGTGCCAAGGGCAACTCACTGGCATTGTCTGCACCAAAACCCTTTGCTGCGCAACAGTTGGACGAGCCTGGGGACACCCTTGTGAGATGTGCCCTGCCCAGCCACAGCCCTGTCGTCGTGGCTTCATTCCCAATATCCGCACAGGAGCTTGTCAAGGTAATGGCTGCATTTTTCACATGTAGAGCTGTTGAAATTTAACACATGCTCTCTATAATGGATTTTTTAAAATTCCATTAGGATTTCCAAAATAATCCATGGGAGATTCTTTACAGTATAGTTCACTAAGCTTAAAAAGTATTTGCCTTTGCAAAAGTGCAGCAATTATTTCTTGAATGCCAGAGCTTGGCCAACATTTAACAAGGCAGACTTTACCCACTCACCATCATTCAGGAGCAGGAATAAGAAGACATTTTTTTCTGAACTAATTGTACAGGATTTTGACCAGATGAAATATAGCTTTAAATAGTTACTTTATGTAATATTTAAAACAGAAACATTAGATTTAAAAACACATAAGACATCAAAGCAGACCCAGGCCATATGGCCTTGCAGGCTTGCTCTGGTATTCAATTAGATCATGGCTTGTCATTTTAATTTGCCAGCTCATATTCCCATCACACTTGAGCCCCCATAAACCAAAAATCTATCGATGCCTTGAATTATCCTTCATTTTTCGAGTAACATTAACAAAAAGTTTGCTATTAAAAGTTGACATGGAAAATGGTAAAAGAGATAATTTAAAAAAAAATGTAAGGGATCCTTTAAGGTAGAGGATGACTTGGTTCTACCCCAATTTTGTGGGTTCTGTGGCTAATGAAGCTAATGTCAGAGCTAATATGAGTGAATGGGTAATTTGTAAGTTGAGGCACTCCTGCTGTTTACACGGGCCTTTCGCGTGCTCCCAATGCATGGGTTGTCATTTCTACATTCAGTTAGGAAGACCCTTGTGTATTTTGTGTTTCTGATTTTTTTAAAAAGCAAAAACCTAAAGAGGATGTTTTCTTAGACCAGCAGTAAAGATAAATTACTTTGAATTTGGAGGTGGGCATATCTCTGAAAGAATTATCTTCTTATTTTCAGATAGTTTCTTTCAAGTTAATGATTTCAGTGTAAATTAAATTTGAAGTTGCATAAAACACCTTTAGTTGTTAACAAATGTCACACTGAAAATTTTGATTAGGTTTCACAGTCTGAACACATAAAATTGTGAGCTTTCAGAAATTTTTTTTGCAGATAACATTTCATGATTTTTAATTTAAAAAATCGCTCAAGAATTGGGCATTTTTATTAATGGACTTCTAAAATAAGCCAAAATTAATGATACCATATATGTCAGCGTATAAGGCAGTATTTGATTCTTAAAAATGCCACCCTAAAACCAGAGGTCATCTTGTACACCAAGTCTAAAATCCAAAACTTAACAGCAAAGTCTCAGCACTCCCCCATGGGGTCCATCCGCCCTGATATCGGCTGTGTACAGGCTTTAAGCGGCCTGTTAAAAGAGCCAACAGTGGTTTATTTTAAAATCTACTAATAAAATTGAAACCTTTGCTGGCTGATTTGCTTTTAAAATATTGTGACAATATCACTCCACTAGTCAATGGTAAGGGCCAGACTTGAGGTAGTCTTATGCAGTGATTATAACTCAAAACCTATATTTTAATTACAAATTCTGGGGGTTGTCATATACATGAGTTGTCTTATACGCTGACATTTATGGTAGATTGAATTTTAGTAACAGAGTAATAATTTCACACCATCTTCAAATCCAGAGCACGGACGTAGAAACTCAGAGTTTCAATATATTTACATGCCATTAATCATCATTAAGTTGAATTTTTTATACACGACCACTCTTAATTCATCTGTAGTGTTTTTTAGACAGCAATATCGGGAAAATCACTGAAAAGATTAACATAATTACTGCCCATGTGATCGTTCACACTGGCGCCTTTTTAGACTGCAAGTACCTGAGTGCAACAGTCCCAGTGGTTGGACGTGCAGTAGAGTGGATGGCTGACCGCAGATTTTTCTGGTATGATTTACACTGCAGGCTTCCTCCAGAAAGTAGTAGGGGTCCTGCAGGATAAATCACGGTGCACGAATTGACTCAAAATCACTGCACGTTCCTTTTTAGACTGCCCGTGTAGCAGCAAAATTCCTCGATATTGCTGTTACATGCCTGCAGTCTTAAAACCCTACACTTGTCTCTGTGGCACCAAAAAAAATACTAGGATTGTTTTTCAGTTTTACTTCGTTTCTAGCATGTAAAAAATTGAATAGGAAGTTTAATAAATGAATCTATAATAAAAATTACAGTTGCAGTTTATCTCAAATATGAATCAGTGACCAGGGAAAATATTGGAAGATGATTGCTCAACAATTTTTAGAATATCCTTCTCTGTCTTCAAATTGGGAGTACTAATTTAAGTTAAAAGTTTGACTCAACTTACAATCTATAGAAGAAAGACTAAGATGTTTAAACAGAGGTGACTAATGGCCTGATGGAGGAATTGACTAATGTTCACTGGTAGTGCAGACTACAGGGACATTTGAAAAGACATTTTTCACTGTGCCCTATCAAAATTATATTCCAGTTAAAAACAAAATCAGTAGGTGTAGGGATAGCCGGCCTTAGATGACGAAGGAAATAGAGGAAGGCAACAACTGAAAAATAAAGCATTCAAAGTGGCCAAGTAGTGGTAAAGTAGATTGGAAAAGCTTTAGAAAGCAACAAAAATATATCAAGAAAGCAAATGGAAAGGAAAAATAGATTATGGATTAAAAACAGGTAGTAAATAGTTTGATCTACGATATATAAAGCAAAATAAAGTAGCTAAAGTAAACAGGTCCCATAGAAGAAGAGAAGGAAGAATTAATAATGGATAATTCAACTGCACAAATTCTTTAAAATACATTTTAGTGCCATTAAGCATAAGCGATAAATCAATTTCTTGCTAAGTAATACGAAGATAACATAATTGTTGAAGACTGGAGGACAATCTTGTTTTCTGATTGTAATTGAGAGGGAATTAGGAGGTTTTTTTTCTCCTTTTTTTTCTCTCTTTTTTTTGGGGGGGGTTTTCTCTTTTTTCTGTCTTTTTTAAGAGGATGATGTCACAGAAGATAATAAGTCAAAAATTGAGGATGTTGAATTAGATGAAGAGGAAGATGAGGGGAAAGGTGATAAGAAGAAAAAGAAGAAAACCAAGTACAAATACATTGAGGGAGAAGAGTTTAATAAAATTAAGTTAATTTCGATAGAGAATTTTGAAGATGTTATAAATGAAGAATATGGAGAATTTTATAAGAGTTTGAACTTTTTTTTCTTTTTTTTATATAAGGGGAGGGGAAGGGAATAAAAAGTTTATCTGATTGTTTTTCTAAGGGATGTTTTTGTTCTCTCGATGAATTATAAAGTAAACTTGGCATTAATGGAAATTCTGTATTTATGTATTATTAATTATGATTTTTTGTATAACAGATATGTGGTTGATATATGATTTTAATATTTGAACTTAGTTTTAAAGTGGATTTCATTTGTTAAATACATGTATTATGTTTGATTTAAATATATGTTTAAGGGTATTATTTTAGTATTGATTTTTTGTTGTTAGTAATTTTTTTGTTGTTAAGTTTTATCCTTTTTTTTGTAAGTGGGGTTTTTTCTATTTTATTTACAACATTGTTAATTAATTCTTCACTCTTTATTTTTGGGGGGGAGGGTTGGACTAATTTTAAATTAAGCGATTAATGTGTTATAATTATTGGGGGGGGTTAATTTGTGTAGTTTAATGATGTAGTATTCTAACTTTTATTATCTTATTTTTTATTATTTCTTTAAATGTAATTTTTATTTTATTCATGTCATAAAATTTTAAATAAAGTTTAAAAAAAAAGACTGGAGGACAATCTAGTTAAGTACTTTTACTTTCTTTGGTAGATGTGGATGAATGCCAAGCTATCCCAGGGAGTTGTCAAGGCGGAAATTGCATAAACACAGTTGGATCCTTTGAATGCAAATGCCCAGCTGGACATAGATTTAGTGAAGAAACTCAAAAATGTGAAGGTAAGATCATAGATCAATATATGTATTCTAAAGGACATTAATGTTAAAACTATAAAAGATTGTTAATTTACATCTATTTATGGCAAAAACTGTAAATTCCTAAGTGTCCTCTTTGCAGAAGGAAACATAGATTGGGTGACTGCTTTGCAGAACAGCTCTCTTTAGTCCTCTGGGCAATCCTGCATTTCCACTCAGCAGTCACTTGAATTCTCGACCCACTTGCATTTGGACCTCTGCATTTAGCTTTCTAGATTTCTCCAACGATGCGCAATGAAAGCATGAGGAACACTACCTCATCTTTTTTACAGACCCATTGTAGTCCTAACAATTTCAGGTAACCATCCTTTTAATTCCTCTCTCCACAGATGTGGGTGTATCAGTTTCAACTTTTGTTTTTAACTGCTGTGTGTTTAAAGTAATTTTTACCCTTGGTTGGCACCCTATCAGAGACATTCCTGCATTCTCATCACTTACTCCCTCATTCTCCATTTTTGTCTCTTTTCCAATGCATACTGTGGAGAAAGCATCAAAGGGATATTGACACATGAAAGGCCACTCCAATGTATGTGATTAGTTTTTGCTATTAGAATTATGTGCCATCAGTTATAGTCAAATTATTTATGGGATGAGATGCATAGACTGTTTGTATTTTGTTGCAGATTTCACACTGGAAGTAGTTAGTTACAGCAGATCGCTCTGCTCTAAGTAACATTTTGAAGTTTTTAGTCGGATTCACAAGTGCTGGGAAATTTTCTTTTAAATTTTTTTGGGGAAGTGGGGTGGAATCTAGGCATTCCTGACAAGACCAAAGTTTATTGCTCATCCCTGCCCATGAGAGGAGGATGAATGATGATGAGTAGACTTCTGGTAAAGGTACTTCCAGCAATGCAGATGGGTAAGGAGTCACAGGTTTTAGACAGAAGGAAAGGATATTTCTGTCAGGATAGTGCTTAACTCAGAGAGGAATATGCAAGTCATGCAGTTCTCATGTGAGAGAAGCCCCTTTTTTCGTGCAGTTGTGAGTGTTTTTGCATCAGCTAAGTTGACGAACTACAGTAAATGATGGAGATGGTCTAAAATGCAACCATGTCAGTGGTGTCAGTATTTTTCTTTTTGCAGAGAATGAACAGATTGGGTGATTGCTTTGCAGAAAAGGTCTCTTTCATCCACAGGGTGATCCTGAACTTTCTCTTTCCAGATTAATGGGAAATGATACTCCCATCTTGTGCCTTATAAAGGTTTTGGGCTATCAAGAGATGGGTCACACACAGGGATCCGAAGTCTCGGATTGCTCTTGTTGTCTCAGTATTTGTGTGTCTGATTCTGTTGAGCTTTCGGTCAGTGATGATGCAGTTCACAGTGATTGTAATGCCAGTAGATGTCTAGGTGGTGACGTTTTCTCTTGTTGGATATGGTCATTTACTTGGCACAATGTTACTTGTATGGCTGAATGTTGACGAGGTCTTGTTGCATGCGTGGAAGGACTGCTTTATCTAGTAGGGAACTTTAGATAGATGTAAACATTGTGTAATTAACAACAAACGCCCACTGAAACTCTGACTTCTGATTTTATAAAAGAAATGGGGTATTTGATGAAATAGCTGAGGATGGTTAGAACCAATACAGTGTTTTTTCCTGAACTTGGGATATTGATGGAGCTGAAGTCAGATAAGCTACATTCCCATATTGCTGAGAGAAGTGGATTTGGAATTGTGGATACATTGATGTAGTCTCTTTCCAACATTGTTTTAGTCTCTGAATCAGTTCCATTGGATTGGAGGATAGCTATCGAACCCCCATTATTTTTAAAAAAAAGAGGGTAGAGTGAAAGCAGTATTATATACAAGTTGTTGTTTTATTATTAAAGATGCAGTAGCAGGACATTTGTAAAACTGAAAGAATCCAGGTCTGCATGGATTTACAAAAAGAGACATCAAGCTTGATAAAAATAACTGGACATTTTTCACGGAGCAGCTCGTAGAATGAAGAGGGAAACTCAATGGATGTGGCATTTTTGAATTTTCAAAAAACAGTTGACAAGGTTCCATATAAGAGATTAGTGTGCAAAATTAAAGGAGGTGAGATTGAGAGTAATGTACTTTGGTGATGAAGAGCAGGTTGACAGTCAAGAAAAAAGAGTCCTGGAATAAATGGATCCCTTTCTCGAGTGGCAGACTGTGACCCATAGGATTCGGTGCTATTCTGAATATATATTTGTTATTTATATTAGGGAATTAAATGTAATATATCCAAGTTTGGAACGACATAAAGTTCGGTGGATGTGTATGTTGTTTTTTCTTCTTTGGCTTGGCTTCGCGGACGAAGATTTATGGAGGGGGTAAAAGTCCACGTCAGCTGCAGGCTCGTTTGTGGCTGACAAGTGCGATGCGGGACAGGCAGACACGGTTGCAGCGGCTGCAGGGGAAAATTGGTGGGTTGGGTGTTGGGTTTTTCTTCCTTTGCCTTTTGTCAGTGAGGTGGGCTCTGCGGTCTTCTTCAAAGGAGGTTGCTGCCCGCCGAACTGTGAGGCGCCAAGATGCACGGTTTGAGGCGAGATCAGCCCACTGGCGGTGGTCAATGGGGCAGGCACCAAGAGATTTCTTTAGGCAGTCCTTGTACCTCTTCTTTGGTGCACCTCTGTCACGTTGGCCAGTGGAGAGCTTGCCATATAACACGATCTTGGGAAGGCGATGGTCCTCCATTCTGGAGACGTGACCCACCCAGCGCAGCTGGATCTTCAGCAGCGTGGAATCGATGCTGTCGACCTCTGCCATCTCGAGTACTTCGACGTTAGAGATGAAAGCGCTCCAATGGATGTTGAGGATGGAGCGGAGACAACGCTGGTGGAAGCGTTCTAGGAGCCGTAGGTGAATGCAAAGAGACTTCAAAGTGCATTATAATGTGTCAGGTTTATCCTTTATGGTTGTAAATACAGGATTATTTTCTGAATAACAAGAGATTTGTATTTGTCCATCAAATGATGAGCGTAAATTGCAGGCGCAGCAGGTGGTTAAGAAGCCTTCAAGCACCAGTAACTGAGTAATTGTATAGGACCTTGACAAGACCAAATTAGGAGGTTTGATCCCCTTATTTAAGGGTGGAGGTTCTTGAGATGGTGGGTTAGTAGTGGATGTTCACCAGATTAATTCGTGAGATGTCAGGACTAATGCAAAAAGAGACTGGATTATTAAAGTTGAGAAGACTGAGGCAGGTCATCATTTTCCCCCCCTTTATTAACATGAAGTTACAAAACAAACAAAATCAAAGAAACATCACAGATATTTACAGTAAAATACCAAAACTGAACAACGTGATGATATACAAAGAAGGAAGAATCAACACATTATCACAGTTATCAAATTCTGCACTATTATTTATAAATACATCATTACACTCTGTGCCAATCTTTAAAAGAAAAGTAGGAAACAGAAAAGAGAAAAAGGAAGAGAAAGACCCCCCCCCCAAAGGAAAAGGAAAAAAAAGTAAAATAAGCGGTAATTCTCCCATATAATCATCTGTTTTCCAAAAGCATTAATTGTATACAGATGAAACATTATATGATTCAACCAGAGTTTACTTCCTCCCTTAATGTCTTGACATAGACATCACTAGCAATATTGGAGATAGTGGTATTGGAGACCTGAGGGGGAATCATCAAAAATTAACCCCTGTGTATCTTAAATACGGGTTCTCTATTCTTAAAAACATGTTGTAGCAATTTCTGAGGTTGTAAGTAATCTTCTCCAGGGGAACACAACTGTGCATTTCTAACTTCCAGTGGGTCAGACTCAGTTGGGAATCGGATTTCCAAGTAATGGCTATGCATTTCCTGGCCAGCGCTAAAGCAGGTTTGACATATTTCAATCAATATTTTGACATCCTCATTTTAACATAACATAACATAACAATTACAGCACAGAAACAGGCCATTAGGCCCTTCTAGTCCGCACCGAACCAAACACCCCTTTCTAGTCCCACCTCCCTGCACAATGCCCATAACCCTCCATCTTCTTCTCATCCATATACCTGTCCAACCTTTTCTTAAATAATACAATTGACTCCGCCGCCACTATTTCTCCCGGAAGATGATTCCACACAGCTACCACTCTCTGAGTAAAGAAGTTCCCCCTCATGTTACCTCTAAACCTCTGCCCCTTAATTCTTAACTCATGTCCTCTTGTTTTAATCTTTCCTCCTCTTAACGGAAATAGTCTATCCACATCCATTCTGTCTATCCCTTTCATAATCTTAAATACTTCTATCAAATCCCCTCTCAACCTTCTACGCTCCAAAGAATAAAGACCCAATCTGTCCAATCTCTCCCCATACTCCAGATGCTTAAACCCAGGCAACATTCTGGTAAACCTTCTCTGCACTCTCTCCACTCTGTTTATATCCTTCCTATAATTAGGCGACCAGAACTGCACACAGAACTCCAAATTAGGCCGCACCAACGTCTTATACAAGCTCAACATCACCTCCCAACTCCTATATTCCATGCAATGATTGATAAAGGCCAGCATACTAAAAGCCTTCTTCACCACCCTATTCACGTGAGTTTCTACCTTCAGGGAACGATGTACCGTTACTCCTAAATCTTTCTGCTCTTCTGTATTCCTCAATGCTCTCCCATTTACCACATATGTCCTATTCTGATTCTTCTTACCAAAATGAAGCACCTCACACTTATCAGCATTAAATTCCATCTGCCATTTTTCAGCCCACTTTTCTAAGCAGCCCAAATCCCTCTGCAATCCTTGAAAACCTTCTTCATTATCCACTATTCCACCTATCTTAGTATCGTCTGCATATTTACTAATCCAATTCACCACCCCATCATCTAGATCATTAATGTATATAACGAACAACAATGGGCCCAATACAGATCCTTGAGGCACACCACTGGTCACCGGCCTCCAACCTGACAGACAATTATCCACTACCACTCTCTGGCCTCTCCCTTTCAGCCAATGTTCAATCCATTTGACTATCTCAAAATTTATACCTAAAGACTGCACCTTCCTAACTAACCTTCCATGTGGTACCTTATCGAAGGCCTTACTGAAGTCCATATAGACAACATCCACTGCGCTACCCTCATCCACATTCCTAGTCACCTCTTCAAAAAATTCAATCAGATTGGTCAAACATGACCTTCCTCCCACAAATCCATGTTGAGTGCTCCTGATCAGACCCTGTCTATCCAGATGTTTATAAGTACTATCTCTAAGAATTTTCTCCATTAATTTACCTACCACAGACGTCAAACTTACAGGCCGATAGTTGCCAGGCTTCCTCCTTGAACCCTTTTTAAATAACGGAACCACATGCGCAATGCGCCAATCCTCCGGCACTATCCCCATATCTAATGACATTTGGAAAATTACCGCCAGAGCCTCTGCTATTTCCTCCTTCACTTCTCTCAATGTCCTGGGGAAGATCCCGTCTGGTCCCGGAGACTTATCCACCTTTATATTCTTCAAAAGCCTTAAAACTACACCTTTTGTAATCTCTATATTCCCCATATTTACCCAATTTGCTTTTTTTATCCCACACCTCCCAATATCCTTCTCCTTAGTGAATACCGAAGAAAAGAAACTGTTCAATATCTCCCCCATTTCTCTAGGCTCCACGCACAGTTTTCCACTCTGATTTTCTAAGGGACCAATTTTGTCTCTAGCTTTCCTCTTACCATTAACATATTTGTAGAACTCTTTTGGATTAGTTTTCACCCTGCTTGCCATAGTTTTCTCGTACCTTCTTTTAGCTTTCCTAATTCCTCTCTTAAGATTCCTCTTACATTCAATGTATCTTTCAAACATCTCCTTAACTCCATGCTTCTTATATCTAATGTACGCCTCCCTTTTTCTTCGAACCAAGTTTCCAATATTCCTTGAAAACCACGGCTCTCTCCAACCTTTTGCCCCTCCTTTTAACCTAACAGGAACATAAAGCTTTTGCACTCTCAAAATCTGATCTTTAAAAGACTTCCATCTCTCTACTACATCTGCCCATAAAACAAATTGTCCCAATGCACACCCTGCAAGTCCTTTCGCATCTCCTCAAATCTAGCTTTTCCCCAATCAAAAACCTCAATCCTTGGCCCTGATTTCTCTCTTTCCATAATGACATTGAAGCTGATGGCATTATGATCACTGGACCCGAAGTGCTCGCCAACACTAACCTCCGTCACTTGACCCATCCCATTTGCCAACAGTAGATCTAATACTGCTCCTTCTCTGGTCGGCACCTCTACATATTGTTGTAAAAAACTATCTTGCACACATTTCACAAACTCTAACCCATCCATTCCTTTCACAGAATGTGTTTCCCAATCTATATGTGGAAAATTAAAATCTCCCATAATTACAACCCTGTGCTTATCACAAATATCTACTATCTCCCTACAGATTTGCTCCTCTAGGTCTCGGTCCCCTCCGGGTGGTCTATAATACACCCCTACAAGTGTAACCTCTCCTTTCCTACTCCTCAGTTCCACCCAAATAGCCTCCGTGGATGTGCCCTCTAATCTATCCTTCCTAGGCACCGCTGTAATATTTTCCCTGACAAGCAATGCAACCCCACCTCCTCTTGCCCCTCCGACTCTATCACACCTAAAACAACGAAACCCAGGGATATTCAGTAGCCAATCACATCCCTCCTGCAACCATGTCTCACTAATCGCTACCACATCATACTTCCAAGTATCAATCCACACCTTCAGCTCATCCACGTTTTTTACAATACTCCTGGCATTAAAATATATGAATTTCAGGGATTTCCCAATTTTTAATCCCTGTTTTCCCTCATCTTTAAGAACAACATTATTTACTTTTCCTGCCAATTGCCCTTCATCTTCTTCCAGAGCATTTCCCTTCTCTATCACCTGCCCATCCATATTCAAATACTTACTACAAACTTTCTTTGTTTGCATTCTAACCTTCTCCTTACTGCTCTGTACTATTTTGTTCCCTCCCCCCAACCATTCTAATTTAAAGGATCCTGAGTAGCCCTAGCAAATACCTCTGCCAGGATTCTGGTCCCCCTGGGATTTAAGTGTAACCCGTCCTTACTGTGCAGGTCACATCTCCCCCAAAAAAGGTCCCAGTTATCCAGAAACTTAAAACCCTGCCCCTTACTCCACCCCTTCAGCCACGTGTTAATCCTCCACCTCATTCTATTTCTATTTTAGGTCTTGTATCTGCTAACTTCCCTAATAAAAACAATTCTGGCACTCGAGGGTATCGAATTCCAGTAATTTGTTCCAGGAGATTCCCCAAATCTTAAGGCATGACCAGGTTCAATGCAAAATGCAAAAAGATCCCTCTATCTTGACCTCATCGAAAGCATCATTTGGATAATTCAGGTTTTAATTTTTGCAGAGTAGGGTACATCTTATACAGAAAATTATATTGCACCAGCCTATACCTTACATTAATTGTATTGCTCATGTTGTCCCGACACAGGTCAGACCAGCAAAATGGATCAATTTCTAGACCCAAATCTGATTCCCATCTCTCTCTTGACTTATCGAGCCCTTGTTTAGGGGCTTCCACCTAAAGTAAGAAATACATTTTTGAGATAATTTTTTTTGTGATCCCCTTTCAAACCAGAGTCTATTTCAGTAAGGTCAGTGCTGGACCTAATTTATCCCTTAAATAAGATCTCAACTGAAGATCTAACTGTATTTAAAACTTAGTATTCCTGATTTGTACAAATGTCATAAGTTGTCCCTGCTCAAAACAATCTTTGATTCCACTCTAAGACCAGGTTTCTAGAATTTTATTATCAATTGTTCTCGAAATTCATTTATTTTGAGCTAGGGGTATTTGGGGTGAGAGGCCTCCCCTAACACCAATTTGACCATTGAGTTTATTCCAGATTGTAATAATGTTTTAGTAAGGGGGCTTCCTTAGCACCAAATAGTAAATTTAGAATTCCATTTATATATAAATCTTTCTGCTATCTTCTCTGACCATTAAATTCAGCTCTCCCATTAACCCCTGATCTATCTAGAACTGGATCCAAACAACAGTTAAAGACTCCGCCCACCAGAATATTTTAATGAGAGTAAGCCAATCTTAAAAAGTTGCCTCTAATTAATGCATCCTCATCTACATACAAGTTTATCAGGGTCCAGGGTTCCGAATATATCTGACGGTGCATCAGAATGTACCTACCTGCTGGATCTGTAGTCACATCTTACAGTCCAAATGGGAGACTCTGTGTTAGCATTCCCTACTAATATTGCTGCTCCCCTTGCTTTTGAATTAAAAGAGGATGCAATGATTTGTCCATCCCACTCTCTCTTTAATTTCAAATGTTCAGGTTCTGTTAAATGGGACTCCTGTAGGAAAGCCAGGTCAGCACCTAACTTCTTGATTTTTCATCCTTTTAATATATCCATTATGACCATTAACATTAAAGCTAATATATTTAATTGCTTTATTCATACCTCACAGTTCATTGTAGTGTTATTGAATTCCCCCCCCTCCTGTCTCCACCCATAACTCTCCATGCCCACAATCCCTCAAGACTATCTTAAGTACAATCACTAGTAAAGAGTGGAAAATAGTTGGTTATATAGATATTAAAAAGAACCCTGAAGAAAATGTAAAGAAGGTAGGAAAATGCAGTATGCAGGTGGAACAAAGTGTCCCATTTTCATGATACCACAGCAAACTGAGCAAAAAATGAATCTTAATTAACTGTAAATAATTATTTACCTAAAAAGACAGCCAACAATAAGAAAAAGACACTAACAATCACACTATATATAATTCATCATAACAGCCTTAGGTATTTCAAACTATAATTTTTTAATTAGTCCTTAATCTTTATTGACAAAATATTTACAAGAACTTTCTAATATTTCAAAATATGTTCCAATTATGCATTAGATCCCTAATTTAATTGTCCATTAATTTGTATCGGTAAGTTATTTTCAAATTCTGTGACCTTTGCCAAATCTGTAAAGAATTTCTTTTTGACCTTCTGGCAAAATTACTTTTAGATTTGCTGGGTATCTCAGCACAAAATCATATCCCTTTGTTCTTAAGTCAACTTTAACCAGGTTAAATTATTTCCTCATTTCTAAAAGGGCAGCGCTAAAATCGGGGTAAAAAAAATATTTTATGACTGTCCACTGTGAATGGGCCTCTCCTTTCCTAGCTCCTTGCACCGCTAATCTTAGGACGTTCTCTATCAGGATATCTCAAAAATTTATCTAAAGGGTGGTTTTCAAACCAGGGCCCCTAGTGTCCGATGGTCATGCTCTATTAATAATTTACTGGGGAAATTATCCTCCCCCAGATTTCTCTGGAATCCATTCCTCCAAATATGACCTAATATCTTGTCCCTCAAGACCAACAATTTTAACATTGTTATGATGACTAAAATTCTCCAGCACATCCAGCTTCTGCCACATCCGTTCTCTCTCTTTCTCCCAGGATTTAACCCCCAACCTCAGTTTTTAAAAATCTTTTATCCAACTCCTCCACCTTATCCTCTGTGTTGGTTAAACGTTGGGTCACTTCCAGCAAAGCATTTTGGAATATGTTCATTTCTTCTTGAATATTCTTGTTTACTTAGCTTAGTGTTTATCTGTTTGTTACTTTCCATTATCACCTTGACCACGTCATTTCATGTATATCCTGGGACTGTACCTTCCCTTTCCTGGTATCTCTTCTTCTCTCTCTGATTCCTGTTGCTCCTATTCCACTCTCTTCATCCTCCTCAGAGAACTCATTATGAAACAGTCCTTGTTCTTCCTGCTCTAAGAATTCAGTGCCATGTTTTACAGCCAACCCTACAGCCTGCACCTTGGCCCCTTTTGGCTCTACCAGCTGCTTCACAGGAGTGTTTCCCATGGTCCTGAGAGAGAGGAGGGCAATACGCCATTCCCAGCCCCTTCTTCGGGGGTGGGTCGATCCTCTGCCCTCTCCTCTTCCCCAGACTGACCCTGGGCTCCAAAGCAGGGTTGGCCCAAGTATCTTTGACCTGGCACCAGGAGCATTTGTTTTCTTCCTACCAACCATCTTAGTAAGTAGTAGTCTTAACTAATTAATACCAGAAATTTTAAAAGACAAAAAGGCTGCCTTTTTTTGGTAAAAATGCTCAACTTATCTCAGAGCTGCCTGCAACACGTCCTCTCACTCTGACATCATGTGCCTCCGGGTCATCATTGAAACTAATAAAATTCTGATGGAACTAGACATACTAGAACAGCGGTTTTCAAACTTTTTCTTCCCGCTCACATGCCACCTTAAGTAATCCCTATCCCAAGGGTGCTCTGTGATTAGTAAGGGATTGCTTAAGGTGGTATGTGTATGGGAAGGGAAGGTTGAAAATCACTGCTCTAGACCCAATTGTTACTGGAATATTTTGCTTGAGTAAAATTGCCATTGGCCCATTCCTTTGGAGTTATGAAACCATGCACATAACGAGTCTATTAGATACGACTAAAGCAATGGTTTCAAACTTTTTCTTTCCACTCACATACCTCCCTAAGTAATCCCTTACTAATCACAGAGCACCTATGGCATAGGGATTAGTTAAGGTGGTACGAGAATGGAAAGAGATAGTTTGAAAACCACTGTACTGTGTGCTGGTAATATGCTTACAATAGTGGGGGGTGGGGGGGTGGGGAGAGTGGAGTTCAGAACTATTGTTAACCAAAGCTGTTGAGGACTGAAATGTTGAGAAATATCATTAGCCAAAGAACAGCAAATCTGTGGAACTTTGTCTAAGGCTGAGCAATATAATAGCAATTTGCTGCTATTCCCAGCCAGGTTGAATGCTGGAAATTTACAAGGTTCATACTGCTGAACCTGCTATTACTTGCAATGTTGGCCATACCCCACATCAGTTATCCAAAGACGATGAATCGGTCACGAGTCCAAATATAGTTCACGAAAACTTCCAGTGGAATTACAAGTGGTACATTTAGAGACATTCCCATAAGGAGTAACCCCCATGTGTCCAATTCTAACTTATGTGTTTCCAAGGGCTATCCTATTACTTTGAGGCTTGTCACCAACTCTTCAAACTTGAGAAAAGGAAAACACTAGAACACACAAGATAATAGGAACTGGAGTAGGCAGGCCACCCAGTCCTTTAAAGGTTCCCTGCCATTTATTATAATATCTCTTCCAGGTTTTAATACCTGGTTTGTGCCAATTCCACATTGCCCTCAATCCCCCAGTCTTTCAGAACAAAATTTCTCCTCTTCATATCTCCAATAACTCAGCATTGACAACTTTGTATAGTAGAGAATACTAGAGGTTCCTGCACACTTCGGCATTAAATATTTGACCCCTCATCCCATTATTTGTACTCGCCCACAAGTGGAAACATTTCAGCATCTAGCCAGTCTTAGCATCTTACATCAATAAGATTACTTTTCATTCTTCTAACCTCCAGCAAATAGAGATCTGGCTTCTTATCTGTTCATGATAGGACAGCATATCCTCTGGACTGAATCTGAAAGTGCTATCCTGTCTTAAATGAGGGACCAAATTTGTAGGTGCAGTTTCATTAAAGCGCTAGAAAATTGCAAAATACTTCTGTATTTTTAAATTCCAGCCCCCAATTATACAGGCCAATTTCCTTCCTTAATTTCTTGCTTCACCTACTTACTAACCTTTTACATTAGTTGCCCTAGGTTAGAAGCCTTCACAGTCTTAACTTCATAAATTCCCCTAGGCCAACACATTTATTCATTTCCCTCATATATTATTTGGAATATTTTCCCAAAATTCATCATGTATCCTCCTTTTGGCATAAAATCTGAACATTTTGGCAAAACATACAGATTGTTAGGCCCTGCTCCTCGAGCGTATATTGTTTTGTTATAATTTAGTATTAGTTTTGAAAATCACTACTATATTGTTTATTTGGGAAATTAATTTCTCAGATTGGGAGGACTGTATTTGTGAAACGTGGCACTTGGGCACTCTCATGGGAAGCTGGGTATTGTAAGGTAAAACATCATGAGATGGGAATGTGTAAGGAGTTACCCTGTACAGGGCTGTAACAAGATGTGAATGCATCCTTGTACTTACAAGATAAGAGAGACATTGATGGATTGAGAGGCAGGAAGCTAGCAGGGAAAGGATAGCAACAGTTTTAGTCATTGGACAAGTAATGATATGATGATGTTCTAAGCACGTATCCAAGGGTATAAAAAATCACCATTTTGCTGATAACGGCAGAATGCATTCTCCGACTAACATGGTTAGTTGCAAGTGTTACAATCCGGTAATAAAGAACAAAGAACCCTGATTTCGACTCAGTCTGGTGTTTGTCTCACTCATTCATGAACAAAGCAGACCTAACAGTATGCAATAGACCAGAATTAATGCAGTATCAGTGCAAAAGGCTGCTTGATGGCCAGCAAGGTCTTGGTGGGCTGAAGGGCCTGTGGGAAGCTAGAGGAAATTGTGGCTGCCCCGGTGTGTGCCTGTATGACTCAAGATGAATCAAGGTTTGTCCCACTTATTACCTAGTCTAATTTATAACTCATGACTATAAGGTCAACTGGAGCCCACTTTTAGACCATCTGTAACTTATTACTATCTAATCCTCATATATTAAGATAGACAGGTAGACATATCTCCTGGGCCTGATTAGATATATCCAAGGACACTGAGGGAAGCAAGAGAGGAATTTGTGGATGCCCTGGCTGAGATTTATGATCATCATTAAGGGGGTACCGGAAGAATAAAGGATGGCAAACCTGCCTCTGTTCAAGAGGGCTGCAGGGAGATGCCAGTGAGTCTAACACCTGTGGTCAGTAAGTTACCAGAGAGTATTCTAAGGGAGAAAATTACATGCACTTGAATGGACAAAGGGCCGATGAAGGATAGTCGGCACAGTTTTGGAAGTTAGAGGCTATGTCACACAAATATGATTGAGTTTTTTTAAAGATGCAACCAAAAAGGTTGCAGATGTTGTACATATGGATTTCAGCATGGCTAAATATAATAAATTATGATATTAAAAAGCACATATTGAATAAAACGAACATACTTTTATTTTATATCAAGAACACTGGAAATTCCAAACACTTTTTAAGTTTATTCACCCATGTAAAGGAAACTCTTAATAGCTAGTTGGTAACAGTAATCTTGCATGAACAGATGTTGACCAGATTGGTTTGTTGCAATGTTAATTGCGAGATAAATGTTGGTTGGGCTCCCAATCGATAACCTCCCAGTTGCCTCATGGAATACATCTGAGGAACCAGGCTAGTTGAAGTTTGATGTGTCAGCTGGAAGATAACATCTCTATCTTCTTTAGCACTACATTGGCCTAGATTTTGGAGCTCAAAATGATGGAGTGACTTCAACTCACAGTCTTCTGACTCAGACAAGAATACTTCCAGTTGAACCAGAACTAGCGCAGGGAATTTTGATGTTGGAAAATGGGAAATTCAGGATAATTGGCAATAATGTCACGGTCTTAATAGGAAATAGTGATTCTCAGTAGATTTTTGAGGGGGTAAAAGGAATGTAGGTATTGATAATCACCAATTTCACCTTTTAATTGTATCAATTTAACTTCTGACCACTGGGGATGGTACAGGAAACACTTGTACGGTGGTATATTGGAGCAGATAATTTGAATGTCAGTGGATCCCAAAGATTGGTTGTTTTTTTTCAGTCCCATAGTCACACACTTCGAGATTCTTAACATCTTCAACCAGATGGTTGTGATTCTTATCCTAGAGTTAGAAAGATTGAAATCCAAAATGACAACAAGTCTTAGGAACATAGGAAGTAGGCACAGGAGTAGGCCAAAAATGGCCCATCGAGCCTGCTCTGCCATTCAATACGATCATGGCTGATCTAATTGATGACCTAACTCCACCTACCTGCCTTCTCCCCATATCCAAGTCTAAGTCTTGCTTAGTAGCATGCTGTGTTATCCCCCAAGATAACACGTCCTAGGATTTGAAATAGTTTGATTTGTGGGAAGAAAGCAAAGGGCAGAAGTATTTTATGTCATTCAATTCCAGTAAACACTGCAGTTTTTATTTCTGTTTCTGCTACTTGCTGTAATGTGGTCATGATTCCTCAAGGCTTGCAAAATAACCAACAGTCTCTGCTCCAGCTGTATTTGTTCTTGACAGTAAGGCTTTTTATTTTATTTTCACATTTATTGATGGTAGTGTTTTAGTATTTAACAATTAAAAGAATGACTGGCACAAGAATAATCCAAGAATGACCACAACTTTTAAAAACAAGAGGCTCAGTGTCAGTGTTTTTATTGAGGGCCAACCTCTGAGAGTGGGCGCCTCGTAAGTACGTTATTAAAACATTTTTCCTTTTTTGAATATTTGGCAGGCATGGTCTCACATTGCCCTTTTGCTTCTCAGTCTTGCATGAATTGTGTTGTTTCCCTTTTGGTTTCATTGTTCCTTTGTTTGAATTTAGTAATATAATTGGACAGCTGCATAAAAACAAGTTGAAAATGTTCTATAGTTTGATACCTCTGGGATCCTGTCCTTAAGTGGAACCGACGCCAGTCAATTACTCCTCCATTATTTCACTCAAATCATGCCCTGCATTAGTTCATGTGGCTTCTCACCTTTTAACCCAGTGCTTCTCAACCTTTTTCTTTCCACTCACATCCCACTTTAAGTAATCCCGATGCCATCGGTGCTCTGTGATTAGTAAGGGATTGCTTAAGGTGGGATGTGAGTGGGAAGGGAAGGTTGAGAACCACTGCTCTAGACCCAATTGCTACTGGAATATTTTGCTTGAGAAAAATTTGTCATTGGCCCATTTCCTTTGGAGCTATGAAACCGTGCACATAACGAGTCAATGAGGGACAATTAAAACAGTGGTTTTCAAAGTTTTTCTTTCCATCCACGTACCACCTTAAGCAATCCCTTACTAATCACAAAGCACCTATAGCATAGGGAATACTTAAAGTGGTGTGTAACTGGAAAGAAAAAAGTTGAGAGCCACTGCCCTGTATGTCAGCCTTTGCTTAGTTAAGCTTTTAGAAATTTGACAGTTTTAAATACCAGTTCAAAACTGATGAAATGCTACATCATTAAAGGTGATGTCTTAGGGATGCTTCATTAAACCAAGGCATAATCTGCCTTGTATATGTAAAAAAAAATCAAATGTTTCTTCTTTGGCTTGGCTTCGCGGATGAAGATTTCTGGAGGGGTAAATGTCCACGTCAGCTGCAGGCTCGTTTGTGGCTGACAAGTCCAATGCGGGACAGGCAGACACGGTTGCAGTGTTTGCAGGGTAAATTGGTGGGTTGGGTGTTGGGTTTTTCCTCCTTTGTCTTTTGTCAGTGAGGTGGGCTCTGCAGTCTTCTTCAAAGGAGGTTGCTGCCCACCGAACTGTGAGGCGCGAAGATACACGGTTGGAGGTGAGATCAGCCCACTGGCGGTGGTCAATGGGGCAGGCACCAAGAGATTTCTTTAGGCAGTCCTTGTACCTCTTCTTTGGTGCACCTCTGTCACGTTGGCCAGTGGAGAGCTTGCCATATAACACGATATTGGGAAGGCGATGGTCCTCCATTCTGGAGACGTGACCCACCCAGCGCAGCTGGATCTTCAGCAGCGTGGAATCGATGCTGTCGACCTCTGCCATCTCGAGTACTTCGACGTTAGAGATGAAAGCGCTCCAATGGATGTTGAGGATGGAGCGGAGACAACGCTGGTGGAAGCGTTCTAGGAGCCGTAGGTGAATGCAAAGAGACTTCAAAGTGCATTATAATGTGTCAGGTTTATCCTTTATGGTTGTAAATACAGGATTATTTTCTGAATAACAAGAGATTTGTATTTGTTCATCAAATGATGAGCGTAAATTGCAGGCGCAGCAGGTGGTTAAGAAGCCTTCAAGCACCAGTAACTGAGTAATTGTATAGGACCTTGACAAGACCAAATTAGGAGGTTTGATCCCCTTATTTAAGGGTGGAGGTTCTTGAGATGGTGGGTTAGTAGTGGATGTTCACCAGATTAATTCGTGAGATGTCAGGACTAATGCAAAAAGAGACTGGATTATTAAAGTTGAGAAGACTGAGGCAGGTCATCATTTTCCCCCCCTTTATTAACATGAAGTTACAAAACAAACAAAATCAAAGAAACATCACAGATATTTACAGTAAAATACCAAAACTGAACAACGTGATGATATACAAAGAAGGAAGAATCAACACATTATCACAGTTATCAAATTCTGCACTATTATTTATAAATACATCATTACACTCTGTGCCAATCTTTAAAAGAAAAGTAGGAAACAGAAAAGAGAAAAAGGAAGAGAAAGACCCCCCCCCCCAAAGGAAAAGGAAAAAAAAGTAAAATAAGCGGTAATTCTCCCATATAATCATCTGTTTTCCAAAAGCATTAATTGTATACAGATGAAACATTATATGATTCAACCAGAGTTTACTTCCTCCCTTAATGTCTTGACATAGACATCACTAGCAATATTGGAGATAGTGGTATTGGAGACCTGAGGGGGAATCATCAAAAATTAACCCCTGTGTATCTTAAATACGGGTTCTCTATTCTTAAAAACATGTTGTAGCAATTTCTGAGGTTGTAAGTAATCTTCTCCAGGGGAACACAACTGTGCATTTCTAACTTCCAGTGGGTCAGACTCAGTTGGGAATCGGCTTTCCAAGTAATGGCTATGCATTTCCTGGCCAGCGCTAAAGCAGGTTTGACATATTTCAATCAATATTTTGACATCCTCATTTTAACATAACATAACATAACAATTACAGCACAGAAACAGGCCATTAGGCCCTTCTAGTCCGCACCGAACCAAACACCCCTTTCTAGTCCCACCTCCCTGCACAATGCCCATAACCCTCCATCTTCTTCTCATCCATATACCTGTCCAACCTTTTCTTAAATAATACAATTGACTCCGCCGCCACTATTTCTCCCGGAAGATGATTCCACACAGCTACCACTCTCTGAGTAAAGAAGTTCCCCCTCATGTTACCTCTAAACCTCTGCCCCTTAATTCTTAACTCATGTCCTCTTGTTTTAATCTTTCCTCCTCTTAACGGAAATAGTCTATCCACATCCATTCTGTCTATCCCTTTCATAATCTTAAATACTTCTATCAAATCCCCTCTCAACCTTCTACGCTCCAAAGAATAAAGACCCAATCTGTCCAATCTCTCCCCATACTCCAGATGCTTAAACCCAGGCAACATTCTGGTAAACCTTCTCTGCACTCTCTCCACTCTGTTTATATCCTTCCTATAATTAGGCGACCAGAACTGCACACAGAACTCCAAATTAGGCCGCACCAACGTCTTATACAATCTCAACATCACCTCCCAACTCCTATATTCCATGCAATGATTGATAAAGGCCAGCATACTAAAAGCCTTCTTCACCACCCTATTCACGTGAGTTTCTACCTTCAGGGAACGATGTACCGTCACTCCTAAATCTTTCTGCTCTTCTGTATTCCTCAATGCTCTCCCATTTACCACATATGTCCTATTCTGATTCTTCTTACCAAAATGAAGCACCTCACACTTATCAGCATTAAATTCCATCTGCCATTTTTCAGCCCACTTTTCTAAGCAGCCCAAATCCCTCTGCAATCCTTGAAAACCTTCTTCATTATCCACTATTCCACCTATCTTAGTATCGTCTGCATATTTACTAATCCAATTCACCACCCCATCATCTAGATCATTAATGTATATAACGAACAACAATGGGCCCAATACAGATCCTTGAGGCACACCACTGGTCACCGGCCTCCAACCTGACAGAGAATTATCCACTACCACTCTCTGGCCTCTCCCTTTCAGCCAATGTTCAATCCATTTGACTATCTCAAAATTTATACCTAAAGACTGCACCTTCCTAACTAACCTTCCATGTGGTACCTTATCGAAGGCCTTACTGAAGTCCATATAGACAACATCCACTGCGCTACCCTCATCCACATTCCTAGTCACCTCTTCAAAAAATTCAATCAGATTGGTCAAACATGACCTTCCTCCCACAAATCCATGTTGAGTGCTCCTGATCAGACCCTGACTATCCAGATGTTTATAAGTACTATCTCTAAGAATTTTCTCCATTAATTTACCTACCACAGACGTCAAACTTACAGGCCGATAGTTGCCAGGCTTCCTCCTTGAACCCTTTTTAAATAACGGAACCACATGCGCAATGCGCCAATCCTCCGGCACTATCCCCATATCTAATGACATTTGGAAAATTACCGCCAGAGCCTCTGCTATTTCCTCCTTCACTTCTCTCAATGTCCTGGGGAAGATCCCGTCTGGTCCCGGAGACTTATCCACCTTTATATTCTTCAAAAGCCTTAAAACTACACCTTTTGTAATCTCTATATTCCCCATATTTACCCAATTTGCTTTTTTTATCCCACACCTCCCAATATCCTTCTCCTTAGTGAATACCGAAGAAAAGAAACTGTTCAATATCTCCCCCATTTCTCTAGGCTCCACACACAGTTTTCCACTCTGATTTTCTAAGGGACCAATTTTGTCTCTAGCTTTCCTCTTACCATTAACATATTTGTAGAACTCTTTTGGATTAGTTTTCACCCTGCTTGCCATAGTTTTCTCGTACCTTCTTTTAGCTTTCCTAATTCCTCTCTTAAGATTCCTCTTACATTCAATGTATCTTTCAAACATCTCCTTAACTCCATGCTTCTTATATCTGATGTACGCCTCCCTTTTTCTTCGAACCAAGTTTCCAATATTCCTTGAAAACCACGGCTCTCTCCAACCTTTTGCCCCTCCTTTTAACCTAACAGGAACATAAAGCTTTTGCACTCTCAAAATCTGATCTTTAAAAGACTTCCATCTCTCTACTACATCTGCCCATAAAACAAATTGTCCCAATGCACACCCTGCAAGTCCTTTCGCATCTCCTCAAATCTAGCTTTTCCCCAATCAAAAACCTCAATCCTTGGCCCTGATTTCTCTCTTTCCATAATGACATTGAAGCTGCCCTGTATGTCAGCCTTTGCTTAGTTAAGCTTTTAGAAATTTGACAGTTTTAAATACCAGTTCAAAACTGATGAAATGCTACATCATTAAAGGTGATGTCTTAGGGATGCTTCATTAAACCAAGGCATAATCTGCCTTGTATATGTAAAAAAAAATCAAATGTTTCTTCTTTGGCTTGGCTTCGCGGATGAAGATTTCTGGAGGGGTAAATGTCCACGTCAGCTGCAGGCTCGTTTGTGGCTGACAAGTCCAATGCGGGACAGGCAGACACGGTTGCAGTGTTTGCAGGGTAAATTGGTGGGTTGGGTGTTGGGTTTTTCCTCCTTTGTCTTTTGTCAGTGAGGTGGGCTCTGCAGTCTTCTTCAAAGGAGGTTGCTGCCCACCGAACTGTGAGGCGCGAAGATACACGGTTGGAGGTGAGATCAGCCCACTGGCGGTGGTCAATGGGGCAGGCACCAAGAGATTTCTTTAGGCAGTTGTCACGGTGGCCAGTGGAGAGCTTGCCATAGAACACGATCTTGGGAAGGCGATGGACCTCCATTCTGGAGACGTGACCTGCCCAGCGCAGTTGGATCTTCAGCAGCGTGGATTCGATGCTGTCGGCCTCTGCCATCTCGAGTACTTCGATGTTAGGTACAGACTCAACCTGATTATGACAACGGCTCTGTATACGCTAATCTTTGTGAGGTTTTTCAGTAGGTTGTTTTTCCAGACTTTTTTGTGCAGTCTTCCAAAGGCGCTATTTGCCTTGGCGAGTCTGTTGTCTATCTCGTTGTCGATCCTTGCATCCGATGAAATGGTGCAGCCGAGATAGGTAAACTGGTTGACCGTTTTGAGTTCTGTGTGCCCGATGGAGATGTGGTGGGGGGGGGGGTCTGGTAGTCATGGTGGGGAGCTGGCTGACGGAGGACCTCAGTCTTCTTCAGACTGACTTCCAGGCCAAACATTTTGGCAGTTTCCGCAAAACAGGACGTCAAGCGCTGAAGAGCTGGCTCTGAATGGGCAACTAAAGCGGCATCGTCTGCAAAGAGTAGTTCACGGACAAGTTGCTCTTGTGTCTCGGTGTGAGCTTGCAGGCCTCTGTGCCCATGAATAAATTCATTCCACAATCAAAATCACTGCAAAAGATTGCCACATCAATATCATTTTGCTTCTTTGGGATTATTTTATAACTTAGCTGCCATTTTTCCAACTTCTTAGGAAATTATTTTAATCGGTTATGAAGTGCCTTGGATTGTCCGATGATTGCAAATGCTGTTGTGTTTTTGTTTCTTTCTTTACATTTGCTTATTTTCTTTATTTTCCCTCATCTCTTTCTTTCCTTTCTTTCATAACCTTTATCTCATTCGTCATTCAACTTGAAAATGCACAAGCCCAGGTATCAGGACTATCTGCTGATTTTCTGTTATTTGAAATGTGATTGGAAAAATCTTTAAACTGCGTCCCTGATTTATGTAACACTCTTCCATGTCTTGGATGTATAAACCAGGCCATTGAAAAATATGTTTGATTACCAAAAGTTTAGATTTCTTGCACTTTACATGAAATGAATGTTCACTTTAAAAAAAAACCATTAAAGACATCGAAAAAATAAGAAAAAATGATGAAATGTTCCACTGGAAGACAACTTTGGTTAATTTGGATTAGTTAATGATACTTTGGTATCCATCAATTTCCCTTACTAACTGCTGTCTGATCAAACAATACCCTTTGAAATGTCCTAACAGGGTTGCTTGTTTGACCAGATAGCAGTTTACCACCACATTCTCAAGGGAAATTGATTACA
The DNA here is from genome assembly GCF_036971445.1 of Narcine bancroftii. Lineage (NCBI taxonomy): Eukaryota > Metazoa > Chordata > Chondrichthyes > Torpediniformes > Narcinidae > Narcine > Narcine bancroftii. Next base: position 20,366,334 of record NC_091479.1, on the reverse strand, counting down.
GTCCTTGCATTCATATGGGGTGAAGTTGACATAGTGGTCACATGACTAACGAGAACCTAGAACCTAGGCTGACCTGAGATTTTGTCCCATCACAGCATTCTCAAATTTAATTGTTAATTAAATCCATCTTTTTAAAAAAAACCATGAGTAACAGTGAGATAATGGTCATGAAAATACTGGATTGTCACAGAAACGTTCCTCAGCTCACCATGGGGATGCTGACCACCAATACCCGTCTCATTTGCCAGCATTTGATCGCACCATTCTGTGCCCTGGCAATTCAAGTGCTTCTCTGGATACTTCTCAAATGTTGTGAGAGTAATCGCATCCATAAAAATCCAAGTGGTTAATGTGTTTATTAAAAGGGAAGAAAACTGCTATCCTTAACCATTAGATAGGATTATATAGAATATACTGCACATTAACAGACCACGTAGTCCAACCAGTCAATAGCTATTTGTGTTTCGCTCAAGCTTCCTCCTTTCTTTCCACTCCAAATCCATCAGCAGGTTATACTAATCCTTTATCATTCTATGTTTGCTCAACCTCTTAAGATGCTTCTATGCTATTGCTTCATCTATTCGCAGTCATGTTGATTTCACTTCATCACCACCCTTTGATATAAAATCTTCTTGGATTTCCTGGTGACTGTTTTACATTGATAGCCTCGAGTCACAAACTGGAAATGTTCTCATTATATCCAACTTTATTTTTCATCTTTAAAAAGTTAAACAGAAAAGTCTGCAGATGCTGAGTTGAGTGCAATACACAAAAGTGCTGGAGACACTTAACAGGTCACACAGCATCTTTAGGAAGTAAAGGATCACCGATATTTTGGGCCTGAGCCCATCATCAAGGTATGTGCATAAAACAGGCAGGTGTTTGAATAAAAAAGTGAGGAAGGAATAACAGGAAGAAGGGGCAGGGGTTGGAGCACAGACCATGAGGTGGTACCCCACTAGCTTACTGCAGGGGGCGCCCTATGTACTTGCAGGAAGATCACCGGAGGACAGACCACACCCGGTCAGCTGTCAGTCAGCTGGCCTGAATAGAGCAAGCCCTACCCAGTCAGCTGCCAATCATCCACTGGAATATAAGCCACATCTGGCCCCTCGAGGTCAGTTACACGGAGTTGCAGCTGACTACAGCAGAGACTTTAGAATAAAGCCTGTTCAGTCTTTCGAATCTTGTGTCCGCTTACTGTCACTACAGTGCATCACAGACCAACAGGTTAGAGGTGGATGCAGGTGGGAGGGTAGAAGAAAAAAAAGCTGAGAAGTGATGAGAGAAAGGTAGCTTGCTGATAAAAAAGAGAAGATTAGGGGGTGGGGAGCTGGAAGAAAGGAGACAGAAGAATATGGAAAGAAAGATTCAAGAGAGGGGTTTAATGGAAATGGGTGAAGTTAATGTTGATCAATGTCATTTAAGAACTCTGGTCAATAAATGGAATGCGATCTATTTATCCTTTCCAGATATGAATACACTCCCATTTTTGGTATCATCCTACGTGCTTTCCATTACTTTATATCCTTTCATAATAAAGCAATTAGAGTTGTATATAGTACTTCAAATGAGATCTTAGTTAAGTCCAAAATGGGTTTAGTAGAACTTCATTAGATTTTCATTCTATACCAGTAGAAATACATTCTTTAAGACTTTGCTAGTTCAAGGCATAACTTTTAGGTGTTGGGGCTCTTATACTCCAAGCTCTTTGTTTTTATACCCTACCAATACAACAGCCAGCGCAGATCCTTATACTAAACAATCCATCTCCTTCCATTATCTATATTTGGTCATGAAATCAGAAGGTACATTTTGTCCCCACAAATTTCAGCTTAATTACTAAATGTTTCTGGCATTTTCTGTTTTTGTTTATTATAGCTACTGGTATGTATTAAATTAGTCCAGTGGTTTTCAAACTGACCCCCTAAGCAATCCCTGTGATTGGTAAAGGATTACTTAAGGTGGGATGTGAGTGGGAAGGGAAGGTTGAGAATCACTGCTCCAGCCCCAATTGTTACGGAAATATTTTGCTTGAGAAAAATTGTCATTGGCCCATTTCCTTTGGAGTTATGAAACCATGCACATAACGAGTCAATTAGGTACAATTAAAACAGTGGTTTTCGAACCTTTTTCCTTCCACTCACATACCTCCTTAAGCAATCCCTTACTAATTACAGAGCTCTTATGACATAGGGTTTGCTCAAGGTGGAATGTGAGTTTGGGGTGGCAGTTTGAAAACCACTGTTCTAGTCTCTGGTTTTATTCATTAGTCCATTAGGGGTACCTTATTGAAAGCCTTTTTAAGATCTAAATTGCCACTATATATTCTCTTTGCAACCTTGGCTACCTTCACTGTAAGGAAGTTGACTCTAAAGAAATTAACCTTTGAAATGCCCTAACAAGATTGCTTGTATGTCCAGACAGCAGTTTAGCATTCTCAAGGGAAATTGATTCCGGTCCTTGCACTCATAAGTTGACATGGTGGTCACATTACTGATGAGAAACCTAGAAAGCGTAATGATGGGGTGACCTGAGATCTTTTCCTTTATTGCATTACTAATCCAAATGTCTTACAAATCTTGTTCATACCATTCCTCAAGGCTATTGTTACTGAGGTTGGTGTTGGTAGATCTGTGCATTTTGCTGCTGGAGAAAATCCAAGTGGATCAATGATTTGCTTTTTTTTAATGCGTACAATAATTATTTGTGTAGGAGCCCCCTTACTTTATTTGAAAACTGTATTTGCTGTATTCTACTTTCACTCTGTTCTGGCTCTAGCACATGAACAGTTTATAATTAGGAGTCAGAATATAAAAACAATCTCTTTATTTTAGTCCTAATTATTAGTCTGTAGTGTTTGCACTACGCGAGCGTGGAGAAGAACGACATGCACACCAAAGCCTTGAGAAAATGAGACTGGTTTATTACTCTGGCCGTCGCGCTTAAATCGGCCCCAGCCGCAAGGTGTGATAAGTGCCTCCGTCTGGGGTGGACCAGGAGGGTGGCATTGGCCAGTGCGTCTTTGGCGTTCTGGAACGTCCTGGAAGACTCCTCATCCCAAGAAATGTCTCTTGACTTGCCTGTCTTCAGAACAATGAGGGGGCTCATGATGCATGCCACTGGTGGTATGAACCTGTGGTACAAGTTTATCCTGTAGCCCTTTTATCATGCATGGTTTAGCGAAGTGCCAGATCGTCTCAACCTTCTCAGGGAGGGGTATAGCCTCGTATCTGTTTATCCTGTGCCCCAGGAAGTCAATGGTGTTCAGATCGAATTGGCACTTTGCGGGCTTGATTGTCAGCCTGAACTCACTCAAGTGGGTGCACGGTTGTCTCAGGTGGGCGGCGGCTGGCGATGAGGATATTATCCAAATAGATGAACACAAATGGGAAGTCTCGACCCATCAGACGCTGGGAAGTTTGTGCAGCATTCTTTAGACCAAAGGGCATGTGGAGAAAATCAAACAAACCAAAGAGGGAATCTTGGGGACGTCCTGGGGATGAACTGGGATCTGGTGGTACAGCGGATAATGTCCACCTTGGAGAACATCCGTGCCCCATGCAGGTTGGCGGCAGAGTCATGAATGTGGGAGACGGGATATCTGTCGGGTGCGGTGGCCTCGTTGAGGTGGCGGTAGTCACCACATGGTTTCTAATTTCCTGCTGATTTGGGCACCATGTGGAGGGGGGAGGCCCAAAGACTGTCAGAGCACCACACAATCCCCAGCTCTTCCATTTTCTTAAACCCCTCCTTCACCAGGCTGAGCTTTTCGGGAGGGGGTCGGTATGCCCTGGCGTGGAGCGGGGGGGGGGGCCTTACCCTGTGCTTTGGCTCGGCTTTGGAGTTCCACTATAGAGGGAACTCCCAACAGGATGTGGGTGAATTCATTGTCCGAGTGTGTAATAGAGTCCAGGTGGGGGGAAGGTAGCTTGGCTTCCCCCAGAGACGGGGCCTGAAAAGTTCTGGGGTGCACCAAACTCTGTCCCTGAGGTCAACCAGCTAGCAGTGGGCCCGAAGGAAGTCAGCCCCCAGGAACAAGGGTAAAAGTCCATGTAAAATGGCTGTTGCCGAACTGAAGGGGAATGGTGCGGGTCCCAAAAGTCTGAATGGAGGAGATGATGTTGGCTGCGCTCAGTGTCAAGGCCTGTGGGGGGGGGGGGGGGGGGGGAGGAGCGCCAGTGTCAACCAGAAAGTGCCTGCCCGACAAGGAGTCCCAGATGTAGAGGAGGCTATCACATGGGCCAACCGCTGCAGCCAGGGCGTTTCCCAGAAATCCGCAGGGTGAGTGGCATCTACAGGCCTTAGCACCCCATCACTAATGATAGTAGCATAGATGTGTTGATCTCGCAAGTGGCTGCTCGTGGGACTTGCTGATGTGGTCTATGATGGCGCTGGTGTCCTTCGCTCTCCTGAGCAAGTCCGCTGGGCCGCGACCCTCTGAGGGTCACTGAAATCCTTGTCTGTGAGCAAGACTGAGATATCCTCAGGAAACTGCTCCACAAAGATATGCTTAAAGAGCAGGCAAGGCTTGTCGCTGTCGGTTAGAACGAGCATCTCGCTCTTTAGGGCAGACGGGGCTCTGTCCCCCAATCCATCCATATGCAGCAATCGGATGGCCCACTCATGCCGAGAGAGCCCGAACATGCGGGTTAGCTGCTCTTTGAGGGCCGTGTATTTGCCTTGCTCCAGAGACTGCTGTAGGAAATCTACAACCCTTGTCGCTGTGTCCTGATCGACGGAAAAGTGTCAGTGACGGTGATATGCTGAAGTTGGAACTGAGCCTCAGCCTGCGTAAACAACATGTGTGACTGTGAACCCAAGATGTTGGGAGCCTGAGTGAGACTGCGTGGATGGTCGCTGGCTCGCTTGATCCATGATCTTCACGTTCACTGTTGGTTGGACCTTTTGGGGTTACCAATGTAGCGCTTGCGCTACGTGAGTATGGAGAAGAACAACATGCACACCAAAGCCTTGGAAAATGAGACTAGTTTATTTCTCTGGCCGTCATGCTTATATGGCCCCCAGACGCTGATATTGGCCTTGCATCATCGAAGCATCAGCCTGGGATTAGCTGGCGTTCCCGCCTGAGTTCCCCATCTTCCCGCTGTGTGGGGGTCACATGGGACGATGGCCAATATCACCCCCCCCCCCCCAGATCTGCGCGGTCACCGCATTCATTTTGCAGGCCGGTCTGTGTCTCCATGCACAGGCCACTACAAGTCAACTTATTTCCATCCATGCCCCTGGCCCTGGATTGCTCTGTCAGGGAAAGCATCCTCCCCACATTTCCAAACAAACTTCCGGCAAACCCTCCATCCCCAGAGCGTAGAAACACAAAAATGCTGGAGGGACTCAGCATTTACCTCCATCCGTGGAGGTAAAGATATACAACTGATGTTTCGGGCCTAAACCTCTTCAAGGCATATATCTTTACCTCCTGTGGACAATGGGAACCCTGCTGAGATCCTCCAACATTTCTGTGTTTCCACTGCAGTCACAGCATCTGCAGACTTTTATGTTTCATCACTGGAGGCAATCTGATGAATCTTCACTGGGCTCCCCAAATACATCCTTTCTTTGGTAGGAAACCAAAGCTACATGATAATCCAATTGTGGTCTTACCAAGGCTTTGTACAATTTCAATGAAATTTCTATAATCAAAACCTTACCTAATAAATGCTAATATTCTATCCATCTTTATAATTGCTTGCTGCATTTGCATGTTGGGCTTTAGATGTGGTGGAGATGGAGATGTCCAGAAAAGTGAGGGAGAGGTCAGAAATGTTCCAAATTAACCTGAGAATGGGGTGACAGTTGGCAATGAAATTGATAAAGTTGTTGAGTTCTGCATGGGTAGAAAAAGTAGCATCAATAAAGTCGTCGATGTAGCAGTTGGAGGGATGGTACCAGAATAGGTTTGGAACAGAGACTGTTCCACGTAGCCTACTAATAGCCAGGGATAGCCATGGCTACACCTTGGAGGAATTATGAGGATGTTATTTCAGATCAGGTTTTGATCTTGTGCCAATACCTGCAATGGGGTAGTTAGTGGATGTGAGTGGATACTTATTAATCGGAAAAAAAGAGAATCCAAATGAGGTAGAGAAACATTGAGATCAGCAATGGATTATTATAAGCTCCAATAGGAAATTCATCAGAAATAGCAACATAGGTAAATTAGGTCATAACAAAAGCAACTAAAGTACCAAGTTCTTTATAGAAGGATCGAAATGCAGTAGAGCAATAAATTAATATATCTGCATGTACCATAAAAGAATGCAAGAATACACTTAAAATGTATAATTTCAACAACAAAAATAAAAAGGTGAAATTTGCACTAAAAAGGGGTGCAAAATGTTCAGAAAAAATTTACCGGAAAGGATAACCTTGCTGGATGTTTATTCTCTCTTCTGAATTGGTATCTGAGAAATGTCCTAAGAGGTCTTTAAATTTTGATAGTTTATGTGGAATGTAATCAATGATTTCTCCATGGGAAACGGCAAACCCAAAGACTGTCAATAACATCAAGAATTCAGAAGAATATTTTCTACAGATATTATTGTACAGATTGTACAAGATATTATTGGGAGTTTTGTTCTAGATGAATTTGGCCATGGCAAGTAACAGGAATGTGTGTTGTTCATTTTTATTTTCCTTTTCAAAGTGTACATAAGTATCTCAAAGAGAAAACTACTTGATTTCTCTCTCCCTGTGATTTTCTTTTTCCCTTTGAATGATCTTTGTCTAAGATCTCCCAGTCTATCAAAGTAATTCATTTGTGAACCTGCCAGGAAAAGAACAAGAGCATTCTTTTGTTCACATGCAGGTGCCTTTTTGTATTTTCTTTCTTTCTATTGCACTTTTTGTCATTTCAAAAGTACTTGGGATTCTGGTGAACAGTTATCAAATCCTAATCCAGATAGATATCTTAATATTTAATATCTAAAACATAGTGCATTTCCCATGATTGATTTTGTTTGTTTGATCAGGAATCTCTCCCCATTACCCTGTAATATTTTACATCAGTTTTGAATGTGTTATCTGTTTTTGTACTATCCTTTGGAAATAGTTTCTTTAGGTCTAGGTTTTTGTTCCTTCCCCTTCTCGGAGATGAGCTTTTGCCTTATTCAAACTTCAAGAGAGACTGGTAACTTGAATATGTGATTTGCAAGTTAAAAAAAGCCACATTAAGTAAATAATCAAATTAACTAGCTACATTGGCTGCAGTTTTGGATTAAAACCATCTAAAATTGGGTTGAGTTGGCAAAATCTCAGTAAAATTGAGAGTTAACGATAATTTTATTGCTTGATTTTGATAAAGAAGTTGTGGCACAGTTGGTGTGGCAGTTAGCACAGCTCCTTTACAGCGCTAGCAATCGGGACCGGATTGGGGCTTAAATCCTGTGCTGTCTGTAAGGAGTTTGTACGTTCTCCCTGTGTCTGCATGGGTTTTCTCCGGGGGTTTCAATTTCTTCCCACCCTTCAAAATATACCAGGGATGTAGGTTAATGGGGTGTAAATTGACGGGACAGACTCATGGGCTGTTACTGAGCTACATGTCTAAATTTTAAAAAAATTAAAATTGTATTTTGTTCTTTATTATTAATAAAGTATCTGGAAAGCAAATTACAATGAACGAAAGATATGAAAAATGTTCTGCTTCAGAAATACACTTTCTACAGTCATAAATAGGAATTGAGTTTCCTCCTCTTAAGAGGAGCATGTTTGTTTAAAAATAACAAAAAAGATGAGGTTTAACTCCTTCCTAAATGCTATCAGCATCTCTTTTAGCATCTGGAGTGTCACTTAAATGTAAGATGCCTGACCAGCCGACAGTCAGGCATTCTTTTGGGTCCCATTACCTGAGCAGAGTACAAAATAATCCTTACATTTGCAGGTTTTGGTTTGAAAATCTGGATGTTTATGAAATTTACTAAATTATGATGGAGATTGAGTAAGAGTGTTTGAAAATTGTGTGAATTGTAATTAGCAATCATTCTGGTGCAATCATTCAAGAGGAAAATTCTAGATAATTAAATAACTTAATTACACAATTACTAACTCTAAATTCTTCTACTGTTTAGATGTCGACGAATGCTCTACTATTCCTGGTATATGTCGAGGAGGAGAATGTTCCAATACTATTGGCAGTTACTTTTGCAAATGTCAGCATGGATATCTACCCTCTACAGATGGTTCAAGGTGCATAGGTAAGCGTTTTGCATTGGGGAAATAAACAGAACCTTGAGTTCAAACAGTTTGGTTGGAGTACTTAAATCTCATTTCTCATCTAATTAATGATTTTGTTTATTAAATAAACAAACACTTTTGAGGTTGAATTAAATTTGCCAAGTAATAAATATTAAATTGGATTTCTTAAAATTTAAATATGCTAAGACATCACTTCCAGGCATTGATGCTTTAATTGGATAGGTCTTGTATCTTTGGCTTGGCTTCGCGGACGAAGATTTATGGAGGGGGTAAAAGTCCACGTCAGCTGCAGGCTCGTTTGTGGCTGACAAGTCCGACGCGGGACAGGCAGACACGGTTGCAGCGGCTGCAGGGGAAAATTGGTTGGTTGGGGTTGGGTCTTGTATAGGACGTTATGGAAAGCATGATGAAGAGATGGGGCAGGAAGTCTCTCAACAGGAGGTCTTATTTACTAAGGGTCTTAGAAAGTAATTTTTTTAATGCTTCAAAGCCTTAAGATATCCTGGAATAAAATGGCTAAATTTTGAGAGTGGTGGAGGGGGAGAAACTGGAAGAAAGGGACGACATCCTCACAGGACAGAGTTAGAGGAGATGAGGTCAAGGTAGCTATAGGAGTTGATGGGTTTGTAGTAAATGAATAAATGTCATTATATATCTTGTCTCCTGACATGGAGAGTCACTTTCTCTTCCTCTGTACCACTTCTGCTCTTACCCCTTTCCCCTCCCCTCTTTTGGTGATCCCTTTCCCACCCTCTCACACTCATTCTCATCTTTAACCATGCTTTATCATGAAAAACAAAATTAACGGTTGTGAAAAGAGTGGAGATGAACAAAGGGGAGGTTTCCTGTCCATACAATAATAGGACTACATAAGTTAACTACAACTTTAAATGCAAGCTCCTAGGATTTGAATTGATTTTGCTCTATGATTCAGACTTATTTTCTTAATTATAGTGTGACAGATTATGTTATATATTGTATATAGATATGTTTTAAAGGAGATAAATTGTGACAGATTTTTTAGTGTAGGTCACGTACAAACACTTTAAAACACATCCCATTTAAAATGCCAGAGCTCTGCTCAAGCCAGACAGTCCAGGCTCCGGGTGCTTTTGCAAAAACTTTGAAGAATGCCTAAAAGGATTTCACAAGTAGGTGTTAATTGGACATGATGTTGAGTAATGGATTATTGTTTTGGAAAGCAACAGATGAACAAACTCAGAAGATTGGGTCCGGTGCTGCAGTCTGAGTGCAGTTTGCTGTTCTAAGAGGGTCAAGTGGTTTTCTCAGTGAGAGAGAGAAAGAGAATGAGAATTCAGTTCTACAGTTTAGCAGCAGCAGCTGGGACTGGAACAGGACAAGCTGGAAAGCTTGTGGAAAAACCCCATTTTGAAGCCAGATTGTGAGGTCAAAGCCCTTGTGGTCCATACAAGAGGAGAGGACTAGCTGCATAATGTTTCACTTAAAATAAGGGAAACTAAAAGGAACTCTGTGGTGACCTGAAAGCAAGAGGTTATCATCTAGAAAACCCTGATGGGGCAAGTTTCTTTGGCAAGACATTGAAGTGGCTGATCAGAAGAAATCAGTTGAGGATGTCGAACGAATAACAAATCTCTCTCTGAAAACTGACAAGAACCTTCCTGAGTGGTAACCATTTACCTTTCAAGCACCAAAGCCTGGTGAAATTCATAAATATTAAATTCTGTGCACAGTATAAGAATTGCCTGCAACCAGTGAACTTGGAAGAGCGAGAAGTTAGATTGCACTCTAAGTTAAAGACTTTTGTGAACTTACACACACATTACATACACGTGCGCTTAGAATTAGAAGGGGGTTAAGTTTGGTTAAGTAAGTTAATAGTAATAAGTTAAAGTTTGATCCTGTTTTCATGTTTAAAGATAATTAAAAGTAACTTTTGTTCAAGTGACCATTTGTCTTGGTGAATTTCTATGGCTGCTGGGTTTTGGAGTCCTCTGGGCCTATAACAGTAGTCACTGACCATGGGCCCTGAAGCTAAAACACAGCAGAGGATTCCAAATTTGAAACCTAAAAGCGAGGTTTCACAGATGTCTTATAAGAATGAATGAAAATGAGGGGAAGTCTTTTTACAATTTTTTGGTAGATTTTTTCCCAAAAGTTAGTCTGCAGGGTATTAAAAAAGTGGCTTTTTTCAATTTATGTAATTGGAATTCTTCTTTGGCTTGGCTTCGCAGACGAAGATTTATGGAGGGGGTAAAAGTCCACGTCAGCTGCAGGCTCATTTGTGGCTGACAAGTCCGATGCGGGACAGGCAGACACGGTTGCAGCGGCTGCAGGGGAAAATTGGTTGGTTGGGGTTGGGTGTTGGGTTTTTCCTCCTTTGCCTTTTGTCAGTGAGGTGGGCTCTGCGGTCTTCTTCAAAGGAGGTTGCTGCCCGTCAAACTGTGAGGCGCCAAGATGCACGGTTTGAGGCGATATCAGCCCACTGGCGGTGGTCAATGTGGGAGGCACCAAGAGATTTCTTTAGGCAGTCCTTGTACCTTTTCTTTGGTGCACCTCTGTCACGGTGGCCAGTGGAGAGCTCGCCATATGTCCATTTTGTGAATGATCGTCAAAATCCTTCTGATGTAGAGATTCACAACCCATTGAATAGTTAAGTTTCACCTTATCTTGATAGTTAATCCCTTATTGTAAAGTTGACCTGCATTCTGTACTTTCCTCTCAACGCAAACTTTCATTAGAGCAGTTTTAACTCAGATGTTCATACATCTTTAAAAGGTAAGTATACACTTCTTCAGGTAGGGATGCCAAAAATGCACGTGTGATACATTTTGAAGACCAAGCTGAGAACCTCTCTGTGCTCCACTACATGCATCCAACAAAAGCTACCTATTTATTTCTGCTAATCGACTCATGCTCATTTGTAACCCCAAATTCCTTGATCTCAAATCTAGTAACAACCTCTTGTCCCAAATGCTTTCCTGAAGACTAAATATATTCCATCCATTGATGGAATGTTTTCTGCATCATTAACTAAAATCTCAGAAAGCATACTTTTGCTTTCATAAGACTATTTTGAAAGTGTGATTTAACTGGATTCTCTCCCAATGGAACAAATTCCTCTCTCCCAGTACCAGTTCCCCTGCACATAATTTTAAGTCATTAAAATATTTAGAGAAAGCAAGAAACTGAGTCAGTGGAATCCCATTGAGTCACCCAAATACAAAAACCCCTTTGCACTTCGATTTGTAGAAATGAGGTCATCTTGGATCCAATTTGCCATTCTTCCCTAGTTCCATGGAGACCTTATCAGATGCCATGCTAAGATCCTTAAAGCCAAAGTCGAGTGCACTGCCCTTATTAATTTGCTTTTCTACATCCTCAGAAATTTCAATCTTTGATCAGACATGATCTTCTCTTCTCCCTAACACTAACCTTGATTAACCTTTCTCTTAGAATGGATTCCAATAATCAAAGTTAGATTAACTGACTTCAATTGCTTTATCTATACCTTACCCCATTTTTAAACAGCAGGGCATTGGTAAAAGCCCTAATAGTGCTCTTGTCAATAGAATAACTGAGGGTGGGCAAAGCAAGGAATCCCCATAGTAGTCCAAAATATACAATCATGTCGTGACCTAGGTTGCTTGTTCCCTGGGCATACTGCTGGCGTGGATTGCATTGTCTGATTACAAAACATTGAATATTCTAATCAAAACTTCTACATTTGCCTCTCTTGTTTAATTAAATACATGAGAATGCGTTTCATGAAGAGTGCTGATGTGAGATTATGGAATTTATATTACTTGAAGAAAGCAAAGTCTAAAAATTATAATACCCTCTAATTGTGTGTTACATTGGGTCACCAACAACTAACTCTAGGTCTCCATTCAGACTTTACACATAGAAGCATATCATCCAGTTTTCTAGTTTGAGATGGGATTGAAGGTTGTTGGAGGCCACTGCTCTAGCTTGTGTGTGTGCTGTGGGGGAAGTGGGTGGCTCCTGGCACCAGGGGACTGACATTGCTTGATTAAAAACAGTGGATGGATTAAATTAAGAGAGCAGCAAAGTCTAGTTGTGGAACTGGGGAAGTGTAATGGATGGGAGAAAATGTTTTTATATTTTACTTATGCTTTACGGGCAATTTGATACTGTGATCAATTAAAGGTAGTGACCGGAATTACAGGTAAAACATGCTTTACGAATACTCAAATTAGGTAAATTAGCTTATACGAAGAAACCGTGTTCGCTTTTAGGAAGAAACTATAATGAGTTTATAATGGGTTTTTGCTTTTACAAAAATTGCCTCCAATGGTAATCAATGGGTCTTCGCTTTACGAATTTTCAGTTGACAAACTGTTTCTCAGGAACACACTACATTCATAAAGTTGGGTATACCTGTAATATGTTTGATGTGAACTGATACCAATTAGAAAGACTTATGGTTATCTAGCTATTGTTTATTGTGTATTGTCAAATAGCCATGGCTAAATTATAATGAGTGAAATATCTAATTTGCTTTCCATTACTTTACATTCAAAGGAATTGTTTTCTTTCAACAGATTCACGTATTGGAATTTGCTACTCCAGTCTGGTTAATGGACGTTGTGCAAATGAACTGCCAAGGCAATTTACTAGAATCCAGTGTTGTTGTGACAGTGGTCGCTGTTGGTCAACTGGTAGAGTTCCGGAAATGTGTCCAATGCGTGGAACTGGTATGTCTTCTTTATGTGTCTTGATGTTTCTCTGCTGTAGGTTTTTATGGTTCTAACTAGAATTAGCCACCTAGCTAACAGAAGGCTGGGGGTGAACAAAGTGGGGAATTCCATGGCGTTATTCTAATATTAACAGGCAATGATGCTGGGCCTGGAGAAGAAAACTGGAAAGGACTGGAGATGGTGAAAGCTGGGATGAACCTGAAGTTCAATGTAGTTGTGAAGATCAAGAGCTTGGGGAGATGGACGGACCAGAGGGCAGAGGAGGCTGCAGCTTTGATCACCCTTCACATAAATGACTGTTTTCACTGTTTTCTAGGCTGAATATGCCAGTCCATTTTCAGTGCTGCTTGGATCACGCAGCATCCATCAACATAAGTGTCTTGGGTAAACTTGTACCTCTCACTTTGTTCGTTTTAGACTGGTCACAGTGTTCGAGCTACCGAAAGAAAATAGACACACACGCCGAGAGCAGTTCAGTTTATACAAGTCTTTATTACTAAATCCAAAGCTGAATTCACACTACAACATGCAAGCCCTTCCCAATTATACTTATCAATGCCTGGACTGGTCCCAACTGCCAAAGCGAGGCGATGACTGAGCACTTGTAGTAGGTTGTCTGGGCGCCGGTAGCAGCTTCTCCACCTCCCCGGACCGGGATGTCGGTTTGGAATCTTGAAGTTCTTCTTCTTGCTGAGATATGTTACCACCTCTTGGAGAGTCTCTAAACCTCAGCAGTGGGACCATGGCTTATATTACCCAAAAGTTGTTTACTTCAGATCTTATCTCTATGAACAAATGATTTAATTATCTTCAAGGTCTCCTGACAGTCTGCGACCAACAAAAGACAACTGCATCTCCTGGTGGAAGTTGGACAATGTCTACTGATTCATATGCATCCCTGGGCCCCATAGTGTACATTTAGATAATGTCTTCCCTTCCTATATATATATATATATATATATATATATGGTACAATGCATAGGACAATAGACTCATTATTATCCAACACCATGGTAGTTGGGCCATTGGATTCAAAAGCTGCAAAATAATGCTGCAACTCCATGAAACTCTGGTGAAGTAACACGGGTCAGGCTGCACTTGAGTATTGCGTTCATTTCTGGTTGCCTCAGGATGTTGAAGCTTTAGAGAGGGAGCAGAGGAGATTTACAATGATATTGCCTGAATTGGAGAACATGTCATGAGAAAAGGTTGAATGAACTAGGGCTTTACTGTTTGTGGCAATGGAGGCAACCTAATAGAGGTAAGAGTATGAGGGGCACAGAGGGCAGCCATTTTCTTTTCCCAGTGTGACAGTGGCCAGTGCCAGAGAACACCCACTTTAGGTGAGTGGAAGAAAATTTAGGGGAGATGTCAGAGGTAAGATTTTTACACAGAGAATTATGGATATCTAGAATGCATTGTTGGGGTAGTATTTGAGGTTGATAAAACAGAGACATTTAAAGACTCTTAGATAGGCACATTGAGGTAAAAGAAAAATAGGTGGCGTATGGATTGTGAGGGAGGGAACAGTTGGATTGATATCCATGTGGGCCAAGGACCTGCTGTCCTATGTCCTACCTTTTCCTTCCTTTCTTACTCCTGTGCTGTTCTATCACCTCTGACAGATTTCTTGCTGCATTTGAGCTAATGTGCAGGACTGAAGGGAGACTGTTCATCCCATGGCATTTATACTCCAGAACCAATGTCACCCAAGCTTCAGTAGTCACACTGCAGTCGGCAGACATTCCTGATGTTTGGACATGCAATGGAAACTGAGTTTCGTTACATACCAACTCGTTTACTGAAGTCTTCAATAGGTGGCCCTTTCACTCAACATCCTCGATTCAAGGTCCTCTTCAAAATTCCCCCTCCCTCCCTATGTTGTATTAGCCTCTGACAAAGACCCTGGAAAGCATGCACCATTTCTCAGCGAAAGCAGCATTGATGATGAAATTGCCAATGTGCCAGAGTAGCCTTTAGTCAACTGAACAAAAGGCCATTTAAACACCTCGGATCTGCCACAGGATTTATGGTCTAGTGGGAAGTGGGGTGGGGGGGGTAATCTCCAGCTTCCTACATGATTCTGAGATATGGACTACCTACAGGCAGCACCTTAATGCACTGGAAGGATACTGCCAGTGCTGTCTCCACTAAACGCTCCAAATTAACCAAAAGGATTAGCAAGTACTTGTCGATGTTTTCTCCCAGGCCAAAGTGCGTTAAAATGTAGGCTTTTTTTTAATATTGATGAAAAATATTACTTTTGCTTTACGTTGTAAAGAACCTTAATGAATACTCTTACTGAAGATCTGAGTTTAGTGGTTCTGGTGCATCAACTCTAAATCAAACTTTAAATTACTGGCTGTTCCCTGTGGACAAAACATTGTAATTGAGGAAGAATCAAGGGTGACTTGCCATACATCTGGGCTGGGAGGGAGCTCTATCACTTTTGGTCCCCGATGAAGCTCAATAATGACCAGTTAATCACAGAGGAGAAATTACATCCCAGAGAGATTTTTCAGGAGACAAGCCAAGCACCTGTTTCTGTCTCAGCCACAAGGCACAAAGCAAATAAGAGGAACTGCAAAGGAAATTATCGGCAAACTTCAAATAAAATGAATATTGATATGGCATTTTACTCCTCTGGAATTAAATTTAAAAATATTTTAATGCTTAATGCTATGATAAAAATTAAATACTCTTATTTAAATCTTATTTCTTCCTGGAATCCTCTCTGTGTCCTGTGTAATCTAAATACATAATAATCAAATATTTGTGCAGATTTCTCTGGGCTTGGTTTTAACGATATATATGTATATCTGAGGGAAATTAGAAAGGCAAAAAGAAGGGGACTATAGCAAATAGGGTGAAAGCAAATCTGAAGGGTTTTTACAAATATGTGAGTAGGTAAAAGGAAAGTTGAGGATGGAATAGGTCCCTCTGGAAAATCAGAGCGGAGGAATGTGTGAGGAACCATATGGGATGGGGGAGATATTGAATACATTCTTCTCGTCGGTGTTCACGAAAGAAAGAGATATTGAATTGCGTAAGATAAATGAGGCAAAAGGGTTAGTTATGGAAAATATACGGATTAGTAAAGAGGGGATTTTAGAACTTCTGGGGTGTATAAAGGTAGATAAGTCTCCTGGTCCTGATGGGATTTTCCCCAGGACTTTCAGGGAGGAAATAGCTGAGGCTCTAATAGTGATTTTTCAATGGTCACTGGAGGAGGGTGTGGTGCCGAGGGATTGGCGGGTTGCAAACATGGTTCCGCTGTATAAAAAGAGCGCAAGGTTGCATTGGCCAAGCAACTATAGGCCAGTAAATTTGACATTGGTGGTGGAGAAACTAATAAAAGGAAATCTTAGGGATAATATGTATATATATCTGGAAAGACAGGGATTGATCAGGGACAGCCAACTTGGGTTTGTGAGGGGAAAGTCATGCTTGACAAATCTTGTTGAATTTTTTGAAGAGGAGACCAGAAAGGTTAATGAGGTGGTCATTAGTTGATGTGGTCTATTTGGATTTTAGTAAGGCTTTTGATAAGGTTCCGCATGGAAGGTTAGTGAAGAAGGTTCAATCTCTAGGAATTAATATAGAGATAGTCAGATGAGTTCAGCAGTGGTGATAGGCACCAGAGAGTCATGGTGGACAACTGTCTGTCAGGATGGAGGCTGGTGACGAGCGGTGTGCTTCAGGGATCGGTGTTTGGTCCTTTGTTGTTGGTCATTTCGATTTCGAAAACGGGGTGGAGAATTGGGTGAGTTAATATGTGGACGATACAAAAATAGGGGGAGTTGTGGATAGTGAGGAGGATTTGGACTGTTTGGAAAGGTGGGCTGAAAGGTGGCAGATGGAGTTTAATGTCAATAAGTGTGAGGTTCTTCATTTTGGGAAGAATAACCAAAATAGAACTTGTGTAGTGAAGGGGGTATTGAGGAATGCAGAGGAACAGAAGGATCTTGAAATAATGATTCAGTGTTCCTTGAAGGTGGATCCCCATGTAGATAGGGTGGTGAAGAAGGCTTTTGGTATGCTGGCCTTTATAAATCATAGCATAGAATATAGGAGCTGGGAGGTGACATTGAGACTGTTTAAGGCATTGGTGAGGCCAAGTTTGGAGTATTATGGGCAGTTCTGGTCTCCATATTGTAGGAAGGATATAGATAAGGTAGAGAGGATGCAAAAAAGATCTACAAAAATGTTGCCTGGATTGCAGTATCTTGAATACGGAGAAAGATTGAGTAGACTTGGACTTCATTTATTGGAGCATAGAAGGTTGAGAGGGGATTTGATAGAGGTACTTAAAATTATGAAGGGAATAGATAGAGTAGATGTGAATAGGCTCTTTCCCCAGAGGGTAGGGGAGATTGGTACAAGGGGGTCATAAGTTAAGAGTTAGGGGGCAAAACTTTAGGAGTAATATGCGAGGAAGCTTCTTCACTCAGAGAGTGGTGGCTGAGTGGAATGATCTTCCGAAAGAGGTGGTTGCGGCAGGTTCAATTTTGTCATTTAAGAGGAGGCTGGATGTGAGGGGATTGGAGGGTTATGGGCAAGGAAGTGGGAAGGTGGAACTAATGGAGTTTCACGTAAATCAGTGCGGACTAGAAGGGACGATATGGCCTGTTTCTGTACTGTAAATTGTTATATGGTTAATTGGATATATTAGAAGGGCCGATATGGCCTGTTTCTGTACTGTAAATTGTTATATGGTTAATTGGAAATATCAAAACCTAAAAGATTATCCATCCCTGGTACATCTCATGTTGCTGTATGAGGTCATGTTTTTCTTAATAGTGAACAGAATTGAGACTTCTTCCATTAAAAATGTCAAGATTAGCTTTAGTTTACACTGTCTAGAGGAGTATTCTTTTTATTGTTCATCAGTGCAAGACTCTGATACATGCTGATGTTATTTTTTATGCTGATAAAAAATTTTAACCAATGCAAAGCATCTTAGAATTTTTCATGTGTGCTCTAACCACCCTATGCTTTACCAGTGACCAGGAGAGATAAAGTTTTACTATAAGATATCCTTATTTTTTTTCTTCTGTTACTCCAGAAGTCTTTGTGTAGAATTATAAAGGCAATTTTGTTGGTTGCATGCTTATATATTCAAAACAATTTTTCAAAAATCGTATCAATATAAAAACAATTTCATGAAAAAGTTTACTCTTTTCTGTTATTCATATAAATCTAATAACTGTAACTTAATGTATGCACTTTCAGATGAATATTTCAAATTGTGCTTTGATCTACATGGGAATAATAGAAGAATTAAAGTCATGCCTGATGTTGGAACTGGAACCGTGCCTGATATTGTACCTAATGGACGGCCGGGGCCGGGGCCTGGTCCTGGACCTGGGCCTGGTCCTGGACCTGATGAGAGACCTGATCCTCCTTATCCCATACCTTACCCACCTTATGGTCCTTTCAGTAAGATGATGCCCCTATTATTATCATGAAACTATTCAAATATTTGTTAGCTAAACCTTGTACTTCATTTGAAAATTACCAACCTTTCTTTTGCAGGACCTTTGAATATTTCTGATTACTGCCAGACTCTGGGGAATCTCTGCTTTCACGGACGCTGCATTTCCCTTCCAGGGCCCAGTTATCGTTGTGAATGTTATACAGGCTATAAACTTGATTCAAGAGGAGAATGCACTGGTATGATTAAAATAACCACTTTAAAGTTCATCAAAAATGTCAACGTTAATCCAAGTGTGACACCGACTGTAATTTTTGCTAGAAAAATGTTTGCACTGCAAATAATTGATGTGTTATTGTTGCATTTTTGAACATGATCTCCTCTGAACTGTCATCTTGTTGATGTTCAAAAGTTAAACATTTCTGTATAATTGTAACATTTTGTTTTAAACAGATATCGATGAGTGTATAAGCAATCCCTGTACTCATGGGGATTGTGTGAACACACAAGGCTCTTACTTCTGTCGTTGTCATTCTGGCTTTCAGAGCACTGCAAATAAAATTACTTGTGTGGGTATGTTATATAATTATTGATTACGTAATTATTGATTCTTGATTTTGCTTTCATTGTACTTTCCAAAAGCAAACTATTTGACCCAACAGGCCTGCAAAGGTGTTTTAGGCTTCACATTAACTTTCGCAAGTCATCCTTGATTTAACTCCATCTTTTATTCTGTTTTTTCTCAAATGGACCTGTGCTATTTTTCTCACCCACTCTGGCTGAGGACTTGAAGTATCATAACCTATTAGGGTGCAGGCTCAGAACTCGAAAGAGTAGCTGGTAAGGATATGACAGTTTAAATTGTCTCCTATGCAGTAAATTCCAGGTAGCAAGTACATTTCAACTACTCTTCCATTTTGGCTTCATTATCATGAACGTCACGAAATTCAGTGTTTTACAGTAGCATCACAGCGTAAACATTCATATTATAACCATCTTACAACAATAAATATTTGTTTTAAATAGTGCATGAAAGTAAGGCAGTGTCTTTGGTTCATTGATTATTCAGGAATCTGATGAGTGTGGGGAAGAAACTGTTCTTGTGCCGCTGAGTGCTCGTCTTTAGGCTCCTGTACCTTTTCCCCGATGGTAGCAGTGATGGCCTGGGTGGTGGGACCTTTGAGGATAGAGGGTGATTTTTTAAGATACCGCCTCTCGTAGATGCCCTCGATGGAGTGACATCTACCTGTGATGTCGCAGGCTGAGTTAACAACCGTCTGGAATTTTTTCTTGTCCTGAGAGTTGGCACTTCCATACCAGACAGCAGGATAATCAACTAGAATGCTCTCCACAGTATACCCGTAGAAGTTCTTGAAAGTCTTCGGTGACATGCAGAATCTCCTCAAACACCCACAAAGTATGGCCACTGGCAAGTCTTCTTTGTGATGGCATCATTATGGAGGCTCAAGACAGGTCCTACATTGAGTTACGCTAATCAGGTTGAGTCCTGGAGAGCAAGAACAACCAATTTGCTTAGCTTATTCCCATCTCACCAAAAGTAACATCATGATCAACAAGGAAATGGAAACAAAGGCAAAAAATGTTTTTATTTGCAATGCAGTAAAAGCCGATTCTGACCATTGAAACCCGTGCCGCCCAATTAACCTGCAATGTTTGGAGGGTGGAATGAAACGAGCACATGGGTAAAACCCATGCAGGCCACGGGGAGAATGTACAAAATTCCTTATAGACAGTGCCAGATTCAAACCCAAGTCACTGACGATGTAACCGTGTCACCTTTAGGTAGTTATAGTATAGTGATTTGCAACTAGTTGTGACAAGTACAATTACTGTTACAACTACGTGCAAACCATGTGGCAGCTTACAACATTTTTTTGATTGCAGCATATTTGAAAAAGGGAACAACTGATTACAAGTAGAGTCCTCAGTCCAATCAAATCGAGCAGTGAGTGGTGATAGGCAATTAAAAACTGAGAGGAGGAAGAGAAAAAATATCCTCATCCACAACAGCACTGGATTTCCTCTTGGGAAACGTGGCAGGGCAAGTGACTGATGTGTCCATATGAGAGCGCTTAGGGACCAGTGACCACAACTCTATTGGTTTTAAATAATTATAGAAAAAGATAAGACAGTTCCACAAGGCAAATTTTGATGACTTTTTGGAGGTGATTTAGGAAAAGCTACTTGTGGGGTGTCTGGCAAGTGGGAGCCTTTGACAAGCCAAGCATGTTCCTGTTAGAATGAAGGGCAAGGCTGGCAAGATTAGGGAATCCAAGATGACCAGAACTATTGAGGACATGGTCAAGAAAAAGGAGGTCTATATATCAGTTAAAATCAAGCAGCATCAATAGAAGAAAAAGAATGTTTGGCTATTTCATGCCAAAACTCTTCACGATGTGACTTAACTTGCTGTGTTCCTCCAGCTGACTCTGTTTAGTTGGATTTTTTTTGTGCCGAGCCGTATAAATTCAAAATTACCATGGAATGAGTTTATTCACTGGTGACACATAAGAGTTTGGGAAAAATAGTCTTTTTCTTCAGATATTTTGCTCGTGATTGCGATTCTATGTTCTCAAATTATTAATTCACTCATTGGGAACAATTTTTATCGACCAAGGCCTCTGATTACCCCAGAAAAGCTCTTCAAGATCTCCTTTTAACCTTTTCTTTAAATGGTCTGAACTTTCTTGATCTGCAAACACTCATCCCTGTTAATAGCCAAGTTAACCTCTGTATTCATTTTCCATCCTTCCTGAAGTATGTGCTGAGAATGGAGCTCTAGCTAAAGGCTAAGTACTGATGTGGACACATTCACCGTGTGATTTTTCTTTTTATTCTGCTTCTTTGTTTGTAAATCCTGTGGCCTTTATGCTTTTAAACAACTTTCTTAATTTGCCTTGCCACGTCTATGTGAAGAATAAATCTATATTCAGTTCACAAAATTGTATCATTTATGAAACTTTGTCTTTCCAAATTAATCTTAGAATACGATACAATGCTTTTACCTATTTCTCTGTTCTGTGTGTTACCTAGAATCCTGCAGCGATCCCCAACATTGTACATGACTTTTTCTCTTTCAGATTATTTGCAAATTTTACAAACCTACCTCCCACAAAGATTCATTATTTTTATCATTTCTTTATCAATTTGCAGAGAACCCACTGAAATATTTCCTGCCAATATTCACACATTGAATTGATTCCTGTCAGGTTTTTTATAAAGAAGTGGTGCATGCATGTCCCAAAGAATTTGAAAATGTTGAGCTTAAAGAACAGGAACATAACTTACATAGTTATTTCCAGCAAGATGTAAAATAATTATTCTTGAAAAAATTATAAGGAGAAAATTTACTCAATAGGAAGAGAATGGTAGTACAGGTACACAATCCTTTATCCGGAACCCTTGTTCCAAATTTTGGATTTTTCCAGATTTCAGAATAAAAGCCAGCTGCCCCAGATTTAAGCCCACCCGAATTGTGCTGCCATATTCACCACCTTCCAGTCGCGCTGGCGTCTCCCTCCCCCTCGTCCACCCAAGACACACTGCCATCACTCTCCCCCCCGGCCCACCCGAGTCGCGCTGCCGTCTCTCCCTCTTCATCCCTTGCCCACCCGAGTCGCGCTGCCGTCTCTCCCCCCCCACCCGCCTGAGTCACGCTGCCATCTCTCTCTCCTCCCCCCTTGCCCACCTAAGTCACACTGCTGTCTCTCTCTTCCCCCCTCGCCCACCGAAGTCGCACTGCCATCTCTCACTCTCCCTCCACTGTACCAGCACCAGGAAAAAAATGCCGGTTTTTGGAGCTTTCTGGATTTTAGATGTCCGGATAAAGGATTGTGTACCTGTATCTCATTAGGGAGAATGAGTTCTTGGAGTAATGGTGACAAATTGACATTGTCATTAGCCCAGTGTTTTATGTTGCAAAGTAAATAATCAAAATGTTAGATTTATAACAAAGAGTCGAAGCCTGCATCTGGGCACAATGTGCTTAGTTTCATTTTCTTCTACCCTAAATAGCACATTTTGTTCACGGAGCAAGTTGAGTGAACAAAGTCACAATTAATCCCAAAATTGAGAGATAAATCAAAATATTACTAGCCTATACATTGATGTACACTGGAGGAATTGATTCTCAGGTCATATCAGAGTAACTTGGCGAAGCCTGTATGATCCACAAGCAATTCCCATAGTAGAAGTATACAGATTTGAGCTAGCCTACTTGACAACTGCAGCCTCAATTAATTTGGGTTGGAGAAGGGGAAATGGGCACTCTTGTCACCAACTGGAATGTGGGGGCAGATTACTGTAATCAGTGGACACAAAGTGATGGGCACAAGGAACAATCTCCAAAGCATTTGGAATAGAACATTGGCTGTCTCATGAGAGGCTGGAGTGAATGTCATGTTCTTATCCTGTACGACTTCATGAGGCTGACTTATAGCCTGGTCAATTCAGTGTGAACCGTGCTTGCTGGAAATATTTTAGACCTTTAAAAGGGACTGATGCCTATCTTAGATAGCCTCCCTCAGTTTTTGGAAGCACAATAAAACCAATTTTCAATTGAATCTTACAGAAGGACAGAGTTGAACCAGATAATTACAGGCCAGGGAAATTATTGCAAAATAATACTGAGGAACAAGATTAATCTGTATTTAGGGAGAAAGGGATTAGTTAAGGATAGTCGATACTTCTGTATTAAGGGGAGATCCCATCTGACTGATCAAAGTTTTCAAACTAACGATTGAATTCAGAATGGTCTGATGAAAGGAGAAATGGGTGATGGGTCAAGGATTGTTTTTAAGCATAGGAGCCCATTGAGTCTGCCCCACCATTCAATCAGGAGCTGATCCATTTTCCCACTCAACACCATTCCACGGCCTTCTCCCCCTAACCTTTGATACCCTGACTAATCACGAACCTATCAGCTTCTGCCTTAAATGCACCCAATGACTTGGCCTCTACAATCACCTGTGGCAACATATTCCACAGATTCACCACGCTCCGCCTCAAGAAATTAACTCCTCTGCTCTAAGTGGACACTCTTCAGTCCTGAAGTTGTGCACTCTTGTCCTAGACTCTCCCATCAAGGGAATCTACATCTACTCTGTCCCTGCCTTTCAATGTTTGAAATGTTTCAATGAGATTCCCCCTCATACTCCTAATGAGAACAGGCCAAGAGCCGTCAAACGTTTGTCATATTTCATTCCCGGAATCATCCTTGTGAACCTCCTCTGACCGTTCAATTGAAAATGTGAGAGGTCAGACTGGGGGGCTCTTTCTATTTGTTACTCCCTTTAACAATTTTTGATCTTAAAATGTGTAACATTATACAATTATGATTAGTAAGCTGCGGTTGACTTAAGAATGACTCAAATACTTCATAGTCTTCAGCTGCAGATTGATATTGACGGTGAGATGGGTGGAGCAATAGCAAATTGAATTTAATCCTCAGAAATGTGAGATGGTAATGCCTTTTGGAAGGACTAATAATATAGCCTAAAGAATTGGAGAATCCAAAGAAGGGCTGAGAAAAGTGAGACCTACACGCTCGAAAGCAGAAAATAGGTGAATACGATGATCAAGAAGACATACATGAGATGGCTTTCAATATATGATGCAAAATATAAGAGCAAGAAAATAATGGTACATCCATTAAAACTGTTAATTAGGCCACAGTTGGAGTACTGCATGCTAATCTGGATGCTACACCACGGCAAGAAAATTATGGCAATGGAACACGTGCAGAGGAGACTCACTGAGATATTAACCGAAACAGAACAGTTTTGCTCCAAGAGGAGATGAGATCGTCTGAATTTCCTTTCCTTGGTAGAGAAGGCTGAGGGGGGTGGGGGAGAGAACCTGAGGTACACAAATTACAAGCGGCACAGTCAGGGTAGAGATAGACAAAATTTTCACAGCTGAGTGTGTTTTGCCTTAGACTAAGTAGGTGATTTATTCAGAAGTTCTTTCCTTGGAAAGGAAGATTCTAAGCCTAGCAAGTAGATGGCGAGTCTGGGCTATAACGGTCCATTGGTGTTGTGGGGGGGGTGGAGATTTAGATGGTGATTGAGACTTCAGCAGATTGGGTCTTTGGAAAAGCGATGATGGGACCGGTGGTGGGTCTAAGGGGATTTCTGCTACAAGGCTAAATTTTTGTTTTATGTAAGATGAAACCACTCAATTGTTACTGAGCCAGATTTCATGGACTCTTCAGTTATAATTTATTTGGACTCGCATGAAATCCTCCTTTATCAGCCATGCAAACGAAAGTCACGGAAGATATAAGTAGATAGGCATTTCACATTGTTGGAAACCACTGCTCTATCTGAGCAACAGCATGTGGATGACCTAAAAAAAATCCAAATTTTTCATTCCGTTAGTATCCATAGTGACCTCGTAGTTGAAAAAATTAAAAATAAGTTACACGATAAATCTGTACCTAACAGAAGCTGAAATTGTATTTAATAGTTGCACCAAATTAGGCCTGGTTAAAATTCAGTGCAATACTTGTTTCTGTGATTCATAGAGATGGATGTTGTTATTTTTCAGATATTGATGAATGTGTTCAGAATGGTCAGATATGTAACCATGGCCGTTGTGCGAATACAGAAGGCAGTTTCCACTGTGTTTGTAATGCTGGATTTCAACTGACAGCAGATGGGAGAAATTGCATGGGTATGTAGCATGTAAATATACAGCAAATCAAATAAAAATAATTTGTCAGTAGAATTTTTACACGTTTTTTAGATTTTTTTGTGATTTTTATTCTATTGGTTAAATGTAAATGTTTTATATGATTATCTCTTAAATGTTTAATTTCAATTTGAGATAACAATCGTGTTACTGTAGCTCACTGCTACAAGCTATGTCTCTGCGGAGCCTATAGCACAGGAGAGGTTATAGCTGTATGCAGGTTAGCTCAGAAAGAACACGCTGGTCCCAGAAAGAACGACATGAACCCTAGTTGAGTGGAGTTAACACTGAGCTTTACTGGGATCACAGCCCTGCTTTCATTCTCAAGCTGAGGGACATGGTCAAAGCCCCCTCAGCGTTGATTGGTGCATTTGCAATCCGCTTTCCTTGATAGGCCAGTTAGGCTCCTTTAGTGGCAGCTAATTGGAGGGCAGCACTGTGGGCCTCGAGCAGCCTGCTGGATCATCGAGTTTGTCCTTCATTTTGTGAGGCACCCCGAGGGGCCGCCACATTAAAACCCAAAATCACAGCATGGTTATAGCATAGAAGGTGGCTTTTCACTCATTTAAGTCCACACATAAAACCAATCCTGATATATTCCGATCTCCCATGGCAATGCAATTATTTTCAAATATTTATCCAACTCCTTTTAAAATGTTAAATTTGAATTTGCCCCACAATTACTTATATCAATACAATAAAAATACATAGTTATTTACTGTGTAAAAAAAAAAAATCTCATATCACCTTTGATTCTCTTGCCAATTATTGTAAATCTAGGCCCCTAATTCTTGTCCCTGCCAACAATGGGAATAATTTCTCTCTACCTTCTTTGTTTAGGCCCTCCATGACTCTAAATACCTCCATCATATCTCCTCTGATCGCAGGAGAATGGCACAGCTACTCCAGTCTATCCTCATAACTGAAGTACCTCATCCGTGGAGGTATTGTGACTTACTTGCTCTACAGGATAGTTTGAGGTTTACTTCCTCCTTGAATTCAGGCCTTCTGCCAGCAGGCTCATCCACTTGAACTCCCATTGAACAACTTCTTCAACTCCACATCAAAGATGTCAGTCTCTGTGAACTCAAACATTTAATCAGTATTGCTGCCCATTTCAATCTGGTTCTCATCTTCAAATGGTCCAGTTGTGAATCTTCCCTTTTGGATTGCAGTCTCTGGCAATTGGCAGTCATTATAAGTAAGGCTGGTGACTCTCACAGCTTGCTTCCTTCACATTCCTCCCATCCTGCATCCAGCCTTCTCCCAGTCCTTTTCACCCCTTCATTGCTCTAGTAACTGAACTTTCCTCCATCAATGATTCTGAAATGAATTAAGGCTTGTCCCCTGCTATAGAGCCCTTGACTACTTCATCTACTTTCTGTATCTTTGTTCTTGTCCCCCTCCGCACCACCCACAACCATGGACAAAGCAAGGATAGAGTTCCACTGGCACCCCTCTCCATCTTCCATCCCACCATCCTGTATATTTAACAGGTCGTTCTTCACAATTTCCATCAACTCCATCAAGATTCTGCAACAACATGACTTCCCTCCCTTTATCAATATTTTGAAATAACCATTCTCTTTTTGTCTCTGATTCCCTCCACTGTTTCCATCAATACTCCCCTTTTTAGGGCACTTTTTCATGCAATCCGTGAAAAGGAACACTTCCCCTTATTCAGTGATCTCGAGCATCTTTTCAATTGTAGCAGAATTTGTTTGCTCTTTATTCAATCCACTTTGTTACATTTGGTGCTCATAATATGGTCTCCTCCACAATGAAGAAATCAATGTAGATTGCATGACAGCTTTTCAGAGTACCTATGTCCAGCTTGCAGGGGTAACCCTGAGTATCTCATTGCATTTCACAAATTAGTCCTCCATCCCATTTCCCTCAATCTAGCTGAGTGTGGCCTCCTGTACACGTTCAACAGCGCATCATCCTCAGCTTTCCAAACACAAAATCAAATTCTCCAACCTTAAGTCACTCCCTTTTATTTTGTCTATATCAGAACTGACCATATCTGCTACATCATCAATCTGTGTCCTTGGTTCAATGTTTCTCCATTAGCTCACTCTTAGTGACCTACCCAGTATGTTCCATAGTCTTACATTTTATAACTCTTTGTACCTCATTCTCGACCTGTTTTAATTCTTCTATTTTGCTTTTTTTTTCTAACTTTTCTTATTAACCCATTGACAGGTTGACCCTATCATTTAGCTTCATGGTAATCCAATCTATATATGATTTAAAAATGAATAATTTTGTCCTCTCAATTCCCCCCTCCCTTGGCTCCTGAAAACCAACTCTTTTCAATCTAAACCTGTTTTCTCTTTACATAGTTGTTGCCCTCGTGGAGTTTCCTAATCTGTTACAGGATTTTTTTTCATTTTTACTGCAGATTTCCAACATCTGGAGTCATACACTGTTGCTCTGTTTATAAAAGACAATTCTGCATGCTTTTCAACTTTCTAAAGTTGGATTATCATTTTCAACAAACAATGACAATTATCTGCTGAAGTCTGTACTCCTCAATGCCTTTTAGAATTATTCCTTCTACTTTATATTGACATTTTTATCCTTCCTACCAATATGTTGTCTTTCCAGAATTTAAATTTGACTTATCCACCCATTTCAATATTCTATCCAGCTGTCCTCAAAAACTATTACTGTCTCTTCAAAATTCACTGTACCCCCACCCCCTAGTTTTGTGCTGGCTGAAAAATGGAAATTGTGCTGTTCACACACAGCAAGTCATTGATATGTTTGAAAGGCCACAGTGAACCTAGTACTGACCCAAGCAAGCTTTGTTATACCCTTCCCTTCAGTCAAGAGAGCAACCTTTATCGACTCTATTTCATGTTATTTAGTCAATTTCCGATCCAAGCTTTTTCTGTCCATTTTATTTCAAGGGCTTGAGTCTTGATGACCAAAGTGGCACTTTAGTGAAGAGATTTTACAAGTCCATACAAATCACATAAACCTTATTACTCCCGTCAGCCTAGCACGATGAATGAATTATTTTGTTGGTTGGACACAATTTTCCTGTGACAACAAACTCGTCTTTAATTGCTGATTTTATATTCTGAATAAGAGTTTAAAATATGGTATGCTATTTTCCAATCAAATTAATCTCCAGAAAATTTGCAAGGTTATAAAGAAAGCCTTTGCAACTTCCTTCTCTACTCCCTTCAGCAATCTAGGCTGTACCCCCTCAAGATTGAGTAATTAATTCAGTTTAAGTGGAACCAGCCTTTCTTACATCTCCTCACCACAATATTTAGTTTGTCTGGAATCTGAAGTTCCATCATTTTTGCTGAGACGAGAAGCATTTTCTTCCTTGAAGACTAATTTGGTCTCAGTATATCCTTGCCTCCGTGAGTAGATTTCCTTTTTGGTCTCAGTTTGAACTCACCTCTCTTCTCTGTTTATATAACCAGACATTAATTTTGGATTCCCTTTTGCTCACATTCTTTTCTCATGCTCTCTCTGTCTCGTATTTCTTTTTTAAATATTCCCTTTGATCTTCATGCAATCAAATTCTTGATTCTTACTTGTGTGAAAGGTCAGCTATCTTTAGTTTATTTTTACCGTTTTTGTTAGTTTTTCAGGGAAATCTGCTTTCCAAACTCTTCTTCTGTATGTGAATGTACTTAGACTGTGGTTGAAATACATCTGACTCAAAGGTCTTTCAATATTCAGTGATCGTCAGCCAAGCTTAGATCTCTCTTTACCTTTGATTGTTCTATTATCATTTCTCACAGGTATTCTGAACTTAAAGATGTGATCACCTTTCACTAAATGCTCCCCCAGTAATACAAATGTTAATAAAATTGTCCATTAGGAAGTAATAAAAATGTCAACATTTCAGAATGTTGAAAGGTATAGACAGAACAGTTATAGAAAGATGGTTTCCCACGGTGGGAAATTCTAGGATAAGAGGGCACAACTTCAGGATTGAAAGGTGTCAACTTAGAACAGAGAAGCGGAGAAATGTCTTCAACCAGAGGGTGGTCAATCCGTGGAATTTGTTGTCAGAGGTGGTTGTGTGCATTGGGTGCACTTAAGGCAGAGATGGATAGATTCTTGATTAGCCTGGGCATCAAAGGTTATGGGGAGAAGTCCGGCAGTGGGGCCGAGTGGGAAAATGGATCAGCTCATGATAAAATGGTGGGGCAGAGTTGGTGGGCTGAATGGCCCATTTCTGCTCCTATGTCTTATGGGCTTAATATTAATAAAGCACACAGTTTACTGGCAAAACATTATGTTTCAGACCAGGATGAATGCTCCCAAAGAAATATGTGCATGAATGGAATGTGCATCAATGAAGATGGTAGCTTCAAATGCATATGTAAACCTGGCTTTGAGTTGGTTTCAAATGGACGGGTGTGCATTGGTAAGTATGCTATACTGATAATTCCATATAGTTACTACATAAATCCAGAAAAATATTCCATACTCGTAATTATTCTAACGTAAAATTATTACAAAATAATCCTTTGGTTTTGAACACAGGAAACCCCAATTTGTAATATATTGCTTAGTCCATTCCTACCATCACCGATCTATGTGGAAATATATCAGTGGGTGTTTTGCCAGTTGGAGATACAGGACTTCAGTATCTATTTGTGTGTTTCCAACCCCATTCTAGTGAAACCTAAGCTACGGATATGTGATTATGTACTTTTATACCTGACTACACCTTATTGCACTAAATATTGAATATAAAGCAGATCTGTGTTTTTGTTATGACAACCCTAACCCTAACCCTAAATGAGACCATGTTTGCCATTTCCAACATCTCTCTTTATTTTCCAGATATTCATGTTCAATCCCCTAGCTAGTTAATTGGGACTTTGGTAAGGCCGGTTGATCATTTCAGAGTAGGTTAACTCTCCAGCTTACTCAGTGATAATTTGATAGTGGCATGAAGCCTATCTTTGTTCGGACCATACAGTGTAAAAAATTAATCTCACATCTGGATGGAGAATACTGTGTCTGAGGAGTTTCACATTCTGCAGGACCATTACATTTTCATTATATACTCTTCAGAGGTTGAAGAGACCAGTCAGATGAGCCTTGAAACCAAGATCCTGTTCATCTTTTCAGATTCTCGCAATAGTACTTTTTATATGAATAAGCTAATTATTGGCATTGTAGTGTTATTGAAAGGGAAACACATAAAATAAAACCTCAGAACTTTCAGAATTACTTATTTCAAATTAAGTATTTTTGAAGCGTAATCACTCTTGCAATATAGTACATATTTAGTATAATATGACATTTAAAAGAGCAACATGAAATTAATCTATTGTAGTAAGATGGTGGGGGGGGGGTGTTGTTGGTGTTGTGCCTCAGAATGATTGCTACCTATTTACAGGAGGCTCATGAATGAAATGATCCACTTGCATCACTTTTGAACTCACTGGCATCAGACAGGGAACCTATAATGAATTAACGACCGAAACGCAGTCCTTTACCCTTGTTTTCGAGCAAGCAATTGACAGAGTCCTGTCACCACATCCCGAAGCCCGCCAGCTTTAAAAAGTGGTACCTCAAAATGAAGTTTCCAGGCTATTGTTTATAACGTCATCAACAATTCTTCAATCAAATTGGGCAGATAGGACCCGACAAAACCATGTTGGCTGTCTGATTAGACTCTCCCTTTCCAAGTGATCATGAATCCTCTCCCTCAGAACTTTTAACAGTATATTTCCTACAATGCTGTTAGGCTTACAGATGTAAAATTACCAGGTTTTTTTCACACTACCTTTCTTTAAAAGGGAGACCAGGTTCACTGTCCTCCAGTCATTTTGACCTCGCGTGTCCAGCAAATAAATCTCACCAGTACATCAGCAATCTCTTTCCTTGCCAATAAAGACCTGGGAATTATCCATTTCAAGACATTCAAAGCATCAAGTAGCCTCTCACTGAATTCTCTTACCAAAATCTGTTTCTGTTGAGAATAATGATAAAAGGTACCCATTTTGGACCTCCCCTATAACTTCTGGCTCCACCTGGAGTATTGTGTGCAGTTTTGGTCGCCTTACCTGAGGAAGGATGTTCTTGTAATGGAGGGAGTGCAGAGGCGATTCACCAGGCTGATACCTGGAATGGCAGGAATAACATGAGGAAAGATTGCGCAATTTGGGATTGTACTCGCTGGAGTTTAGAAGATTGAGAGAGGATCTCATAGAGACCTATAAAATTCTGGCAGGACTGGATGTTTCCAATGGTGGGGGAGTCCAGAACCCGGGGCCATGGTTCGAGGAGAATAGGCAAACCATTTAGGACCAAGATGAGGAGGAATTTCTTTTCCCAGAGGATGGTGAATCTGTGGAATTCATTGCCACAGAGAGCAGTAGAGGCAGGTTTATTGAATCTATTTAAGAGGGAATTAGATCTATTTCTTCAGTATAAGGGAATTAGGAGTTACGGAGAAAAGGCAGGGACGGGGTACTGAACTTTAAGATCAACCATGATCTCATTGAATGGTGGAGCAGGCACGAAGGGCCAAATGACCTACTCCTGCTCCTATCTTCTATGTTTCTGTGTTATTCTTTGGCCCTAAACAGACTCAAAGCCAGTACTTTAATAAACTGAAATGACAGGCATATCTTCACATGCTGCTGGCCCGGATCGAAGGCAAGTATGGAGGGAGGGACTCTGGTCTTCATTGGGGAACCTCACAGGGAGGAGTTACAGGGTCGGAAGTGGTAAAGTCATGCAGGCAACGTCATTTTCCACCACATTCACCCCCTTTTTAAGATAGCGTCTGGCAAGGTGAAGTGCGACAGAGTCCATTGTTATTGTTCATGTAGCTTTTACCGTTCACAGATCCAGCTGGACCATTGGCTTTATCTTCTCCTGAAGCCACTGATCATCTCCTTTGTCTTATTGGCATTGAAAGAGAGGTTGCTATCTTCACACCATGCCACTAGACTATCAATCTCATTCCTTTACTTCTTCTTGTTGTTATTTGATACCAATCCCACTACTAAAGTGTTGTCGGTGAATTGGAAGGTGCAGTTAGAATAATATTTGGCTATGCAGTCACGGGTGTAAAGGAAGTATAGTTGAGGACTGAGTACCCATCCTTGGAAAACAAGTATTGAGTCTGATTGTGGAGATGATGCTATTAACCATCTTCACCGATTGCAGTCTGTCAAACGTGAAATCAACGATCTAGTTGCAGAGAGGACGTGATGAGGTCCAGATCCTGAACTTTGGGAATGAGTTTGCTAGGGTTCACGGTATTGAAGTCCATGAACAATTGGTATCCTTGGCATTCAAGTGTTCCAGGACAAAGTGGAGAACCAGGGGAATGGTGCCTGCTGTGGATTTGTTTTGTCAGTAGGCAAGTGAAGTGGATCAGTGCTGGCCTGTAGACTTGAATTGATGTGAGTCAATTCACCATTAGATCGTAGATATCTTGGCCCATTGTTATACTTTTCTTCCACACTGGTATGATGGTGACCTTCACAAATAATAAATACTTTTCTTTCACTTTTCCTGTTATTTCTACTTTATCCTTAAAGGTGATAAAGTCTATCTAAAATTACAATTAAATTGTTTAGTCTTGCAGTAAGGTGTATTCAAGTGGATTTTGATCACTCGTCAAAATTGAGAATAAATAGTATGAAAGAAAATCAATATCAGCAGATGTTATTTAAGGAAAAAAATGCTAACAATCTTTGTAATCTGGAAGAACGCTGAGGGCAATACAAGGCTGGCAGGCAAATGTGCTGTAGTAGTGATAAGCTACAATAAGATCCAGCATTCAAGTTGCCAGTAAATCATCTGGAAGGTTTGCTAATAGCCTGAACTTACAGGAAATATGCTTTCATGTGTTAGAAGTACTGGAGTTAGTGATCTTTTAATAGAACTGGCAAAAGATTGGAGAGAACAAGAAAGGTAGGGGGCATTAAATCTTGAAAGGAATGAAGGAGGATGCTAATAGCAGAAGTAAGATGTGTAACTGGGAGGAGAATCATTGAAAATAAAATATTGCAGATGGTAGAAGTCTGAAATCACAGAATAGGGTGAAAATGCTTCGTAAACAAATTTGTTGAACTGTAGACTGAGGCTTTAATGACTGGACCTTTATTATTCAACAGACATTGATGAGTGCCAAACATCAGGAATTTGCATGAATGGACGGTGTGTCAACACGGACGGTTCCTACAGATGTGAATGTCCTCCTGGCCTGGCCATAGGAATTGATGGGCGAGTCTGCGTTGGTATGGCAATTGATTGAAATCCATGTCATGAGGACACTTTTAAAAAGAGCATCATATACCTAAAAAATTGCAGAATCTGCCATGTCTCTATTCTGTTTTACACAAATCCGCTACAGCATTCTGAAATGTTCATGTCCTCCATGTTAAGTTAACTTTAATTTGCAGTCCATGTGGTTGCATTTTACATTTTTTTAAGAATGCATTTTATGGAAGTAGAAATAATTTTCCAATTTAAAGCAGTTTCACTTGCTCAATGTGGTACCAAATGCAATACACGGCTGAGGTGTTTTTCATCTCAGAGCATCTGCCTCCTACAGATAGGTGAGATAGCATGAATTTCTACATGGGCATGTCATGAATAAAATTCTGCTCAAAATATCAGTACCAGGGTTTATTATCATGTAGGCTGTTTCTGATTTTGGATTCAGATTCACACTGATGAACAGGTGAGAAGATCTGACAATGACATTTAGATCCTCCTTGTTCTATGAGACAATGCCTCCTTTTCAAGCAGTTCTCCCAAGTGTAATGAAGGTCGGCTGTCACAGTATTTCCTATGAATGTATTGACAAGTCTTGAAACCCCTTCAGGCTATTGCGTGTTGTTGAATTCTTAAATGTCTTTAGGAATCCAAAATCACTACTGATGTGTATCTTGGGTCCTCTGAGATAATCTTCATTGCTTCCATGGGGACGTATTTCTCAACCACCAACCAATTTCAATCGAGACCTCTGATCCGCAAAATTCCTGAAGTAGAATTATTGTCTTAATCTTTCATTTAACTGTTTATCCAGAATGATTTGTTTTGACTTAATAGCCTCTTTTCAAAATTATACTTGTTTTCTGTCCTGTCTTGCCTGAATGAATGATTTATTTTTGCTTTTTACTGTTTATTTACAGATACTCACATGAGAAGTACTTGCTATGGTGGTTACAAAAAAGGCCAATGTGATCGACCTTTACCAGGGGCCTTCACTAAATCTCAGTGCTGCTGTGCTAATACTGAGTATGCCTTTGGAGAGCCTTGCCAGCCTTGTCCAGCTACAAATTCCGGTGCGTACTTTCCTAGATGAATCTAATGAGGGAAATATTACAACGTTATTGCATAATAGTACTCTGCAAGGCAGAAAAAAGGGTACTCACCCTATATTTCGGCATATAAGTCGACCAGCAGATGTCGACCCCCCCCTTTTTCGGCCTCATTTTAATGGTTTTACTATATATCAGGCGTATAATTTTCAAGCTGCCCAGGCCTCCCAGCAACAACCCAAAATTTGTCACAAAACCCCAATTGCCAAGTAACAAAGTAAAAAAAAACCTTAGCTTCTGGCTGAGTAAACAGTGCTGGGTCCAAGTAACAAAGTAAAAAAAACCTTAGCTTCTGGCTGAGTAAACAGTGCTGGGTCCAAGCGTTCAGCCTACCGAGCAGGAGCAGCAACCTCGTTCTCCGAGTAGAAGTGGCGATGTTGTTCTCCCAGTGTGAGTGGGAACCTTGGCCTACTGAGGGTCTCCAGATAGTAGAGGTGACCTTGGGCTCTACAATTATAGAATGTCTGAGAGGGTTATGGCAGTGGGGAGGTGTTGGGGAACAATGGCACCGGCAGTAGGAGGTGCTTCTGGGTCGACTTATACACCGAATCAGTGTCCAGCAGTTTTTTGAGCTGAATTTAAGGTCTCAAGTCAACTTTTATATATTGTTCATACCATGTTCGCACGGTATAGTGAGATAACATTTCTCCAGGACCATGGAGCATATTTACAAAGATGTAAGTTAGGAAAGCAGTTAACACATTAAGATATTAGGACGTATATTCTGAAAGTCCATGGCACAAAAGTATATCTAGTGTATAAGTCGAGCCCCATTTTTTGAGAGAATTGTACGCTGAAGTATAGTAAACAGGAAAATCTGCTGGGTTATAGTGTGAGTCTGAGTGATTACATGATCATAGAGCTTGAGAGCAGCAGGGAAGTAGTGAGAGAAAAAACTTTCGAAGAGAATGAGAAAAAAGTATTTTTAATTTTTATGAGAAAAGGCAAGAATTATTTATTGATTTTTATTTATTCCTCATTTTTATTTGTTTTGACACACTGCAAAAATAATTTTCTGTTTGGCCAATATGTTATCAAATTTAACCATGAAAATTTAAAAAAAATAATTAAAGCAATTATAGCACTGCCCAGGAGACAGCATAATCCATACATAAATCTTTGGCTAAGCTAAAAAAAAAATTGTGTTACTTCTCTTCGGAGAACAAAATTAATAGAAGGGATAGAATTCTAATGTGGGGAGGGGTTTTATTTAATTCCTTTTATTATTAAATAATACAAAAAAAGTTCGTGAAATTCACTTTTGCCTGCCATAAGGCAAAAAATAGTCACCGTTTATCATCCCACTCTCATATTCAGCAAATCTTTCATTCAAGTTGATCTGAAGTCAGAAGTTTTTTTATACAGTGGGAACCAAAGCTATATGTGCAATGATACAAATTTAGCAAAAAGTCCTCCATTTTGTATTTCAATATTTGTAGAAGGGATAGCACAGTTAACACAGCAGTTAACATTATTACTGCACCAGGGACTCAGGTTCCAATCCGACTGTCTGTAAGGAGTTTGTACGTTCTCCCCATGTCTGCGTGGGTTTTCTCCCACCCTTCAAAAATGTACAGGGGTTTTAGGTTAATTGGGGTATTTCCACAAGATAGAAGAGCCTGTTACTGTGCTGTATGTCTATATTTTTAAAATAAATAAACCAACAGCAGAGCTTGGCTCAATTTATTTATAGCCGGCTCTCATGTCATACAACTTATAGTGAATAGAAACTCTATCCTATTTAAATGTGTACCTTTCCAGAAATTGGATCTCACCAAAATGCAGTTGAACCTCACTGACAACTACAGTCCTTGCTCATTTTACAACTTTATTTGTCTTCCTGGTTTTTTTTTTGTAATTCTCAGAATTGAGTTAACCCTCCATCAACATATTCCCCATCCTCCAATCAGGGTTATATAGAAATAGTTGTTTTAATTTCAATGACACGTAGTCTCAGTGCAGATCTTTATGGAATACAATTACCCAGCTACTTCCACTGTTGGTGGATACCCTTTATTTTCAATCTCTGACTTCTGTTTTGAAGTTGGCCATCATTTCAAACTTCTGCTTGACTGCACATTCTCTGAAATGGATTACCCTGCTTGGAAGTCCATTCTGAAACGCTAGTTAATTTACATCAAATGCTTTGTCATTGTATACAGATAATTCATTATTATACTTTGAATTTCTACATTTTCAATTAATTTTTCTTTCATAATTTTTCCTATCAGCTGGATACCCAGTTCAAAGATTTATTTGAATGGATGAAGATTATTTTGTTGTATATAAATTCCTAGATGTAGTCCAGAGAAAATGATTTCCCCTAAACTATTTCTATGGATCTAGCCTCCAAGGTTGAGGGTCTGGATAGAGGCTTTAATAAATTAATGCTGAAACACTTTCCCGCAGAAGTTTCTGACATTTACAAAGAATTTAATCTCCTTTTGTGTGATGAGAAGAAAGAAAAGTCCAGAGATAAGATAATGAGTCTGAAACTTCACATAAAATTTTGAAATTAAATGTAAAATCTCTGAAAGGACAGATAAATTTTAAAAAAATGCACAATGCAGGAACTGAGGTGAGCAACAATCAAACCAACACATACCTCCTTCAAGGACATTTTTACTAGGAGAGGGCAGTGTTCATTTATTAGATAATTCTGACAAGGGAATTTCCAGGTTGATCCCTGGGATGAAGGGGTTGACTTATGATGAAAGATTAAATCGTCTAGGATTGTATTCGCTCGAGTTCAGAAGAATGAGAGGAGATCTTATAGGATTATGAAGGGTATGGATAGGATAGATGTAGGAAGGTTTTTTGAGCTGGCCGGGGAAACTAAAATGAGAGGACACAGTCTCAAGATTCGTGGGAGTAGATTTAGGACAGAGATGAGGAAAAATAGTTTTTCCCAGAAAGTAGTGAATGTTTGGAATTCTTTAACCAGGGAAGTGGTTGAGGCTGCCTCATTAAACATATTTAAAATTCGGTTAGATAAATTTTTACATGATAGAGGAATTAGGGGATATGGGGAGAAGGCAGGTAGGTGGAGTGAGGTCATAAATTAGATCAGCCATGATCGTATTGAATGGCAGAGCAGGCTCGATGGACCATTTTTGGCCTCCTCCTGTTCCTACTTCCTATGTTCCTATGTAAATTCTTGTGTCTTGATGAAAGGTTCCAGCTGGAAATGTTGACTGTTCTTTTTTTCTCCCACTAATGTTGTGTGACCTGTTGATCCTCCAGCAGATTGTGTTGGGTTCCTCAAGTTCCCTCTGTGAATTATTATGGAAAGACCCCGTTTTTGGAATGTTTTTGTATGGGAATTGAGGCTATGAGTGCAATAAGACCCGAAATTGATGTAAACACTCAGTGGGAAGGCAGCCCTTGGAGAAAGAGGAGTAAAATCAACATTTTGGTTTCATGACCTGAATGCTGGGTGAAATTAGAGACCACATTTTAAGGTTCAAAAGAAGAGAGTCAAGAACAAAATTAAAGATTTATAATAGTGTGGCAGGTTGGAAAGATTTTTAAAATTTAGACAGAAACGGGCCCTTTCGGCCCACAAGTCCGTGTTGCCCAATTACATCAGATTGACCTGCAGCCCCCGGTACGTTTTGCACAAAGTTTTGAACCGAGGATAATCTGGAGTAGGTGTAACTGTAGAATAATTCTCTATAATTGCCAAAGCAACAAGAAGCGAATGCCAGAAGTTTGAAATGAAAATGCTATTGGAGTAAAATAAGGAATCTTAATGTGATGTCTATAAGCCTTCACTGTGCTTATTTGGAAACTGAGTTGCTGTTTTTCAAACTATCATTCAACTTTATTGAAAGACTTGATGGAGTGTTCAAAGGAAAAGACAGCATGGAGACTGAGCTTAGAGCCTTCCTGAATCTTCGCAGAGTATCTGAAACATCGTCATGAGTGGGATTAGTAGTGTATTAAATTGGAAGAATTATAAGTAACCCTGTTTATCGTCCTACATGGTGGTATTATGAAGCCTGGTTGCCTCACTATTTCTTGTAGAACAACGTACAAAACCAAATGGCAAAATATTCAAGCTTATTTGTATTACAGAAACCAGATTTTTAAAGAAACATATTTAACATTTCATTTTGTTTTCCTTCAAGATTTTTCCATGTAACTTGCCACTTTTACCAAAACGAAATGTTTGGCTGTTTTCAGGAATAAAATGGCATCATTCAATGAATGCAGTAAATTTTATTTTAAACAAGCATACTGATCAATGGACTTATTTGTAGATTTTACTTTGAATGTACTTTCAGGCTGCAACATTAGGTTGTTTTAATGACCGCAGAATCTATTTTAAATTACTGTGTTTCTGCTCAGTGGATATACAACACAGATTCATTTGTTTAGAATTGAAAATTAGGATATAGTAATTATTACAGGACTCGTGACACTTTATAAAAAGGAGATAGTTTTGGTTCAAAATAGGGACGAAAATGTCAATTGATGTGGTTATAAAGAAATTACCTGTGATGAGTATGGGAATTAAAACTAGGTGGGAAATGTACTGAGCAGTTACTTTCTCTCAACCACAGAAGTCCTCACTCCTTCAGAGTTTAAAAAGGGCTGTTTCTCTGATCCCCTCTGAAGTCTTATAATATTTTGATTCTACAGTTGTGGAGAATTGCATATGATCAGCATATAACTTCTGTTAAAGCCTTCAAACAATAATTTCCATGAAAAAGTCCTAATTCTTGTTTAACCTCTAATCTGCTAAATCAAAAAGGCCTCCTAGTTGTAAAGCAGTTTGTTTTTCATCTTTCCTACAGTGTGTTCTAAAGCTGCGTGGAATATTTCAAAGTCCAAGTAAAACTTGCAAAACTAATCTAGTATCGTTACATTGAACTGTCTGCAGCTTAAATAAATCAAAGATTTCATTTATTTGTTTTTGGTCACATACTTTAATTGGTCAGTAAATACGCAGATCAAAATCCTGTGTTCTACTTCATATATCGTCTTTTTTTGGTTACCCAGTTTTATTTTATAGCTGGCCATGGAAAATTCATTTCACATGCCGGTTGGTATTGATATTATTTCACATACACCTTCCTCAATGTGGAAAAAGTCCGTTGAGTCAGTATAGCTTCACAGAGCATCCTATTGTATCCTTTATTTTCCTGTAATCCATTCTCTCATACCTGTCCATCAATTTTACTGTCATTCTCCTTCCCACCCACTCTAATTTACAGTGTGTTTTTTTCACTTAACCACAGTGTCAACAGAACCCTGTGTTTTACTTCAAAGTACCTTCAGCTTTTATAGCAGAAGGTGTTGGTAAGAAGTTCAGACATAGTATACTCCAAGGGCTGATGTGATGGTCCAGAAGAAGGCAAAGGGAATTGAGGTTGTTGTGATTAGGAATAGCTTAATCAGTAACCTAAAAGAACAATGAAACACATCTACAGCTTGGGCGGCTGTTCTGAGTTTAATGCCACAGGGATTGCAACTAATATCACAGCAACACTCAAACTGCCATCCTGCAGTATTAATGTTTATTCACTTAACAGTGCCATGAAACATAGCGCCCTAAACCTTACCCATTCAGCTTTTAAAGGGATACATTTTATGAGCAGACTTCATTGAGGAATCGTGTCAACGGAGGCTAAGCTTCACCTTGCTGTGAGCTTGTATACAGGCTCTCACACATTTCAAATGAGCTCTCTGTTAGCCATTCATTTTTGCTTTCATTTTCCTGGATTTAATGTCATTTCAAGCCACTATTGCTGATCTAGACCCTTATGTTGCAGTTTGTTTTCCACTACTAGGTCAGATGGGTCCAAATGCAAGAAAATAAAATCTTGCCTATTTTACCCTTCAGTACAGAGTGACAGACAGAACAGGCACAGGGATTTGATGGCAATGTAGGCTTCCTCCAAACTGCAGCCATTCACAGTCCTCAATCATGTAGTTTTACTCACCGAAACCTCCCAGCCACTTGCCGAGAGTTCCTGGTGCAGCCCTGAAGGGTTTTTGTGTCCTCCAATCACAGGGCACATGCCTCCCATGGGTAACATTCTCCATCAACCTATCCAGATCTCTAAATTTTCAAGAAAAATTAATACCTGTCCAAATGTTAATTGCAGCTAAATGATTAATCTGGCAACTATTAACGGGAAATTAGATATTAAAAGTTTTCCCCATGAGGGTGGAAGAGCCAACTACAATTTCCCAATTGATCAAAACTTGTAAATCTAAGGTGCACATTATTACTCAGAGATCCCATTAACATTGTTTTAAAACAGATCATCAAATAAAACTATTCTTACGTAAATAAATGGAGGAAAAAGAATTTCTAAAGTGAAGTACATTAGGTAGAGAAATAGAAGTTGTATTTAAACAGGTCCTGGAATAAAATAAATCAGGATATTGGTGGAGGGCCTATAACATTGATTAATCCTCTTTTGGTCTTTTCAAGAGATAATCCATTTTTAAATATATGGTACCATAAAGGGTTTGTTAATGTGGAAGACTCACTGCTGCTTGGGCTCGTCCACTCCCCGGCATCCCCTCAGCATCTCTCCCTCTGGCACTTTCTAGATGCTGGCTCACCTTTTTCTCCTTCCTCCTGGGCTGTGGAGCGCAGAACCCAGGTCCCTTCGCCCTCTGGCCCTGGAGGTTCAGCATGCTTTGACTCTCCTTGCCCCCGCTGGGCCTCCACGCTCTTCTGACTGCATTCTCTCCTCACTCTCTCCCCGCTCACCTGCCCGAGCTGAGTTCCCTCCAAGCCCACCGCCCAAGTCACGTTCTCTCTCCCCATTCGCCCGCCTGAGCCGCGTTTTCTCTCCACTCTTTCCCCATTCACCCAAGGCACATTCTCTCCCCGCTCACCACCCAAGCCACGTTCTCTCCTCGCTCTCTCCCCGTTCGCTGCCTAAATCGCGTTCTCTCCCCGCTCGCTGCCCGAGTTGCCTTCTCTCTTTGCTCTCTCTAGAACACCTGAAAATATATTGTACATGCAGTAAAAAAAATGTTTTGTTCTCGGAATCACGGGTTAAGGGATAAGGACCTGTATTTGAGAAGGGAGCATTGAAAGACTTTTTCTTACTTTCCCACAGCTGAATATCAAGGACTTTGTAGCAGTGGGCCTGGTATTACAAGTGGCGGGAGAGGTAACAATAAAGTTACTCATACCAAAGAAATTGTGTTTGAGTATTCTTTTGCATAGTGTTGTTGCTTTAGTAAGCTGTCCCTGGAATGTAAGTTAGATTAACAATTCATTGTTACTGCTGCCCATATCATATGGGTTAAATGTACCTTGTTATAAAAGTTAACTTCTGTTACAACGACAAATGTAAATTAATCTACAAAATTAAATGATCCTGCCTTTGCCCTCGATAAGTTTAGAACACAAGATTACACTGCTGAAGGACATTAGGACCTATTGCAACCGAATTTAAGATGGTATTGACAAACTATTTTAACTTTGTACTTATGTGTCCAATCATCACTGGCATTTGTTATATATTCCAACCTGAAAGCTATGCATTAAGACTGATTTGAATAAAATATGGTAGCAAATTTAAAATCTTTGCAAGCTTTTCAGTTTAACCGTTCATGAAATTTTCGAAGTAAGTGGTCCCCACATTTCATGTCTTTAAATTTTTTGAAAACCAGTCTCATGTTATTGTGTAACTTTAATCTTGAGATCCTGAGGAATTAAATAAAGCACCGTCTTGACAAGTTTTTATGTATTCGCAGACATCAATGAATGTGCATTGGATCCCGATATTTGTCAAAATGGAGTGTGCGAGAACACCTACGGAAGTTACCGATGTATTTGCAATTCTGGTTATGAAGTTGATATAAGTGGGAAAAAGTGTGTTGGTATGTATGTAAAATGCAATTATCTATCCCAATTGCAGTCAGTTTATGTGCTTTTTGATTATTACATGGACTCACGGTTGTCTGAGCAATGGAAGTGCATGATGACGCCACCTCAATCCACTTTGTTAGGAACTGGTTGCCTTCAACTCACTTTGTGAGACTAAGAATGGAATCAAACCTGTTGGCTTCTCTTTCCGGACAACGAATTAATTTGTGGAAATTGCCTCACCATATCTGATGGTTCTGCCATGCCAGCTGTGATATACACCAATGTGTATATATACAGATGGTAGTGTAGGATGGCTGTGATTGGCTGGGAGTGTAGCCACACCTACAGGCAGGTCTTAAAGGATTGCTCCTAGCCAGACCAGGCCATTCTGGACTGGTCGACCTACTTGTGATATGCTCCAGTCTTTTTAGTTAATAAAAGCCTTGGTATGGATCAACAAATCTTTGGTTCTTTCGACGCTCATCACACCAGCCATGTTTCTAAGATCAGGTTGAGCAAACTGAATGCTTCTGCTTCCTGTTGGCTGTTTAGGGCTGGGCTCTAGAAATCCACGAGGTGCACTAGCTGGCTGCAACGTTGATATATCAGCACATTTTGGACTTCCATGCTGATGTACTACCGTGAAATAGCGAAATGTACAGGGAGTCAGATGCAGGTACATCTGATCTCTTGCTCCACCTCAAACTCAGTTGTGTCTGTAACTGAAGTCAAAGGGTCAGATGTAACATAAGCGGCCCCTCATATGGCTGCCACAGGTGGTATATCTGGCAGGATGACATTAATTTGAATAGGTTAAATGACTTTTAAAAATGTGTTTAACCTCATAAAACTAGGTTTTGTACTTTTCTTTATTCTTGCTTCAATTAACAGCTTAATACATTTTGTAATATTCTTCTACAAAATACTCTCCAATTTCAAATTATTTTCACTTTCTTTCCACCAGTAGTGATCAAGAGACATCCAAAAACAGAGAAACAAGCCATTGAC
This sequence comes from Narcine bancroftii, assembly GCF_036971445.1. Classification (NCBI taxonomy): domain Eukaryota; kingdom Metazoa; phylum Chordata; class Chondrichthyes; order Torpediniformes; family Narcinidae; genus Narcine; species Narcine bancroftii. The sequence continues at coordinate 20,323,092 of NC_091479.1, read as the reverse complement.
AACTAGTATGTCAAAGGCTCTCAGGGCAATACTGAATACGTAGCACTGCTCACCAATCATGTCTTTTTGTACTTTCAAGATGATCCCAAGACAGGGCCTCAAAGTAATTGAGAATGGTAGATCCCTACAGTATTGAAAAAGGTTGTTCAGCCCATCTAATCTATGCCAAATTATTTTTCTGCCTAGTCCCATTGACCTGCACCTGACTGTTGCCCTCCATACCCCTCCCATCCATGTACCTCCAGACCTCTCTTAACTATCTCCTCAAGGAACTGAATGATCTATCCCTACTCCCTTTCTCTAGTGAAGATCATGTTCATGTATTGTCACGTGTAGCAAGAGGCAGGATTGGAGGTTGTTTTGCAAACAGATCAGTTGGACAGTACCAGCAAGACACAGTGCAAAGTGTAGGAATACAGAGAGAGATCAGTTGTTAAAGCCTGCATCATCAAAAGTCATCTATGGCTGAGTGTAGGGCCGGAGAGAGAGCTCCGCTGCAGACCTGTTCCAGTAGCACGTGAACTGGAGTGGGTCAAGGGTGACTGGTAAGCTGCTGTTAATATGAACCATAAAAGAAACCTCAAACCACTTCAAATTAGTGGATGTCAGAGCCCCAGCCAGTTGGCAGTTAGGGCGTTTATTGCATTCTTCTCAGTTTGATCTTGAAAAATTAATTTGTTCCTGGGAACAACAGTCACCTTTCAATCCTGGATAGCAACTTTTTTGTTTTGTCACAACAGTTTGCTTTTGGCTGACAGTCTGATGGAATACAAGAGCATAATAAACTCAGAAGTAAATCACAAAAATCTGTAGACAACGTTTGGGGCCTTTCAAGTGAAGCAACATTTCATTTGTACATCCAGAGGACTTATTTACTGCATCCGGTGCTCCCTTTCAGGCCTTCTCTACATTGGAGAGACCAGTCGCAGATTGGAGGTCACTTCTCTCAGGACCTCCTCTCCACAGCGACCTCACAGGAGCCAACCATTTCAATTCTGGGTCACACTCCTGCGTTCACGTCCGTCCGTGGCCTTGTGCACTGTCCCACCCAGACCGCCCACAGATTGGAAGAACAATAGCCACAAGGCATGAATGTTGACTTCACTGCTTTCCACTAAACCTGCTCGCCTTTTCTTTCCCCTTTCCTGTCCTACCAGTTCTTCCACCCACCCAGTCCTCCCTCCTCCCCCTCATTGCTGCTGTCCCTTCCCTCCTTTCTCCACCTATCATCTCCTGCCTTCCCCCCCCCCTTTTGTTCAGAAGCCTGCCAGCATTTTCTCTTACTTTGATGAAGGGCTCAAGCCCGCAATGTTGGTTCTGTATCTTTCCCTTTGCTACATAAAGGACACTGCTGAACTTCTCCAGCCTTTTCTGTTTTTATAATAAACTCAGAATAGGAGTAGACCACTAGGCCTTTCAAACCTGCCTGGCTATTCAATATAATAATTGCTGATCTGCCCAGGCCTCGTTTTCTCCATTCTACAAATTCACCACAATTTCTGATCTTTCAAAAAATTTCCTACCTTAGTACCTCCCACTTGAGGTGGTCAACCTGAAAACATAATGCTGGAGAAACACAGCTGGTCAAACAATGTACTTTAAAAAGATAAAAGTACATAACCAATGTTTCAGGCTTAAGCCCTTCATCAGGGTAGGTAGACCAGCTGAGTTTCTCCAAAGTTATGTTTGTACTTCAACTGCAGTGGCTGCAGACATTCGTATTTTACTCCTTTAACATTTGAAGTGCTCTGACTGCATCTCCACCAAGCAGAAGCCCGTTCCATCAGCAATTACCATTTGGAAGTTTTGCACCAACTGGCATAGAAGTGCTACCATTTCCCGAGTGAACCCATTATGTTCCTGACTCCACATGAACAACTGCGAGGTTGAGAAAAGGACTCCTGCATGTTCTTTGCTTTAACTTGAAATCTGTCAGACAAGCCACACTATGCATCGAGGTTTACATTATACATCTTACTTCTTTATGCCTCCTTGCCATTGATCTCATTTGTACTGTTCAGTACAGTGCTGGCACCCAAGCTTTTCTTCTGACCTCTAACAAACTAGGTCATTTCTGTGTCTGTTAAGCATGGCATTCTAATTCAATCTATTCTGCATGCACACTGTCATTGCCTGAGATGATGTTTGGTAATGTCAGATACAAATAGAAAGTGTCCTTTTGATCTTTAATCATTATCCTTCTCTACTGCTTCAACCTCCTGTGGACACAGTTGTTGAGCAGATAGTTTGCATGCCTCAGGAAAGTTTGTAGCTATTAAGGCATAATGTGGCATGCTGTGTGATTAGATCTATTTGTTTAAGTGGCAGGCTCACTTCTCATTCTTCCAAGTCCACTGGTTGCAGGCAATTCTTATACTGTGCACAGAATTTAACATGTTTAAAGTTCACAAGGCTTTGGTGCTCGAAAGGTAAATGGTTACCGCTCAGGAAGGTTCTTGTAGGTTGTGTAGAGAGGGATGTGTTCTTCCAGGGCATCTACAACTGTTCTCCAGATGATAACCTCTTTCTTTCAGGTCATCACAGAGTTCCTTTTTCTGTTCCACTTATTCCAAGTGAAACATTAGACAGCCAGTCTTCTAGCTATTTCCACTCTGGAACTTCTATTTCAGTTCCAGCAAGCTTCTGGTGCTTGTCACAGCTTTCTCTCTCTCACACACACTGACCCTCAGTCAGAGACTGCTTTCTCCCTCTGCTTGCAAAAACCACCTGACCTTCTCCATCAAACAATAGGAGTCCGTCTTCTGGTTCATCTGTTGTTTTTAGGTAAACGAGAACCCATCAGTGACCTCTCTGAGCACTCTTGTCAAAAGCTATCATGTCTCTGCTGTTGTTTTAAAGACAATAGTCTATTCATTTCACAACATCAGTCAAATTAACACCTACTTGTGAAGTTTCCATAGTCAATCTTCCAAAGTTTCTGTAAAGTCACTCTGGATATGAATTCTCCAGTATTTCAAATAAGATCTGTTTTAAAGTGTTTGTATGTAACCTATTCTAACTTTTCCCAACTTATCTCCCAAAAATATTTATATATATTCTGTCACAGTATAAAAGGAGGATTCAGGGCTTAAACAATAAAACAGATTCAGGGCTTAAACTGTAGAGTACACTGCACAAATGTGCTGAAGAAACTCAGTAGGTGAAGCTGAGAAGTAAAGGGTAATGGATGTTTCAGGCCTCGGCCTTTCGACAGATATAGGCAAAAACAGGAGGTCACCTGAATAAGATTCAGGGCTTCTCTTTGGTTGTTACTGCTACTCGGAGCTCTAATGACTTCTTCTCCAGCCTCGATATGCTCTGGGCCCAGAAGAGCTCCCCTTTTGTTTGCAGGATACTAGTTTCCTTAGAAGACAAAGAAAAAGCATTGAAAGTTCTGAGACCAACACCTGCTAGTTTCTCCTGTCACCTTGGAATGTCTCCTGATCCTACCTACCACATAGTATCTCAATTCTCTGCCTTATCCACAAGGATCAGAAAAATACACACTTTTCCTGATTTCTGCCTCTACCATTACAACCAGAACACCAAGGCATGGCACTCTGACATACTGCTTTCCAAAATTCAATAATGAACCACACTGCATCATTGTTTGGAAGCATAGTCCTTTTGAACTACTGTGGTCTGGGTGAACCACACGTCACTGAATCTTGCAAATAATCTTTTGTCATGTTTTTAATAATAAAATGAAAACAGAATTGATGCATATTAAATCGTTGTTTCATTTTGTTTTGCAGATATTGATGAGTGTTTCATTAATAGATTGTTGTGTGACAATGGTCTTTGCAGAAACACACCTGGGAGTTATACTTGTTCCTGTCCAAAGGGATACGTGTTTAAACCTGAATCTGAAACATGTGAAGGTAAAGTGTTAGAATCTTAGCAAGATTCCTATCTCAGTTTTTCTATACCATTTTTAGAGGTCCATCAGGTTTGCATTGAAACAACAGAATAATTATTCTGTCCTGTGGTTTCACTTTTATCCACTTTTGTGGTTTAACCTTTAATTGTTTCCATTTTAAATGCCATCACATTAAGGACCAGATGGACTTGTATATTTTATCCAGCTTTTTCTTGCTTATTGCATTTAATTTATTTTTTTTCTTGAATATGATTGTTTTAAACTGTCTGTTTCTGTTACTTTAGTTGGAATACAAAAATAATACTGAAAATGAGATACCTTCATGATCATATTTCAAGAAATCTTTTGCAGTTAAAATCTTAAATGTTTCACTCACAAATCTATCTATAAAATTGAGATTTCGATATTATAAATTTATATATTTAAAATAAGGCATTTTAAGTCGCAGCCTCAGCACAAGGTGATCGTGTTTTTATTGTGCGTTTTCCTGTGAATCTTAAATCTAAAATGATGTTGGAGTGGGGCAACTTTTGGCAAGACCAGGATAGAACTCAGAACTGAGCTTTTCACTGTCTTTCAGTACGTGTGACAATAAACAATAAGACTAAATAATGCAACATTTCTGTATTTCCCCATCAGAGCAAATAGTTTCTAGCTCTTAAATGCCTATAATTTTTAAGGTTTTAATGAGATTCTTTCTCAATTGTCTAATCGCCCGAGCAAAAAAAAAAAAATCAGTTGTTGGGAACTTGCCACAATTTTTCTCTTCAAGAGAAGTCTGGCCTATACCACTTCCAAACTCCTCGTGGAGGTTTATTGTCTACAATTAAATGCTGCACTCTGGATGCTCAAACACTGAAAAATCACGAATGCTGATTTGGATTCTAAACCTTTTAATATGAAGGCAAATACTCTGCTAGTGTTGTGTATGTGTACATTTGGCCTTTAATGCTCATTAAAAAAGTGAAAACCAAAATAACTGCAGATGCTGGATATCCAAAACAAAACAAAAATAGCTGGAAATATAAAACAGTACTGGCCCCATGGCCATCAATGTTGTGCTTACCTATGTAAACTGCTCCACAACAATCTCATCTTCTCTACCTCACACCCATAATCCTCTATTTTTCTTACATCCATATGCCTATCTAAGAGTCTCTTAGATGTTGCTATTATACCAGCCCCCACCATCACCCCTGGCAATGCATTTTAAAAAAAACCATCTTTCCTCCACTCACCTAAAACAGATGTCCTCTAGTATTTGCTATTGTTGCCCCTGAAGAAAGGTGCTGGCTCTCTGAAGTCATCTCTCGTTCTTCATCTCTCTGCAGGGAAAAGCTCTTGCTTCCTATGACATGTTCCCCGATCCAGACAGCATTCTGGTAAATCTCTGCACCCTCGCTGAAACATCTTTACACCTTTCTGTAATGAGGCGACAAGAACTCAAATCAATAAGCTTAAGTATGATCTGAGTTAAACAAAGTCAGGTCACACCTGCGAAAGAAAATCAGAGTCGACATTTCAAGTTATAGAGAGTTCTAGAACCTGTCAAAGGGTCTTTGATCTGAAACATTGAATTTGTTTGTTTCTCACGGGATACAGCCCAACCTGCTGAGTATTTCCAGCTTTTTCTGCTTTTGTTTTAGTATTTATTGCTCTGTGCATGTAAGCATTCAAATACACTCCTCTGCTCCTTTACACCTTCTTGTCCATCACCAGTAGGAAGCTTCAAAATCAAAATTAATTTCTTCAGAATTTTAACATTGAGCTCCTTAAATTCCAATGATGCTTGCCTTGCCCATTTATTCCCTTTGCAACTTCCTAATCCAATTTGCAAAACATTTTAACAGGAGCTTGACTAAAGGCTCTCTTCGCTCAAAGTTCTTCATTTATTTTTTTTTCTTCGAAACTTTATTTATTAATTTTAGCATATGAAGAAAGTAAGTAATTCACGTACAGAAAAAATACAAAATAAAGTAATACAAGTAACATAGTTAATACAATACCAATCTCGGCATCTCCCCCTAACAACTAAAAACTAAGACTAAAAAAATATTTTTAATCCCTAAATCCCCACCCCCATGATAAAGAGTGAAGAATTAATACTATTAGTATAATTTTTAAAAATATATATATATATCTTAAAAAAAGATCGATATATATAAAAAAACAAAAAAAATTAAATATTAATTATTAATCTAAAAAAATTTATTATATAAGAATATATATAAAAAAACAAAAAGAACTTAAACAAAAAAAAACAACTAATAATAAAAAAAACTAAAAAAAGAAAACATATAGAAAAAATATATAATAAAAAAAAGTTTTTTTTAAAAGAAAAAAAAATGATTAATTCAAACTTATTTAAATTGTATATAATCAATAAATGGGGTCGACTTTAACTCGTAAAAAGACATCTTATCTTGTATAGAAAAAGATATTCTTTCCATAACCAAACAAAACTTCATCTCTGAATACCACCTATCTAAAGACAATACATTTCTATTCTTCCAAGTAATCGCTATACATTTCTTGGCCACTGCCAGCGCTAAGTAAATAAAAGAGATCTGGTAATTATCTAATTCTAAATCAATCAACGGTGGCATATTCCCTAATAAAAATATATCAGGGTCTAATACAATATGAAGATTATATAGATTATTAAATACAGATTGAATACCTTTCCAAAATTGTTGTAACCGATCACACAACCAAACAGCATGTAAAAAAGTACCAGAAACCTGATCACAACGAAAACAAAAATCTGACTTACTAAAACCAAATGTTTTTAATTTTTTGGGTGTTAAATATAATTGATGTTTAAAACTATAATTAATCATCGCCAATCTAGCATTAATCAATTTTCGAACACTATTACGGCAGATTTCAGACCAATCTTCTTCAGTTATTGTTAAACTTAAATCTTTTTCCCATTTCATTTTATCTTTATCCCAATCTATTTTACTTTCACTTTCCAACAAAATACGATACAAACCTGATATATAACCCTTTTTTGGAAATGAGAGCACATATTTCTCAAAATCAGTTTCAGACAGTAAATTCATTTGACGACCGCATACCTGTTTTACGAAAGATCTTAACTGATAATACACAAATATAGAATAACCACTTATATGAAATCTCTTTTGCAATTCTACAAAAGAACAAAAATGACCTTCTAAAAAACAGTCAGATAAATTATGTATTCCTTTCTCCTCCCATTGTTTCAAAATAGTATTAGATACCGTGAAAGGAACAAGTTGATTATTATATAATGGTAATCTTCCCGACCACTTATTTTTCAATCCCATTTTATGTAATTTACTTGTCCATAAACTCATTAAATGTTTCAATATTGGTACATCATAAGTTCGTAACAAGTTCTTCATTTATTTGATGAAAAATTATATCTTCGTATAAATGTATAGAAGGCCATCTGTGGTTCTCTATCAATACTTTTACATTTTTATCCTAACACTTCCTGTATTTTTAACTAGTTACCAATTTATTCTTTTTGGCAATTATCTTTGATGTGAAACTATCTCGGTATCTTCAGGAAGTCCATACAGATACAATCATTAGGTACTCCCCAGCCACGGTGACTTCCTAAAAATAAGATTACTTGTATTCAGTAACAAAAACTTAAACAATATTAATTTTTAAAAGATCTGAGAAGATGATTTGTTAATATCACACAAGAACACAATATAAAATACTTCAAAGAAAGTTAGAAATTTGAATTAGACATGATAAATATAACTATCAGTGGAGAATCTTTATATTTTTTGAAAATGAAATAAACACTTTGCAGCACTTTTGCTGCCCCATGAATGTTTAAACAATATGATTGTTTAAATCAGCCATTCTCAAATTGTTTTGGCTTAGGTTTCTGCTCAAAGTTTATGGGCCCCCTTCCCTGTGAAGCAGTCAAGTTTAGATGGCTTCTTCCATACTTCTCTTTTATCAACTACATCATAAACAAAAAATATTTTATGATTTCAGCCTCTGCCACCCCTGAAATGTGCTGTGGCTCCGGGGTGGGGTTGTATGCCCCTATTGAGAATGGCTGTGGCCCCATGTGTCTTGCTGTCTTGGATGGCCTTGTGCAGAGAGGAGACCATTTTAGAAATCACTTAATGCGATGAAAATAATAATTCTTTTGAATTCAACAGATTAAAACCATTTTCAAGGTATTTGAAAACATGATTTCACTTACATTAACGAAGAACTTCCTACTGATTATGATTTACCATATGTATTTTCCTTCCTCACCAGATGTTAATGAATGCGAGACCAATCCCTGCATCAATGGAGATTGTAAAAATGTGGCTGGCAGTTATTCTTGTCAATGTTTCCAAGGAAGTACTCTCGATGCATCTAGAACTCGGTGTATTGGTATGTCCGTTTAGGTCTTTACTTTCTTTGAAAATCAGTGTTCTATTTTGAATGTCACTTCAGGATCTAAAATACTGGTAAATAACGAATTTGGAATGAGGAGGGTTATTTTGCCTAAAATGCTTTTGATGCGGAATCAACTTATTCCATTCTCAATGGATTGTCAGTTTTTAAAGATTTGGTCTCAGAAAGGATTTAGAAATCTAGAAGATTGTGATGAAGGAAGGAACTTAAATGTTATTTGAACAATTTGGCAATTTATTTAGAGCAGGTTATAGGAATTATATTTCCATAAAACCCAATGCTATTTTTAATAGGTAATATTGAAGGGATAAGACTAAAATTGAAATTATGTATATATCAAAAAGAATTTGTTAAGATTGCCTTGGCAGTAGCAAGAAAATGTAAAGCAGTAGCATGGAAATTGGACGCCCACCTGGGCATGAAGCGATACAACTCTGTGTTCCATTTGAAAAGATTACTTATAAGCTGATAAATAAATATGTTGTATTTTGGAAAAATTGGCACCCATATTTACAAATTGAGGGAATTAATCTATAGATATATGGTTATATGGTTATAAATGTTTTCCCTAAGCTTAGAACCTCGTTAACTTCCTTGGAAGTATTAAAAGATATACATGATTAGAATCGTGTGGTTAAGAGTGTCCTTCGGCAAGATTTCTATTCTCATTCTCTACTTTTCTTTATCTTGCTTTTTCTTATGTTCATTCTTGGGGTTTTGTTTGGGTGGAAGGGGTTGGAGTTTTATACCATCCTGTATAATGGATTTAATACTAATATTTGATTGACTACTGTATTTTACATCTGGCTATGATCACATTTATGGAGAAAAATTTAAATAAAATGTTAAAAAAAAAAGGATCCGTTAGTCCTGGATCCACTCTTAAGCATCTGTAAAATCAATATAGAAAGACATTTTAAAAAGGTTTAATGAACACTACTAACTTATGGCTATCAGCTTCAAGAAATAAAATTTCACATGTAATTCCTTTTGAAATGATATTAATCTGCAATGAAAGGTCAATATAAACTGACAAATAAATAACTTGTCACAATCTGAAATTCATTTTGTCACTGCATGAATGAATATTCTGTTAATAAATCTATATTTACCAACATTGATAAGAATGACCATCTGTGGAACCAAAGTCCTCACATTCAGGGCACCCTCATTTGTTTGTGTTGTAGATTTAGAACAGGTACATACTGGACATTTAAGTATGTCATTCAAGTAGCTGCTAAGTTCTGTCCTATCTGTAATCTCATACTATGCATATTCCCGTACCAATAGCTAGGAATCGAACCTGTATAATAGTGCAAGGAACTACACCATGCATGCTTACCTAAAAAAAAACTGGCAAGTAGTCCAGCTCATCAACCCATGCACAGAGCGAAGAGTTACTGAGAGAAATCAGAACAAAGCAATGCCAACGTTATTTCACTAGCATGAGGTGTGTTCAGGAGTCTGAATCTGGTGATGAGGGATCTTACACTCATGAATCTTCCCAACGAGATGAAGGGGAGAAGTGTGTGGCTAGGATGGGGTGAGGCTCCTTTTGCAAGGCATCAGGGAATGTTGATGGAGTCACTTGAGGAGAGGTGTGTTTGCATGATGGTCTAAGCTACATTCACACCTCTCTAGTTTTTTGTGTCCTTGAATAGAACAATTCCCGAAACATGCAGTGATGCATCCTGACAGGGTACTTTCTGCAGAGCTTGTACCTGTGTAACTCCTCGGGTAATGAAGCAGTCTGAACACATGTTATAAAAGATTATCTGTAACAAGAGAAGGTCTAACCATTCCCTTGATGTAACAGCACTGGTGGTGTTACCATTTATCAGAAATGTAACAGATTTGCCACATAAATATTGTGGCTGCAGGGGTGGACTGGAATCTGGTTATACTCCAGCATTTGACTGACCTCACAAAGTTTTTCACCATTTACTGGAATATCCTCCATTTGGGCAAGGGTAGTTCCAAAATGTTTAAAAAGCCAGAAATAATAGATCAAAGGAAACTGTTTGACAAACATTTCTAGCATTGTTAAATATTTTCTCCAGTCACCCCCGATATACCACAGCCACTGTGTATTATGTACAAGGAACCAAACAGGAACAGTTATCATCTTAAAGCTAATACACAAGGAGATTCAGTACAGAAACCAATCCTGCAACACACCAAGTCTATGCGGCCTTTAATTCTTTCTTAACCCATTGTATTCTCCCACGTTCTTATCAACGTTTCCCCCTACCCCAAAACTACCATTCATCAATATACTACTAGCCCACACATTTTTTGGGTATGTGAGAGGAAAATGAAGCAACCTGAGGAAATCCCCACAGATAATACTGGAAATCAGGGCCCTGGAGAGTGTTGTCAGACTGAGAGAAATTAGAAGGTATGTGTGCCTCGTTCCCAGAAAGAGTCTTCAGGTGGACAAGGTGGTGAAGGAGGTATTTAGCACACTTGCCTTCAAAGTTGAAACCTCACAATTCAACTGTACAAGGCATTGGAGAGACCACACCTGGAGTGTAGTAGGTAGTTCTGGTTGCCCAGCCCTAAATTGGAAGGGGTATAAAGGAGGTTCACTAGGATATTACTGGGTCTAGAGGGCTTAAGTTGTAAGAAGAGTTTATTTTATTCAGGTCTTTATTCTCTGGGGCATAAGAGGTTGAGGAGTGATCTTTTAGTGGTTTTAAAATTATGAGGAGGCATGAGGAAAGTGAATGCTCAAAGCCTTGTTCCCAGGAGAGATTATTCTTGAACTAGGGGGCACAGGTTTAGGATGAGAGGGAAGAGATTTAAGAAGGACTCAGAAGGTTGTCTGCCTGGTCTGCATCATGAATGAGATGCCAGAGGATGGTCTGTATCAGGATTGAACTGCTAGAGGATGGTCTGTATCAGGATTGAACTGCTAGAGGATGGTCTGTATCAGGATTGAACTACTAGAGGAAACTATAGAGGTGGGCAAAATTACAATGCTCAGAAGATGTTTGGACGGATTTATGCAGAGGATGGTCTTCGAAGGACTAAATGCAGACAAATGTGACTAGTCCAGAATACCAATGTAGTTGCATGGACAAGTTGGGCAGAGAGCCTGTTCCATGCTGCATGGCTGCAGAGAGCAGCAACTCCAGCTGCTCCAATGCTGCCCTAGACACACCAAAAAAAACTAATAATAAATAAAATGACAATTAAAATGTTTATTAAAAAGTAAAATAAAATAAATGAAAATTTTGTGGCCCATGCAGTCTTTTGTCTCAATTCAAATGACTGGAGTGTGTATGAGTGTGCACCATTGTGCGGTCAGATGATAATAAACTTGAACTTGATGCTGCTCCTATGGCAGATCTAATCTGATGCAAGTTGCTCAAATAGATGTGAATTGCCACAATTCAAACTGTACCACTGGGTATTCTAGTACTGAAGTTTATTTTTTAAAAAGCTGTCAGAAACGGAAAATTTTGTCCCCACAAAGTCCATAGTTTTTTTTAGTTGTTCCTATATTATTGTAAGATAGTGGAGGTCCCTCTGGTGCTGGGAGCTAGCACTGCAACACAGCTATTTGGCTGATTTTTGTTGTATTTTCTGCACACCCTGAATGAAAAAGAGCCATGTTCTATGATTTCCACGATATTTTAAATCTGGGAAGGTAACAATATGAAAACACTTTTAAGGATGGATTTCATTAATTTTTAGTTTTCTCCATTGATGGACATTTTAAGGTTTATAAACTCTTCACATTTCTGCCTGTGATTTTATTCCCGTTATCAAAAATAATTCTTTTGATTCATTATCTTCATTTGGAAATGTACTTTTCCTACAGAGACAGTGAAGGGGACCTGTTGGTTGCAACACATCAGAGGAAAGTGTGAAATAAACATTAATGGTGCCACACTAAAGTCACAGTGCTGTTCAACATTGGGTGCTGCTTGGGGAAGCCCTTGTGAGCTCTGCAAAATAGGTAATCACGTCTCTGTTCTTCTGTTAGAACAGTTTACATTTTAGTAGTGTTTTTCATGTCTACTTCACTGTGCTATTGGTACGGCTACTGGAACCTTGACATTTTTAGGGGTTCAGCACCTGTATGCTATTGCACTTGACAAATATTAGAAGGGTAATCACGTCGCTGTTCTTCTGTTAGAACAGTTTACATTTTAATAGTGTTTTTCATGTCTACTTCACTGTGCTATTGGTATGGCTACTGGAACCTTGACATTTTTAGGGGTTCAGCACCTGTATGCTATTGCACTTGACAAATATTAGAAGGGAAAGGATAGGGTCACTGAAGTACTATAGAAAAGAAATGGGTCATATGTTTTGTCACTGGGAGTAGCTTGTGAATTTAATTAAACCTCAATAAATGATAAGTCACCAAAATGGTTGTGCTTTCGAATTATATTTTCTGCCAATCTATTTCACAAAGCTATGGAACTTGTTAAATCTTTCACTGTTTTTGCAGAAGAATATGCATCATTAATATTTCTTGGCAATGTGTCAAGATTTTGATGAGAGCTTACCAGTTTAAATCTTAAAAATGTTTCATGATCTGCTAATCCAAGAGTTTGGTTTCACTCTCCATTCTTTTCAAATTGCCTGTCTTTCCCCACATGCTGCATGGATCTGCATCCTTCTTCCTGGAGCTAGATTTGAATAAACTTTGACAAATTTGTGTCTTTTTTTTTAACATTTGATGGAGTACAACTTTCTTAATTGATTGTGCAAGGTACATGTGATAGAACTTGGTTTTGTGGTTTTAAGCAAGGTATCGAACCAGACAGATGTTACAGCTTGCTCATTGAAATGTAGCATTTTAATTTTGATTTAAGGAATAAATATTTATTTCAGTATATTGTACATCTTTTATGCCACTTCTCTTATAGCATCAACTTCTCAGGCCTTCCAAATGAAGCAACACTTCATTTGTGTATCTGCAGGAGTGATCCACTGCATCTGGTGCTCCCTTTGTTGCCTTCATTACATCGGAGAGACTGGGCACAGACTGGGAGAATGCTTCGCTGAGCATCTCCACTCTGTCCACATCAGAGTCCGGGATCTCCCAGTGGCCAACCACTTCAATTCTGTGTCCCACTCCCCTACTCACGTGTCTGTCCATGGCCTCGTGTACCACCCACCAAGACTACCTGTAAATTGGAGGAACAACACTTGATTTTCCATCTGGACACTCTCCAACCAGATGGCATTAACATCGACTTCTCTGCTTTTGGCTAACCTTTTCTCCTTTCTCCCTCCCTTCCCTTCCCCCTTCACCAAGCCATTCCTCCTCTCCCTGCTTGCTGCTGTACCCTCCCTCCCTTATCCTCCTACTGCCTTTGTGACCATGCTCCTCCCCCGACCATTTTGTTTGGACATATGCTGATGTTTTTTCCATACCTTGATGAAGGGCCCAAGCCCGAAACATTGACTATGTATCTTTATCTTAGCAGGTCAAACAGTGTACTTTATATAGCTGAGTTTGTCCACCATTTTGTGTTTACTTCAGTCACAGTGCTTGCCGACTTTCATGTTTCACTTTTAGCTTCTCAGAGAACCCAGCTGTTAATCATTACTTATTTTTAACAGCAGGCCGTTATGGAGGGGATTTAGTGCACAGCTTTTATGTGACAAAGTTCTTCATCACACAGTCATTTTTATGAGATTCTGAATGTCCTCTTACTAATCCAAATATCAGCTTTCAGGTTGACATATTTAGGCAAAAGTCACTCAAATAGAGAAATCATAGGTGAAAATGTAAGGGGTAGCGATGGAAGTAAGCAATTACAATTAAATGATTGATTATATTGAGTGTTTGTGGGAATGGGAGGGATTCTGTGATGACTGGGGAAATATTAATTACTGAATCGAGGTTCCTTTTTAGTAGAAGCCTTATGACTATGGAAGGCATTTTTACTATTGAATATATAGAGGATGCTTTTTGACCTGTTTGAAAGGTCAAGGTTTCTTGTATTGTTTACGTAATAAATACAAACAATGTAATATACATGATATACATCAACTTTTACCTGCCGTAAAGACAATCAAAGAGTTTCCATTCACATTGCCTGGTGCCCCCAATAATAAGAGAAAGAGAAGCAAAAGACAGTCCCTTCGGACTGAGTGCCCTTGGATTCAGCTCCCGCGCTCCGGCAGCCTTACCGACTCCTGTTCAGGGAAGAGGGTGAGTGGGGAAAATAGGGAAGAGGGCGAGTTAAAAGAGAGAGCTGAAGGAGAAAAGAGGCAGAGAGAAAGTGAGATTGGGGCGGGGAGGAGCTTAAGAGGGAAGGAGGAACAAGGAAGACTATATGGAGAACTCATGTGGGTCGACCTTATTCTGTCAGAGAGGTGTGGCAGCTGGTGATCAATGGTGAGTAAAGTTTAAATAATGAACACCTTCCACTCTGCAAGACTGGAATGGAAGTCATTCATCCTCAATCCTTAAAATCACCAATTGTAACACAAAATGTAAACTGCATATTGTAAGGTAAAACATCATGAGATGGGAATGTGTAAGGAGTTACCCTGTACAGGGCTGTAACAAGATGTGAATGCATCCTTGTACTTACAAGATAAGAGAGACATTGATGGATTGAGAGGCAGGAAGCTAGCAGGGAAAGGATAGCAACAGTTTTAGTCATTGGACAAGTAATGATATGATGATGTTCTAAGCACGTATCCAAGGGTATAAAAAATCACCATTTTGCTGATAACGGCAGAATGCATTCTCCGACTAACATGGTTAGTTGCAAGTGTTACAATCGGTAATAAAGAACAAAGAACCCTGATTTCGACTCAGCCTGGTGTTTGTCTCACTCATTCATGAACAAAGCAGACCTAACAATATTTCAAAATCAGTTGACATCTTTGATTCAGAAACTCCTTCCTACTCAAAGGATAATGACACTATATAATTTAACACAATCTTTTCTATAATGCTTTTTTTTTTAAATTTTAATAGTTTTGCTTTATTTTTAGACAGTATCTGCCCTAGAGGGTACACGAGAGTTAATGGAACAATCTGTGAAGGTATGTAAAGCTGATCCTGTATCAGGTTTGTATTTCTATCCACCCTCCCAAATGTTGGAACATGATATATCTTTTTAAAAACAATGAATGACTGTAAAAGGCCAGGGAAATTTGAATAAAGCACATTCAAAGGCCTCATAAGATAGATGATGGTATTCATTAATACAAATCCTCAAAGATGTAAATCGTTTAACTTTTCATATGACATGACTTTCCTCCAGAATTCAAGTCTGTTTATGGTTAGGACCTAATAAGTGGCTTTTACACACTTCAAGGACATAGACCACTTTAAAGATAATCTCACTGGCTTGAAGAGAAATGCATTCCATTGTAATGGGCATGATAAGTAGACATTGCTCATGAGTTTGGAACCTTTGAGGTCATCTTTTACTTTTTTTGTCCAATTGAGTATTTATTCTATTAATTTACATTGTAAAATTAGATTTGTGTGCTCTGTGTTGCGATGTTTGCTTGTAAGTTTTTAATCAATGCCATGTTTAATCTTAAGTATTTGATATATTTCTTTAGATGTAAACGAATGTGCAGTCTTCCCTGGAGTGTGTACCAATGCTGATTGTCTGAATACACCTGGATCATTTCAGTGCATGTGTTCTAATGGCATGTCACTAGACAGCAGTGGCAGGACATGTATTGGTAAGTTTAGACCCAACCATTCCCCAAAATGGGACAGCACAGTTCGCATAGTGGTTCGCACAAAGCCGTTACAGGGCCGTTACAGGGCCAGGGACTCTATTTGGCATCCCATTCTGACAGTAAGGAATTTGTACATTCTCCCCATGTCTGTGTGGGCACTCCAGTTTTTTTTTCCATCCTTAAAACATACGGGGCTGTCGCTTAATTAAGTGTATTTGAGCCGCAGGGGCTCCTGGGCCGAAGGGTCTGTTACTGTGCTCTGTGTCTAAATTAAAATATGTAAATACTTCACCATACTGGGGGAGCCCTGGCTGGCCATCAAGCTGCTAATTTTGACCCTATTGGGGTACACCGTTTCTACCTACTCACTTCCTGACTCAATCTCCCGAAAAGAACAAGGCCCCAGCAGATCGGTTGTACAGTTCCTTTCCAATCATAAATTGGTGCTCTCTCTGCTTGACTTATTAAACTAACATCTAAGGACCAGTCTTGATGAAAATGTTGGGCAAATGTACTATTTTGCATATTGAGGTAAAATGCAAAAGCAAATGAGAACCCTTTCCGATAAACTGGCCACTGAGTAATGTATTTTAATGCCTGTGGCATCTGACCAGGAATTTCTAGATTTGAGATTATAAATTTTCGATCATCCCTTAGACTAAGTTAGAGCTTCATGCATGAACATCATTGCAATGAGTCGCTCTTATTTCCAGGGCACAGCCTTTTCTAACAATTGGATTCACTCTTTTTCACTTGAACTAGGCCTAAATTCTGGTGGTGCTTAATAACTGCACATAAGATATACATTGTTGTAGAAGTTCCTCCCCCACCATTTTGGGGAAACTAGCTAAGGAAGAAGTTAAGTTTGCTGAGATGGGAATCTCTGTGCATGGTGCAGCAAAGAAGACATTCAGCAAGGAATACTTTGGATCCTGGGATAGCGTGGGTCTGATGACCAGGCTGGGTTGGAGATACTACCTTCCATTTGTCAATTCAATTGGGCCCATTCAAGTCAACGTTCCAGGCATTACTGAAGTTACATACCACCTGCCAACACATAGTACCATCCACAACAGGAAAGACCATGGCAAAATCCGCCTCAGACTCTAGTGAACAAAAATAACTTTTAGAATAGTGCTATAATTCATTAATTCCCATAATTTTCACTTGAATTTATTACAATTAATCATTCTGATAGTTGAACATTATCAATGACACTTGCAGGTGACCTTGTATTCCTCCATTTCTCATGAGAGTCTATTGAAATAAGAGATATGGAAAATCTAAACAACCATGAAGATCTTGAATTAAAAGTTATTTGCTTATAATAGAAAGTTATCAAGCTCTTCAGCTGACTAGTTATTTACTGTAAAAATAAGAAACACAGCAGGTCAAACAGCATATTTTACATAACCAGCGATCAGTCCTGAGCCCTTTATCAAAGTTATGATCCCTTCATCAAACCTTGATAAAGGGCTCAGGCCCGAAACGTTGGTTATGTATCTATCTTAGCTATATAAAATCCGCTGTTTGACCTGCTAAGTTTCTCTAGCATTGAGTTTTTACTTCAGTTACAGGGTCTGCAGACTTTCATGTTTTACTTCTAGTTATTTACTGTTGCTTGAAGAGTGAGGACTGAATTTTATCTGTCATCACAGATTTTGGTAAAGTATTCCTCAAAGTTGGGCGATCCAGATCCATGGGATCCATGGTGACTTGGTAGATAAGGTTCAAATTTGACTTGGCCACAGAAATGAGAAGATAGTAGTGGAAGGGTGTTATTCTGACTGGAGGTCTGTGATCAGTGATGTTCCAAAAGGTTCAGTGCTAGGACCTCGATTGTTTATACTTTATATAAATAATTTGGATGTAAGAGCAGATGTGCTCATTAGTAAGTTTAGTAAATTGGCGGTGTTGTGGACAGTGAGACATGTTGTCAAAGGATACAGCAGGATAGAGATTAGAATATGGGTTCAGATTAGTCGGGTCAAGGGTGAAGTGTTGCACTTTGGGAGTTGTACCTTTTACAAATAAATAAAATGTTGTGGAGTATCTTGCGCAGTCTGGTCACTGAAAGGTGTAGAGGCTCGGAGAGGGTGCAGAAGAGATTCACCACGATGTTGTCTTCATTAGAGAGCATTAATTCCAAAGAGAGGTTGGATTATTTTCACTGGAACATTGGCAGCTTGGAGTGACCTAATCAAAGTATATAAAATAATGAGAGATAGATAGTCTTTTTTTTCCCCCAGGGTGGAAATGTCAAATACCAGAGGGCAGAGTTGAGGGGGGTAAGTTCTTTTTTTTTCCACAGAAAGTGGTAAAAGCAGATACAATAGCCATTTTAAGAAGCATTTAAACAGGCTTATGAGCAGGCAGGGAATGGAGCAAAATCGAACATATGAAGGCAAATAGGATTGTTTAATTTGGCATTATGGTGGAGACAGTCACTGTGGGCTGTAGCATATCTTTCTTGTGCTGCACTGTGCTTTTCACCAAGAGAGAAGATGCAGCCGAAGAAACCCAGCAAAGAAAGATGCAATTGAGATTTTGAATGGGCAAGAAATTGATAAAATGGAGGAACCAGAAATTTGAATACATCCAGGTTTCTGAGGAATGAACATTACAGAGGCTTCTAAACATCTATAGATGTGATTGTGGCATGAGAGGACCCTTGTTCAAAAAAGGATGTTGGGATAAACCTACCAACTACAAACCAGCCAGTTTACCTCAAGAGTGGGAACGTTTCAGAAAATAATAAACCAGATCAGAGTTATGCAATCACTTGGCTAAGTGTGGGTAATTAGAAAAAAGAATATTGTTAAAGGCAAATCATATCCAACTAGCTTCATAAATTTCTTTGATGAAATAACAGCAAAGGTTCATGTTGGAAATGGATTTGGTATATTTGTGGATTTGAAATAAAGTACCGCCCAACAGGTTTGACATCAAGATCGGGAGGGAATTTCTCTTCCAAAATTATCTTTCACTAGTGCTCTAATTTGATAATACACAAATAAAGAATTCACTGAAATTCCAAATTTCTGTCAGAAATTTACCCTCTTCAAAACAATCCTGCAACAACTTTATTCCTTTAAAAATCTATTATTCATCGAAAAAGGGATAATTTATTTTGATATATTTGAGCCTTAACCGATATTTTACCTTTTGCACCTATCAAGGAGTTCCTTTTAGTCCAAATCTCTAACAAATGTTTTAAAAGAGAAATTAAAATCCCGAGGTTAACGAAATATGAGTTTTTGATTTCTCATTCACTAAATAAGGGTTTTATTTCTGAGATGTATACATTGTTGCAAGACGCTATGGATAAAATAAATTTAGATAAATCTAGGATTAAATGGGAAAGTGATTTAATTTGTGATATTGAACAGGTTGATTGGGAGACTGTGTCTCGATGGAGTGATTAAATTGCTTAATGTAAGATCTAGTACGGTTAATTATAATTTTTTGCATCAGTCGTATTTGACCCCTGAGAAATTGAAAAAATATGGATTTAGTAATTCAGAGTCGTGTTTTAGATGTGGATCATGTGTAGGAACATTTTTACATTCAGTTTGGTTTTGTGATTAAAAGTTTAACCATTTTGGCAAAGAATTAGGGAATTTCTTCAAAAATTGTTTAAGATTAAATTTTTATACAAAATTTTTTTTGTTGGGTTGTACTGTCATATTTAATGACTTGGGGTTAGATAAGTTTCAGACAGCTTTTATTCGTTTAGCATTGGCTGTAGCACTAAAGGTGTGGCGATTTCATGGAAGGACGATGTTGAGGTAAATGTAGCTCGTTGGCATAATGAGTTGAGATCTTGCATTTATATGGAAAAAATAACATCTAGTTTGTATGATAATTATAATTTCTTTATTAAGATGTGGTCGCCTTATTTGAAATGTATGGGTTTAGTGATATCTTTAGTTTTTTTAACTATCTTTTTGTATGCTCCCCTTGCAGAGTCTGTTGAGGGTGGGTGGCTTGGGGTTAATTGTAGTTCTTCTTTCTGATTTTTATATTTACTCTTTTGTTTTTTGAAAATTTTAAATAAAGTTTGAAAAAAAGAGATCGGGAGGGAATATTCATTGTCTATACGTTAATGATTTAGACAAAGGTGTGAAGGGGATGATCTCCAAATTTGCAGATGACACAAATTTGGAAATACAGTGAACTATGAAAAAAATAAATTATAAATACTTATTAATAAAATAAATAGGAAGATGGATGGGCTGGTGGGAATAGTTGGAGAGGTGGGAAATAAGCTATTTGCCAGTTCCCCACTCTATTCCCATATAGGAGCTCAAATCAAGGGCATTAGAATTCAGATTTGGCCAGAGGTGAGATTTGAAAAAGTAACATTCTGTTGCTTTTCTTTTAATTTTATTACTGCCACAAATATTGTAAAAATTTATGAGGTGATTTACTTTGCTTGCTCGCTTATCTTTCTTTGCTGTGCTGGGAATAGGTGCTTGGGTAAGCAGTTTTTGGGTGATATAAGCCATGGTCCCGCTGCTGAAGTTTGAGACTCTCCGAGAGGTGGCAACGTCTCTCAGCAAGAAGAAGAACATCTAGAGTCCAGCTAACGTCCCGGTCGGGGGAGGTGGAGAAGCTGCTACCGGCACCCCGACAAGTGTGCGGTCGTTGCCTCGCTTCGGCAGTTGGGACCAGGTGTTGATAAGTATAGTTGGGAAGGGCTTGCATATTGTAGTTTGAAATCAGCTTTTGAATTTGTAATAAACATTTGTATAAACTGAACTGTTCTCGGTGTGGGTGTCTATTTTCTTTCAGTAGCTCAAACACTGTGACCAATCTAAAATGAACAAAGTGAGAGGTACAAGTTTTCCCAGAACAACTTTGCTTTTTTCTTTGTCCAGACATTCGATTGGAGCATTGCTACTTGAAATACGATGAGGATGATTGTACCGTACCTATGCCTGGACGACTGCGCTTGGATGCTTGCTGCTGTTCTGTTGGTGCTGCTTGGGGGCCGGATTGTGAAAAATGTCCCGAGAAAGGAACAAGTCTCTTCAAAACTCTTTGTCCACGAGGACCTGGATTTTTCAGCAGAAGGGAACCCAATGGGAAACCTTTTTATAAAGGTAGATATTGTACTAAACATTTATAAAACAAGACGAAATTTGTACTATTTTGCTGGCCACACTATTTTAGAGTCATACAGAAATACATCACAGAATTAGACCCTTAGTAAACTGACCGCAAGCCACACATTTTATACTCATCCACAGTGCCACTTATTTGGGTTCAAATCTGGCTCTTTCTGCAAGGAGTGTGTACATTCCCCCTGTAACTTTCGTGGGTTTCCTCCGGATGCTCCGGGTTCCTTTAATTCTCCAAAAACATACGTAGTTTGTAGGTTAATTGATGTATTTGGGCTCATGGGCTTGATAGGCCTGTAATTTGCTGTATCTTGAAATTATTTTAAAATATATGGGTTTCATGTCAGTTCTTGTGCTATTTTTTGAAAAAAACAATGACAAAATGCTGTTTTATGGCCTGTGGTTGGGAAGTTAATGCCAGCTTGAACTCTGATTCCTGATCTAAGAAGATGTAGCTGATTTCAATTAGATTATTATTGGCACTCTGAATAAGGGAGAGGAAAACTAAATGAGTGGCAATTTTATCCTCTCACTAAGTATAAAAGAAAAAAGCCCTGGTCAAAAAGACTGAAGTAATTTAACGTGGCAGAATTTTTAATTGTTTCCATAATCGGATTGTTGTTTACTTTTAGATGATGCAGAATTAAAGAATTCTGACTTCTGTAAAGAACAGATAAAAGTAGCAATTAGAAAATCTTTTTATCACAACATGAGAAGTAATTCAATCCAAGACAAGTGAAGCACCAGAAGTTTAACATTTTCTATGGGGGGGGGGGGAAGCAAAAGGTTGATTTACTTGAGACATAAAACTTTTGATATTAGGTGTTTAAAGATCATTTGTCTTGGAAAATCAGGATATCCTGAAAAGTGTATTGGAATAACTTTGATACTGTTGTCACATTGCCCTCCTCTTCTGAGGCAGGATTTGAAAAGTGCTCTGAGTCAGGAATGGAGTTGGGGAGGATTTTTTTCGGGGACCAGTATATTGTCAAGGTAGAAGAAAGGATGCGGGCTGACTGGTGCTTGTGGAAGAAGTCAAGGACACTGCCGTTCAAGCTTGGAAAGAAAAGCGCTTGAATTATAATCTGAGATACTGGTGCTTAAATGGTCAGGAGAAAAGGGATCAGAGCCAATGCCATTTGTGGAACAGAGGGAAAGGGTTAGAGGCTGCACTTTGCAAGGCAAAGAGGAAAGGGATTGAAGATGATGTAGGTTTTGAGGAAGTAAGAGTTGCATCGGAGACGCTGCTGTTTCTGGAAGACTGCTGGTGATGGCCAGGAGAGAAGAAATAAAAATAAGAAGGGTGAGATAAACATACCCACACCAAAACAAAAGGTTAAGAGTCGTAATTCCTGGAACCGGCTTTGATTTTGCATTTGGGCAAGATATATCGCACGCAGATCCAGCACCTCTGATTTCTTTCTCCTTTAAGAAGTATACTTTTGCTTGTGAGAGTGCACTGCTTACACTCCTGTTGAATAGTCAATGACCTTTTAAATTAATTAATCTGGTTAGAACTGATCTCAATCTACTTTACGTCAGTCAATTAAATGTAAAATGAACCGCTGATGCAATACTGGCTGTAAAGATAAGGTCAGCTGTCAGGTTTTTTTTATAGCTTTGATTTCAACACCTGCAAATAAGATCTTACTTTTAAGATTTTGTAAGTAATAAAACCCATATTGACGTAGAAATGTAGGAAGCTTTCTTCCAATAAATCACGGCAGCTTTTCAAAGTGAACACAGTGGGTCTTTTAACTGTTTACTGTTCTTCATGCTTTCAGATGTCTGTGTAAAATGATATGATTTTAAAAGCATTTCATTCACTTTCTTTTCTTTTTCCAGATTTTATTTTATTGGCGCGTGTAAAACGTTACATACATAGCCAAATCACTGTAGATCAAAATCGATACATTGTTTGAGCTGCGTCATCATTTCTCTCTGAGTTGACGAGTTGAAGTAACAGACTGCATAGCTCCTAAATCTGATTCTTCTGAGGAAACCTCTTGATTCCGCTCCTCAAAAATAGTCAGTGTTTTGTTTTATCCGCAGTAAAAAGATCATAAGGATATCCTCAAAAGTGTTCCAGTTGACGATACTGGAATGTTAATGCCATATGTACTTTTAAATACCCCAATTCGAAAGAAAGAGGAAATTGTATTTTATTCCAGCTCAAGATGTTAAATTGCAATGTAACATATATGAATGAACATCACTTAAATTAGATCTTTGATTGTTTTTCAGACATGAATGAATGCAGGACAGTCCCAGGCATCTGTACCAATGGGAAGTGCAGAAACACCATTGGGAGCTTTAGATGCAAATGTAATGGTGGCTTTGCTCTTGATTCAGAAGAAAGAAACTGTACAGGTACATTAAAGATTACAGTCTATTAACAATGCTTGCTAAGTATTAACAATTTAAGGAATAATAATGAATTTGGATTTGAATACCCCACAGAATTTTTTTCATAAAGTGATAATCAAATTTTGGCTTATCCACAGTTTCCCCATGAATTTGTTGATGCCTCATCTCACATTCAGGAACTTAATTCAAGAGTGGAAAGAAAGTTCACATTCATTATCAGCTGAAAATTCAGTTTCATGTGTCAGTTAAAGGAATGGATCTGAACCTTGGTGGTATAACCAGTCCCCATTGCTAACTGATCCCCTTCTTCCCAATTCCTTGCACTGACAATATTCAGTGAACCTCAAAACTGCCTATTTGGATCGAGTGATCAGTAGGTTAAACCAAGCAAAATAATATACAGGTACACAATCCTTTATCCGGAACCGTTGGGGGAGAGTGTGTTCCGAATTTTCCGGAATTCAGAACAAAAGCCAGCTGCCCCATATCCACCCCTTCATGTCGCGCTGGCGTCTCTCTCCCCTTCGCCCACCCGAGTCGCACTGCCGTCTCTCCCCCACCCGAGTCGTGCTGCCATCTCTCTCTCCCGCCCACCCGAATCGCGCTGCCGTCTCTCTCCCCCATCCACCCGCCCGATTACGAATAAAGGATTGTGTACCTGTATAACATTTTTTCTTTAATTATTGAAAATCGGTTGTTTTCTTTGTTAAAATATGTTTGCATTTTGCTGATTTGTCATATATTTGTTTATGTGTTTATTTCAATTTCTTATTAGTGATGCTTTCAAAATTACTTTAAAGAGATTTCATCCAATCAAATGTTTTGTAAAAAAAATTCACTAGAAAGCAACCTACTTCCTCGTTTTAGTGATAAGTTTTTTGTCTAAAAATATGTTTAGGCACTTTAAGGTGATGGTGCAGCAGGTAGAGGGTGGAATGGGCATCATTCCACTGGCACTCAAAGGCTCAGTGTGCATCAGAATATGTTTTGCAGACATAAATCACGTGGGCTTTTCCTCATCTACTCAGCCAATGTAGAACTAGCAAAGAGAGTCAAGATAAGATGCAAATTTCAGGAAAGGCTGAGCAGACTGGGTGGGGAGGGTAACTCATAAAAATATGTCGGAATTTTTAGCCCTAGTCATCTTATCCTCCACTAAAGACTTTCTCGCTTACAGATATCAACGAATGCCGCATCTCACCTGATCTCTGTGGTCCTGGAACTTGTGTTAATACTCCTGGAAGTTTTGATTGTGAATGCTTCGAAGGATATGAAAGTGGTTTTATGATGATGAAGAACTGCATGGGTAAGTGAAAACAAAATGACAGAAAATGTAATTACTGTAAATATTCATGTATAATGCGACCCCCCCCCCCCCACCCGCCTGAGTCGCGCTGGCGTTTCTCCGCTCGCCCGTCTGCCCGGTCTCCTGAGTCGCGCTGGCGTTTCTCCGCTCGCCCGTCTGCCCGGTCTCCTGAGTCGCGCTGGCGTCTCTCCGCTCGCCTGGCTGCCTGAGTTGCGCTGCCGACTACCACTCACTTGCAGAAATTTTTAAAAAAATTTTACTCTCGTGTATAATGAGGACACCCCCCCCCCCCTATTTTTGAGGGGAAAAAAGGGGAAAAATTTTTCGCATTGTACACGAATATTTACAGTAAACTGTAAGGCCATAAGACATCGGAGCAGAAATAGGCTATTCAGCCCATCGAGTTTGCCCCGCTGTTTATCATGAGTTGATCCATTTCCCACTCAGCCCCACTGCCCGGCCTTCGATGCCCTGGCTAATCAGGAACCTATCAATCTCGGCCTGAAATACACCCAATTACCTGGCCTCCACAACCGCCTGTGGCAACAAATTCCATAGATTTACCATCCTCTGACTAAAGAAATCGGTTGTCTTTCTGAATGTCAGACCCACAGGAGACTCCAGATACTGGTACCTAAAGCTAAACACAAACTAGTGGGTTGAGCAGCACCAAGGGGAGAAAAAGAATGATCAATGTTTCAAACCGAGGTTCTTCATTGATATCTGAATTCTCTTAGAAGCTCCTGTATGGATGAATGATTAAAGCTCAATGCAAGGTCCTCATAAACACAAAAGTCATAATTACCAATTTATCCTTTCACGCCCATTCTGAGGAAGTAAGGACTGAATTCTAAACTACCAGTTTCTCCATCTCTATTTTCATCTGTACAAATTCAATTTATTATCATGTAATAAAGAGGGCAATATTACACAAAATTTGTTTTTATCTGCTGCAAAGCAGACAGATTTGCCATTGGCAGAAATTGCCTGGTGCCTCTTACAGTTAAAGAAAGAGAAGCAAAAGAGAGAGTCACCTTGTGTCCGTGGATTTGCCTCCAGCGCTTCCCACAGCACCTGCAGCCACTAACCCTAACCCTTCAGCGCCCTCGGCATCCTCTCGCATCCCAGTTCTGATACCCCTTCAGCTAGTCTTCATCAGTCTGCAGCCCAGTGTGAATCCCTCAACTGCAGTCGCAAGCAGCCCACATGGGTTCCTCACCTCGAGTCGCCAACAACCTGTCGCCTGTCAGCCTCAGAGCCTCTCACTGATCCTCTGCCGTGGACACCACCCCGTGGGCCTTCTCCTCTGCTTCTCCTTCTCAAACCAGGAGTTGTCTCCTTGTTTTCTGGTGCCCTGTGCCAGTCCTCTGCTTTTCCAGATTCTGCAACCCTTTGTGGCTGCTGCCATCTTGGCCAAAGACCTTTCGGTCTGTGAAATAAACCTACCATTGGCTTCATTTACAGGTCATTTAAGGCCATCTATTCCTATGGAGGCACCTTGCATACCAATCCTACTCATTTTGTCAGTAATGATTTCCTTTCACTATATTTAACAGGGTCTTTTGCTGTCCATTCTATTTTTCAAAATTCCCATCTCTCCCAGAAAAACAATATGGTTATAAAGTCAAAAAATGCTGGAAATACCCTTTACTTCTTATAGATTATGCGTGATCTGCTTAACCTTCAATAAATCTATTCTTTCAGATATTAATGAATGTGAACAAGATCCTCTTCTCTGTCGTGGTGGCACCTGTGAAAATACAGATGGAAGCTTCCGTTGTTCCTGTCCATTCGGCCACGAAGTATCTCTGGATGGAATATCATGCATAGGTAAACTGTTATTAATGAAAGGAAATTCCAAACGAAGGAGTATATTTGGAAGTTATTTCATTTCTTGAAAATTACTTCAGCATATTTTTACGTATTTGAAAATTTGTAAAAATGACATTTCCAACCTTAATTTAAGTTCGTGGAATCAGTAGCAAACGTTACCTGTTGTTTTAATGATGGTTAGGTAGAAAGAGTATTAGTGGCATCATTAGGCAAAGTTGGCCCTGACAGTTTAAGAGAATACGTTT
Source organism: Narcine bancroftii (assembly GCF_036971445.1). Taxonomy (NCBI): domain Eukaryota; kingdom Metazoa; phylum Chordata; class Chondrichthyes; order Torpediniformes; family Narcinidae; genus Narcine; species Narcine bancroftii. The sequence goes on along the minus strand of NC_091479.1, from coordinate 20,296,242 downwards.
TGGGTGGAACAGTTAGCTTAGTGGTTAGCGCAATCCAGCACTGTCTATAAGGAGTTTGTACATTCTCCCATGGCCACGTGGGTTTTCCCCAGGTGCTCCAGTTTCCTCCCAACCTACAAAACAAACGGGGTTGTAGGTGAATTGGATGCATTTGGGCAGCATGGGTTTAAACAGCTGGAATCAACTTCCACCGTGTTGTAAATAAAATTTAAAAATTTTAATTTTTTCATATGCTATTGGCACACAGTGTTGTGTATCCCAACCTGCAAACTAACATCATCAAGATTTGCCTTTCTACAGTTAGTGATTGTTTTAAATATTAAATTGTCTGACATTTGCTCCATTTTCAGAATTAAGAGATAAAATATCAATTGATAATTTGCACCAAATGTTTAATTGACAGTTTATTCATCTTTATTGGGATTTGTAATCAAATTTAGTTTCCAGTGAATCATAAGGTGTGTGTCCTTAATGAATTTGTCACCTTTTATATCACTGTGAACTAAATTTTATTTAAATGCTGTGCTTTTTAATTTGTTTCTAACTTAAATCCTTTCAATTGTTTTCTAGATATAAATGAATGCGGGTTGAGTGGCAACCTTTGTAAAAATGGCCGTTGTGTCAACATGATTGGAAAGTATCAATGTGCCTGTAACACTGGCTACCAAGCAACGCCTGACAGACAGGGATGTGTGGGTAAGCATGCTTTGTAAGGGGAAAGGCCAAGTCAGACAATTAGAGGACTAATAAATTTCCCCACTCTGAGGTGGTTCTGCTGTTGACTTTATTATGCCATCTCTCTTTTCCATACATGTCCTTGCAAACCTTTCTCTCTCACAGGCCTATCAACTCTAATCCTCCTACACCAGAGGTAACTTACAGTAACCAATTAACCTACCAAGCAGTGCACACACGGGAAGCCCAAGCATCACAAGGAGAGCATGCAACCTCCACATGACAGCTCCAAAAGTCAGAATTTGCTGGAGCTACGCAGTAGCAATGGCACTCACACACTGGACATAGGACATCACCCAACTGTTCAAGTGGGGCTCTGACGCATTGGAATCAACAGTGCTCTCGTGTACTGTTCAAAGATACAGCTCTGGTGGGGGGTTGTCATGCTTTTAGCATCATTTTTAATCAGTGGAGCTCTGTTCAAAGAAATTTCTTGATTATCCAAAAAATCTGGATAACCAAGATAGGTCAAGTCCCAAGCAACTATAATCGGAAATGTACTGTACAAGCCCTTTGGCTCTTGATGTTGTGCTGACCAAATATTCCTACCAAAAGAAAATTACTTCCTACCTCATAACCCTCTACTTTGCTTTCATCCATGTGCATGTCTTAGGAATCTCTTAAATGCCCCTAATGCTTCAGCCTCCATCACGACCCCTGGCAAGGCATTCCAGGCATCCACTACTCTCTGTGTAAAAATAAAACTTACCCATGATTGTGATGTCTCTTTTATTGTAATGTAAGAAACTTGGGTTATTTTATAACAACCATATTAGCTACAGTACTCATGAGCTCATGGAGGCATCCATTTTGAATCTACCCTTGCTGAAACAACTCGTCTCCAACTCCCTCTAGTGGTCATGATTATCACTAGCACTCTGTCATTACATTGATGTCTCCTCTAAACCTTCTTCCCTTCACTTTATACAGATGGCTTCTGGGTTTGCTACTCCCGCCCTGGGAAAAAGTCACTGGCTGTCTACCTTATCTATGCCTCTCAGAATATTGTAGACCTCTGTTAAGTTACCTCTCATCCTTCTTTGCACCAAAGAGAAAAATCACAGCTCGGCCATCCTTCCCTCATAAGACTTATTTTCCAATCCAGGCAACACCCTGGCAAATTTCCTCTGCATCCTCTCCATAGCTTCCACACCCTTCCTATAATGAGGTGACCAGAACTGAACACAATAATGTGTGGTCACACCAAAGATTTGTTGAGTTGCAACATGACCTCTTGACTCTTAAACTCAATCTTCCGATTAATGAAGCCCAACATCCCATAGGCCTTCTTAACTATCCTATTAAACTGCACAGCAGCCTTGGGAGATGTATGGATTTGGACCCATTCACACTCCTCCAAATACAGAGTTTGCTCTTTTACAGAAATGCAATGCAGATTACTTGTTTTTATTCTAAATCCCACTGTTTATAAAGTCCCAAATGCATTTTAACAGCTTTCTCAACCTATCTTGCCACCTTTAAAGATTCACATGTATACCCTAAGTTGTTATGGTCATGCACCCTCTTCAGAATTGTTCACTTTAAATAATAATACTCCTCTTTCTGAACAAAATGCATCACTTGACTGCATTAAATTTCCTCTGTCGCATGTCTATCTGTTTCTTTAAATATATTACAATCTTCCAAATAAAAACATTGCAGATTTTGAAAATTGTATGCATGCACACCAAGTTAATATGCACCCAAAAAACCATTGTTATCAATATCTTCCTCCAATTCAAAAATAACTGTTTAACATTATACCCTGTTTCATATTCTTGAGCTACTTTTATATTCTTAAGCTAATTTTGCAACTATACTTTTCATTTCATTTCACTGGCTTCAATTTTGCTGGCGGGCTTTCACTTACCAAAAATCTGTACAGAATCATATCAATTGCATTGGATTCAAATTATTTGAATATGGGTGCAGCATGTGTAATTTTCCAATCCTCTGACAGCAAACCCAGGTTCAATGACAATTGTAAGATTTCCACCATCCAGTCAGTAACCTTGAATATATCCCGTCCAGATTTTGTGATATACACTGTACAATAAGTACAGCTAGACTTTCTAGGAATTATACCATTGTACAATTTTTAACCCCCAAATCCTCAAGTGCTTACTGTAATTTTATATCTTCCCAAGTCATGACAGATGCAAGGGACTTTTTAATAATTGCACCTTGCGCATCGATCTTGATGGCCCACGATGAGCCTTGCCCCACCACCTGCTTCCTATTAGTTATTCATACGGTAATAAAAGACTGCATTTTTGCAATCGGTTTACTCTCAAACTCTTTCCTCCTTCAATTTTGAGCTTTCTAGCCTCAGCCTAGTTCTCAATTAGGGGGAGAAAAAAAAATCACATCCACCTAATGAAATACATTCCAGGTAGATAGGTATTTTTTTTATTTCTGCTTTCACCCTGATGAGTTTTACACAGCTTGCCTGCACCCAAACCACCGTTTTAAAGATCAGCTAACTTTTGACTGCTGGAATTATCTCACTTTTGCCCAGCCGAGATCTGTTGTCATCCTTTTAAATTTCATTTTCTTCAAACTAATTTGTTTAGACTAAGCTCCATGATGCAATGAGCACCTGTTTCTCAAATGTAGCCGCACAAATGCTTGCTTCAGTGGATCTCGCTTCAATGTCGCCTCCTTTTCTGATCAGAAATATACTAGTCAAGAAAGAATGGACTTTGAAAATTATTCCCAGGCTTTGCCTTTTCTGTTATTTACATATATTAGTCAAAGTCTATACTCAAAGAGCGGCCATTCTCCATCTTTTTTGGGCTGTGGCCCCCTTAGGTTTATGGGCCCCCTTCGCTGTGAAGTAATCGTTTAGTTAGTTTCTTTGTGCTTCTCTCCGACCAACTGCATGATTTTTTTTGAAGATTTCAGTCCATGGCACCCAGATTGGGGGGGGGGGGAGGGGGGTTCCATAAGGTGCCTGTTGAGAATGGCTGCTCTCCAGTAATATGCCTTATATTTCCTCCCTTCCCTAGAATGCTAACAGTCCATTCACCGAAACTATAAGCGACAGGCAGGTTGCAGCAGGATGCCACCTTGTAACAATTAAACTTGGCTTGAATAGTACTTGGTGGGCCTTAAAATGAAGTATATTGGTCCTGGATTTACCATATCATTGTCCATCAATTTACTATCTCCTGGAAGTCTCCTGCAGCTCTGACTGCTTTGTGTGGAATCGGTTCTTCCCCCTTCCTCCACCCTCCTCCCAACATTTACTAATTTATTGAACCTCCTGGGAATATGAGAGGGTCCTTATGCCCCTAAATTTCCAGACTTAATGACTAACAACACCCGTATCTTGTAATTCACCGTCCACCTTCTCTCCTCCCATCTCCTCCATTCGTCAAAGCTCTCTCACCCTCTACCACCACTTTAACTGCTCCCACCCCATAACAAATCCTGGCTCCAACTTTTTCATTCTCTAACCATCCCTTCAGATCTCCCCTCTCTGATGCTGGGTGGTCTGTTCCCAGCAAAGGTCTCACCACAAACTTCTTTCACTGCCTCATCCTCCATGCCTATTTCCTTGATGAGTAATCCCGATTTTCCCCATTAATGATCCTTTTACCTGTCTCAAATAGTCCTTGGCCTCTTGGACAACCTCTCCAGCAGGGTTCAAGCACTTGATGGGGCATTAACCATCTAGACTTCTGCACTCTAACCACAGCCCGCTTCCCACTCACTCCTCACCAATACCAACTTCACTCTTAAACCCACAGACATGGGAGGCGCTGTTGTGGTCTTTTGTACTGAACTCTACATTACAGAGGCCAGATGTCAACTCATGGACACTTCTTTATTATCTTCCACTGTTGTGAGGGTTCGTGCGGATCCCACAGGTTAAGAACCAGACCAAAGTCGAGGTACAAAGCACATATTTATTTTGAGGATGCAAACAGGGCAACAGGGTCGAAATGCTAAATAAACCTATACACACATACACAATACGCAAGGGGTAAATACACACTTTGGATAACGAGGGAGAAGCTGACAGAAACCGGGGAAATTACTGAAAAGCATACAATCAACAGTCAGAATCAAGTTGATAGATTGTGTCCCCATCCCTTGACCGGTACAGACATGGATCTAGCTACCTAAACCTCGGGACTCAACCCCAACCCACTGTGGAAGGTGATACTTACGTGGCACGAGATGTCAAAAGAGGCAGAACAAAGGTGCACATGGTCCTTTATAGTTCTGCAGCCAGTATTGGGAAGCCAATCACTCGGGGCAGGCTGGGCCCTGTTGGTTGCTGTGGCCAATGGCTTGAAGTCAAGTGGAGGAACTCAACAGGGATCAGCCTAGGCGATTCACCTGGGCCAATTGGGTGAAGGTCAGGCTAAATCCAGGCAGGCCATCTGGACTGCAGCACAGGAGGCCAATCTCAAGGGTCACATTGATGACTTGGGGTGAGTCTTGACCTTGATTGATATGCAATATGTCCTCCGAATAGGAGCACAGCAGCGCCACCCTGTGGTGGCCGCAGCCTCTCCATTACAACCCCTAGACCAAGTCGCCATTAACCATCATCAGGATGACATCATCTCCTACCCAGAATTCACAACAGAATTACTCTGGCCACATCTTTTCTGCCTGCTCTTGCCCAACCGAATTTATCTCCTCATACTTAGATGCAATCTTGTCCCCTCTCACCCCTACATTCAGGTCACTACTCATGCTCTCTACCTCTTTAAAGAATTCCATTTCTTTAGTTCCCATCATTCCATCTTTACCACAGATATGCAGTGCCTATACAGATCCATTCTCATCAGGGAGGTCTCGGGGCACCACTGCCCATTAACTGACACTCTCCTCCACTTGGTGGAGCTTCTCCTTACCCTTCATGACGTCTCCTTGGACTCCTCACATTTGCTCCAGAGCCATCTTCTAGCTAGCGGCACATCCGTGGGTCCAAGCAAGGTCTGCCCGTTTGTTGGGTATGTTGTACAGTCCCTGCTCCAATCCTACTCAGGCATTACCTCCTAAATCTTGCTCAACTGCATTGGTGCTACCTCTTGTACCTGTGCAGATTTCGACAATATCATGAACTCTATTTCCATCTTCCACCCTGACCATAAATTTATCTGGCCTTTTTCTGACACTTCTCTCCCCTTCCTGCACCACTCTGTTTCCATCTCAGGAACATGGACATCTATTACAAATCCTTAGTCCCACAGTTGCCCGGATTGTACCTCCTCCCATCCCTTTTTCCAAATTCCTCCCTGCCTCCACTGCATATGTTCCCAGGATGAGGCCTTCCACTTCAGCATATCCAAAGTGTCCTCTTTCTTTAATAAAAATGGATTCCCTCTCCCCCCCACCCTGTCATTATAAACCCATATCGATTGCTCTTACTTTAACTTTACTCCATCTACCCTCAAGCAGCACAAGGACTCTTGTCCTCACTTTCCTCACCAGCCTTTGCATCCTCTGTGGACATCAGCAATCACTCTCAGCCATATCTTTCCTTCTCCAGCCCACCTGCTTCTCACAGGGATGCCTCTCTAGTTCACTCTTCCCACCCACCTTTTAGGCACTTCCTGCTGTAACTAGAAAATGCAAAACCTGCCCCATCTCCCCCCACCCCCTCACCTCCACAAACAAACCTTCCAGTTGAGGCAGAGCTTTACATGCACATCGTCTAGCCTAATCTCCTGCATTTGGTGTACTCAGTGTGGGCCTCCAATACATCAGGGAACCCAAATAGCTGAAACCTTAGGCTCTATTTGTGGGTCAAAGCTTAAACCACCTGGAGCCAACCATTTTAATCTCGTGGCTTTTCTCAGCTCATCCTTTGCCAGGGGAAGAATGTTCATCTAGTTGAGAAACCACACGTCATATTCCTCCTGGAAAACCTTGGACCTAATGGGCACAAACATTGGTTTTTCTAACTTTAGAGGACCCTACCCCAATCTGGTTCAACTGTTTCCATGTCTTCTTGCTCTACTACCATTCTTACTTTTCTTTCGCCCCTCCACATTGTCTCTTTACAATCATGAAGAAGGCCTACCAGCAGCTCTATGTTGTGAGGTGTTTGAGGAGATTTGGTATATCACCAAAGACTCTCAAAAACTTCTACTGTTGTACCTTGGAGAGAATCCTGGCTGGTTGCATCAATGTCTGGTGCAGAGGCACCAACCCTCAGGACAAGAAAAAACTCCAGAGGGTTGTGACATCACTTAGATCTTCAATCCATCGAGGATATCTGCAGGAGGCGATGTCTTAAGCAAGCAGCCTCTATCCTCAAGGACCCCTGCCACCCAGGCCATGCCCTCTTCACTCTGCTCCCATTGGGGAAAAGGGTACAGGAGCCTGAAGACGAGCCCTCAACGACACAAGGACGGCTTCTTCCCCACTGCCATCAGATTCCTGAATGATCAGTGAACCAAAGACACTGCCTCACTTTGACTTTTTGTGCAATATACTTATTTTGTGAGGGGGTTTATATGAACGTTTGCACTGTGATGTGATGCTACTGCAAAACACTGAATTTTGTGACTTGTTCATGACAACAAATTCTGATATTAATTTTTCGTCTTCCTCTCCTCCAACTCTCCCACCTCAGTCCAACGCCGAATCACCTCTTTCCCCCGCCAGGTTCCTTTCTCCCTCTGTCTGCAACAATCACTCCGATTTTACTTAGTCTTGTTAAAGGATCTTGACCCAAAAACGTTGACTGCCCATGAATGCTGCCTGATCGACTGAGTTCCTCCAGCTCTCATTGATAGATCATTGATACTCAAATGTTCGTTTCACATAATCCAACTTGCTTTCATTCTCTGCCAATGTAGAATTAAAAGTATAAATCATTTTCTATCAATACACTTCAAAACTCATCCAACTTTTTTTTTATGGCAGATATTGATGAGTGCACGATAGTGAATGGAGGATGTGAGACTTACTGCACAAATTCTGAAGGAAGTTATGAATGCAGCTGTAAGAGTGGCTTTGCCTTGCTTCCGGACCAACGATCTTGCACAGGTAAAGCACATGGGTTTAAATGTTAGTAAGACATAAATTCATACTGTTAAGTAGCTTTAGGATAATCTTTCTAAAAGTGTGTTGACTGATTAGAAATATTTATTGATGAAAATTTTAATTACTGCCAAGGGATGTTATAATTGACTCTTTATCAGGAATAAAAGAAAAATATTTAAACATTTAATGATTTAAACATCTAAAATCTCGATACTCATTTGTGCCCTATTGCACATACAGTAGAAGTCCGAAAATCCAGACTGCTCAGGATTGGGTCGGTCCCGATTTTCGGATTTTCTGGCAGTACTTTTAAAATTTAAGGAGGAATAAAGAAGAGATGAACAGGTAAATTTTGATATTCATGAGCAAATATAGCATGCTTCGTTTATCAAAACGAGCAGTTTTATAGAAAAATAAAGTGGTTGCTTACTGCTGCCGTGCATCTGTGGCGCTTTTGTGTGCGCACACGCACACAAGAGCCCGCTAAATTTCACAAATTTTGAGAGTTCTTGAAAAGTCCGGATTCTGGGATCCAGAATTTTGGACTTCAATTTTCCCCCTAATGTCATCCTTTATAGTGGCAGACTAGATATGGACAATTACGGTATTTATTAATATCTTGATGTAGCATGGTCATTTGTGTGATGGCACATTAGATCGAAGAAGAGAGCTTCATAATTCCATATTAGGGACAATATTACTCTATGTACAAAATCAGATAATTAATGTACAAATAGATCCCTTGTTCATTTTTCTGCCATTTTTCTCCCTTCCTCTTCTGCTCACTGGGATGTGTGTTAATGACTGCCCTCTGACACCTGGAAAAAAAAAATCATGAATATCACAGGGGAATAAGAGACAAACCCTGCCCCATCCTTATTTATCCAGTTATAGAACTCCAGCCAAGGCCATTTGATAGCCCTCAGGAAATGGAATCCTTTCCAATGTTCAGTTTTCCTAATGAATACTGAAGCAAATTGTAATGGCTTTCTAACAATACCCGCTGAGATCAAGTAACTTAACACAGACTGCGATTGAACTTTGGAAATCCAAGATTTGAGGCTCAGGATATTTTCAACAAGCACTTAGCCTGAAGCAACTAATCCATTGGGAAGCTCAATTCTCCCCTTCTAATAACTCTGACCTAGGTTAGCAGAAAATTATTGATAATTTTGTTAATCATTTATGTATTTTGCTGCCAAGACAAACAAAGTTGACTGAAAAGCAGGAGAGCACCAGCTGGTTTTTAGTTAGATGTAAATGGCCAGGTTGTGCTTGATCGAGCCTTGTGTAACCAGACAAGTCAAATTGAACTGAAGGCTTTGGAAGGCAGCATCAAATATCGATCAAACCTCTCACTGTCGAGCAACTTCTCTCCACTCTCTTGATAATCGGATATTTAAATACAATTTAAAAGATTTAAAAATTACAAAAAATAATGTGCTTAAAACACATTTAACTTAAATTAATTAAAACCATAAGCACTCATCAAAATAAAGAGGAAAAAAAACCTGATCTTTTAGTTAATTTTAAAACTTTTGATTGGTGATTTTCAACGTACATCAACAATCTCATTTAAAGTGACCCTCAGCTGATTTTGACTGAACTTCGGTGCTAAATTCAGTGCTGAGTTAGGAGACTTCCACACCGACATAGAATCCAATATATACATGCAAGAGCAACTACCCAGCAAATTTCCAGAAAAATACTAAAATATATTTCTTTTTTTTCTGTAAGGCTTGTCCATTCTCAGTAATTCTCAACAAAACAGTAATGTTCCTGTAAAAAAAAATTAAATTTACTTAGCATCTAATGTGACAAAGTATTTGTGAAACCCAGTGGCCAATAAATAGTTTATTTAGGACCTTGGAAATTTTTATTGCAGGTGCTCCTGGATAATGCATGTATGTCAAATGGGCTACCAAGCACAACTGCCTCACTTATTGAAGGAAACCTCTAAAAATGTATAGGATTTGTAGATTAATCGGTGTATTTAAGTGACATGACCTCATGGAAGGACCTGTTACCCTGCAGTATTGGATAAATTTAAATTTTTTAAAAACATCTCCTGGACTGCTGCATTTTTCAATTTTGCTCTTTATCTTCCTTGGCTTATTTGAAGGCCTAGAATGCACTATAAATAATATTGAATCTTTTTTGTTCTTTGATTTTTTTAATATTTAAAATTCCAACAACTGTAATTGTTATATTAATACAGATATTTTTAAAAAAACATATTGATTACATACATGATGGTTTTCACCCCACCTCAAAAAACACCTCCCTCCCACCCAACTGCCCCTCTCAAAGAAACAATATACAAAAATTAACTATAGTTACAAAAAGAAAGGAAAAGAGAAAGAAAATAAATCTTTGGATTGCAGAGAAAGATGTCACCAGATCTAACATAAACATAGAAAGAATAATCCCACAGGTCTAGAAGGATAAAAAAAGATATTACTACAAATTTAATCCCATTATTTGGGTGTATGGGCGCCAAATTTGTAAAAAGTAGGGTATTTATTTCCTGAATTGTAAGTGATTTTTTTCTAAAGAGATACAATTTTGAATTTCAGTATGCCACCTTAGCATAGTCAAAGATGTATCTGATTTCCAAGTAATTGCAATACATTTCCTTGCTCATGCTAATTTTACACATTTCGATTGATAAATTGACAGTTTCAATTTAGGTCTTGTACCTTCAATATTTCCTAAAAAAAATCAATCATGACTTTGCGGAAAAGCGATTTCTGTAACTTGTTCCAAAAAGTTACATAAAGTTACATTAGGGCAAGACCATGTTGAATGTATCATCTTCACCACACCTAAAGCATTGGTCTGATAAATCAGATTTCAATCTATTCAACTTTTGTGGTGTAAAAGATTATATTGAACTAATCTATATCTTACATTAATAGTATTAGTTACATAAATTTTCCCATGTTTGTTGATCAATTATAATATTTAAATTGTTTCCCATCTCTGTCTAGATCTATGTAATCCTAGTTTGGAATTTCCTGCTTGTAATAATGAATATATCAAAGATGTGAATTTTTTAACAATCCCACTCCTAATAAGAAGTTATACTTCAGTACAAGTAGACAGAAACATAGTTGGTCAAAGCTTATCCCTCAAATATGCTCTTAACTGAAAATAACAAAAAAAAGACTATTATGTGCTATAGCATTCCTCAATTGCTCAAATGATATTAATCGACCTCTTTCATAATAATCTTCAACATTCACAATCCCTTTTCAAAACCATATATTCAAGAACTGATTACCTCTTGAAAAAGCTAAAAGAGTGTTTTGAATCAGTAGTGTTTTAGGTGATATAGACCGGTGGTTCTCAACCTTTTTTCCACTTACATCCCACTTTAAATAATCTCTATGCCATCAGCGCTCTGTGATCGGTAAGGGATTGCTTAAGGTGGAATGTGAGTGGGAAGGGAAGGTTGAGAACCACTGCTCTAGACTGAATTGTTACTGAAATATTTTGCTTGAGAAAATTAGTCATGGGCCCATTTTCTTTGGAGATATGAAACCATGCACATAACTAGTTAATTAGGTATGATTAAAACAGTGGTTTTCAAGCTTTTTCTTTCGACCCATATACCACCTTAATCAATCCCTTACTAATCACAGAGCACTTATGGCGTAGGGAATACTTAAAGTGGGATGTGAGTGGAAAGAAAAAGGTTGAGAGCCGCTGCTCCGATATCATGATTTATTTTATTCCAAACATTAGGCAAATGTTTCAGTAATGGTGTCTCTTTATCAGCAACAACAATTTTGATTCCCACTTAGATGTAAATTCTTCTGCTTTCTCCTCTCCTATTTTGTTCAATTCTATATTAATGCATGCCAATATGAGCCAAATGGCTCCTGTGTCTTGTGACCTCCAGCTCATTTGATGACCCTTATAAACAATCATCCCTTGTTTCCTTAACCAAGGTTATGTCCCCTGCTTTTTATCATGCTCTCCATCTTATCCAAAAACCTGTAGCCAGGAAGATTAAGCATTAGCCTGGCATCCTAATGTGAATGATAGGGAAAGTCCTGAGAGACGGGATTAATTGAACAACACTTGTAAAAGCAATCTGGAACACACTGTCTGAGAAGGAGATGGAATCAAACTCATAAAGGAAGCAGCTAGACCAGCAGTTGAATTTGTTACAGACCTAGAGCTAGTAAATGGAATATAGAGTCATAAAGCCCTTAAACAGGCCCTTCAGCCCATTTTACCTTCGCTATCCCTTGCCCTGACACTTCCACATCTACCATTATCAAGGCGATGACACGGATCTTTACCATGTTCGGATACCCGACATTCATCCACAGTGACCGGGGGTCCAGCTTCATAAGTGAGGAGCTGCGAGTCATGGCAGCTGGTCGCACGACCAGTTACAACCCGAGGAGCAACAGGCAGATTGAGCGTGAAAATGGGGTGATCTGGAAGGCATTTTCTATGCCTTGCCTATTTGAGTGTATGTTGAAATTAATGTCATAATTGATTCTGCTGCCTCCACTGGCGGAATATTCCACTCTCTGTATTTAAAAAAAACTCAGATCCCTTTTATATTTCATCTTGGAACCTATTGTTTTTGATACCCCTGCCATTTTGGAAAATATTATGATCACCTACCCTATCTTAAGTACCTCCATCAAGTCACTCTTGATCTTCTTCACTCCAAGAGAAACAAGCCCAACCTGTTCAATCTCTCCTCATTACTAAAGTCACCCAGTCCAGGAAATATCCTGGTGAATCTCTTCTTCACTCTCACAAATGCCATAACATCCTTCTCATAGTCGCGTGATTTATGGATCCTTTGGCTTGGCTTCGCGGACGAAGATTTATGGAGGGGGTAAAAAGTCCACGTCAGCTGCAGGCTCGTCTGTGGCTGACAAGTCCGATGCGGGACAGGCAGCGGCTGCAGGGGAAAAATGGTGGGTTGGGGTTGGGTGTTGGGTTTTTCCTCCTTTGCCTTTTGTCACAAATGCCATAACATCCTTCTCATAGTCGCGTGATTTATGGATAGCGTGCGCTAAAGGCCCTGTTTCTGTGCGATATGGCTAGATTTCTATATCGATCATAAGAGCATGTTTCTATGTCCCTCGATTTATTCCATTTACTCCTTGGATCTAAATACTGACTTTTCAACGTAACTAGATTTTTTTAATCTTATTAGTTCCCTTTTTCTGTTTTTTTTTAACCATTTATAGGTGTTCTGCTTTGCTCTTTTCCAAATTTTTGTTCACCTTCCTGTAGCAGTGTCAAGCTAGTTTAAACTCTCCTCAACGGTACTAGCAAACCCACCTGCAAAGCGAGTGGTTCTTGATTTGCCAAGGTGTAATCTGATTGAAGTATATGTTTGGCCTGGAAGTCAGCCTGAAGAAAACTGAGGTCCTCCATCAGCCAGCTCCCCACCATGACTACCAGCCCCCCCACATCTCCATCGGGCACACAAAACTCAAAACGGTCAACCAGTTTACCTATCTCGGCTGCACCATTTCATCAGATGCAAGGATCGACAATGAGATAGACAACAGACTCGCCAAGGCAAATAGCGCCTTTGGAAGACTACACAAAAGAGTCTGGAAAAACAACCAACTGAAAAACCTCACAAAGATAAGCGTATACAGAGCCATTGTCATACCCACACTCCTGTTCGGCTCCGAATCATGGGTCCTCTACCGGCATCACCTACGGCTCCTAGAACGCTTCCACCAGCGTTGTCTCCGCTCCATCCTCAACATCCATTGGAGCGCTTACACCCCTAACGTCGAAGTACTCGAGATGGCAGAGGTCGACAGCATCGAGTCCACGCTGCTGAAGATCCAGCTGCGCTGGATGGGTCACGTCTCCAGAATGGAGGACCATCGCCTTCCCAAGATCGTATTATATGGCGAGCTCTCCACTGGCCACCGTGACAGAGGTGCACCAAAGAAAAGGTACAAGGACTGCCTAAAGAAATCTCTTGGTGCCTGCCACATTGACCACCGCCAGTGGGCTGATAACGCCTCAAACCGTGCATCTTGGCGCCTCACAGTTTGGCGGGCAGCAACCTCCTTTGAAGAAGACCGCAGAGCCCACCTCACTGACAAAAGGCAAAGGAGGAAAAACCCAACACCCAACCCCAACCAACCAATTTTCCCTTGCAATCACTGCAATCGTGTCTGCCTGTCCCGCATCGGACTTGTCAGCCACAAACGAGCCTGCAGCTGACGTGGACTTTTTACCCCCTCCATAAATCTTCGTCCGCGAAGCCAAGCCAAAGAAAGAAAAATATGGCTCCATGTTACCAGAGCTGATCCCAATTTCCAAAAGACTAGACCCTCCCCCTCTCTCCTATCACCGTCCATGTATTCATGTGCACTGTTCATTGTACCAAAAATAATCTAGTAATTTGAGGCTTTGTTTCTTAACCTCTCAACTCCTTAGCATCTGCCTGAAGGCCCTCATCCGTTTCTTCACCCATGTTGTTGATATTGTCTGTATGCCCTTTTCCTCCAGTTATCATATGGTGATCTCCTTAAGTCTGGTGCCAAAAAATACAATCGTGTCTGTCCCCATTATAAAACAGGGTGCATGATTGATTGATTACTTATCCTTGTGCATCACTGACAAAATATATTGTAGCATCTCTCCAAAGCAGCTGCGATAATATCTCTTGCAATTGTGATTGCCACAGCTTAGAAGGAGGTAGAAAACAGGTGCACAGGCTCAAAATCCTAGCTCACCTCATTTGTGGGAGTACATTTACCCAAGCAATGAATGCATGTGTTACCAGTGATAGCCACACAGAAGTGAATATGAAAAAGACTTCAAGATTTCTAACATGGCATCTTCAAGTTCACACTAAGCAGGCAAACCAACCTTAATTAATATGTCATCAGAGCACGGCATTTTCAATAGTGTTGCTGTTCCGTGTAAATATTTGACATTACCACCTTTTACAATTTTTGTGTGTGTTGAAATACACGTTGAAACCTGACAATTGACCCTGCAAACTTTTATTTCAGATATTGATGAATGTGAGGACAACCCTGACATTTGTGATGGAGGGCAGTGTATCAATATACCTGAAGAATATCAGTGTCTTTGCTACGACGGATTTATGGCATCAGAGGACATGAAGACCTGCCTAGGTTGGACGAAATTCAGTTGCTTAATGCTGTAGTAATTAGTGCTTAATTTTGAGGCAGGCTGTGTTAGTCTGCAATGGACATAAAAACTGAATGGAATAATGTCAGAAGTGCATCATTTTAATATGATAGAAATTTTCTGAACTATGTGTGTGTGTAATGTGTTGAAACTTTCTGAAAGCTGTCACCTTTCTCATTTTGACCTGCAGATGTTAATGAATGTGAGCTGAATCCAAACATATGTCTTAGTGGTTCCTGTGAGAACACTAAAGGATCATTCATTTGTCACTGTGATCGGGGCTACTCTGTGAAGAAAGGAACAACTGGTTGTACAGGTAAATAAATTTTCCACTCTTTCGCATCATTCAAAAATGCCATTTTGAACATTTACAATTGTAAAGTCCATTAATATTCTAACAAATACAATAATAGTTTTATATAAAAACATCTCAATAAATCTCTGTCACAAATTAAACTGCAACGCACTTTAGAAAAATGACCTTACCGTGACAATGTTTCATATATTTTATACCTTGTACAAATTATATAATGATTTGTAATTGAAAAAATATTGTAAAACAAATGAATATCGTATATAGATCTATTAATGCAGTGTGTGATGGTTGTTGTGTATTGTAAAATGAAATAGCAGAAACACCTTTCAGATGGTTACTATCTATTGTTCAATAAAATCTATGAGTTGTCTGCTCTCAGTTTAATAAAATTTGTAACCTTAAATGTCTGTGCGCTTTATGCCTGGTCTCTGTCCAAAATTCCTTCCCAATGAATTAGGTAATAATTCACAAGAACATAACCTGTTTTAATATTTATTATGGAACTACAAATTTACAATAGAGGAAAGTTAGTTTTCAACGAATGTTACTTCTAACTGCACGGTAGGTTTTTCAGTGCAAGTGATTTCAGATATTGGCATTCAAGGTGGAACTGCAACAGGCGTTGACTTTCGCCGCTTTCAAAAGGATGCAAATTTCTTTCTGTTTATTAATCTACAATTGAAATGTTGTTGACCACTGGAAGTCATTTTCCACCTTTATGACCAGTTCCTCGATGGAACACCAGAGGCTGGGACCTTCTCAGGCAATCCAAAGCACCATATCTATTGAATGTAATGTAGTTGCTGACCTGGCAGACATCATCCATGTTGGTAAGAAATGTCCTGAAAATTAATGCAATGGGGGGGTCTATTTCATGTTTATGATTTATTACACAATTGTTTGTAGATGTTAGGGGGCAAAAATACTGCTCGGGCTTCAACTGGAGCCTTGTGCTCAATTCTGATGTTTATTTCCTATAAGTGCAACCAGGGCATGTCCTGAATTTAGTGACCCTTGATGTCTCTGACTTAACTCCACAACAACCCTATCACAGGAATTCCCTTTGTTCCACCCATTTATCTCTTAACTTATTGCAATCTTAAAACGAACTTGATTTGCTCTCTTTCCAAGTTCCTAAAGTATTAACTGTTTTCTCCACCATAAGTGTTGCCTGACGTATTCAGTGTTGACAGCATTTACTCCTTTCTAAATTTAAATGTAGATATTCCGCGCGGTAACAGGCCATTTTGGCCGCTGCCCAATTTACCTATACCCCCTGGTATGTTTCGAATGGTGGGAGGAAACTGGAGCTCCCAGGGAAAAGTCACGGGGAGAGCGTACAAACGCTTTACAGTCAGCGCGGAATTTGAACCCCGGTCCCGCTCGCGAGCACTGTAAAGGCATTACACTGTCCACTATGCTGGATTTTTGGATTCCCTGTTTTTGCTATTTTTCTCACTTTCATCTGCCATCTATGAACATGCAAGTCAGCTGCCCATGCTATCAAAATGGGTGCAAATGAATTCCTAGGTTTATTTTCTGTGGCATTTTCGCTCATTCCACCCCTACCCCCATTCCAGACCTGATGTTCTTGATGCCATTAGAATTTCTCTGAACTTCTGATTGAACTTGTTGCATCTCCAGCAATTTCTGATTTATAATCTGGAATTGCAGTTGCAACTTGTTAACTAGCAAATAAGTGGCAAAACTCAAGTAAGGTGAACAGTTTTGGAAGACCCTATAAGGGTTTCATGTAGAATCAGTCATTTAATCATCTAAGTTTCCTATGCCTTTCTTACAGGACAGAAACTGGCCCTTCCATCCAACCTAACCATGGCCCACATTTGACCCATTTACCTTTTAAACCTGTCTAAATGTTTGTTCTAGTTGCCCCTGCTTCTACACTTCCTCTGATAGCTCGTTCTTCCACCCTTTGTGTGAAGAAAATGCCCTTCAGGTCTCTTTTAAAAATCTTTCTCCTCTCACCTCAGATCTGTTCCTATCCCTATCCTGGGAAAAAGATGATCAAGGGCAGCCCAGTTGACATAGCGGTTAGCGCAACCCCCTTCCTCATTTCTGTGTGGGTTTTCCCCGGGGGTTCCGGTTTCCTCCCACCGTTAGAAAAGTACCGAGGGATTAGGTTTAATTGGGCAGCATAGACTCAAGGGCTGAAATGTCTAAATTTTAAAATTTAATTATTTTTTTTAATTAAAACCTATTTACCTCATTTTTGTCTCGTGATTTTACAGAACTCTATAAAGTCCCTCCTCAGTTTCCTACATTCCAGGGAGAAGAGTCCCAGCTCTACTTATAGTTTGGGCCTACTAGTCCCAATAGCACCTTGTGAATATTTTCTGCACTCTTTCCAGCTTAATGATGGCTTTCCTATAGCTTGGTTCACATAGACAAGTTGGGCCAAAGGAGGTTTCTTGCTGTATAATGCTGAGGGGGCATGAAAGGCAGATTGTAATCCCTTGGTGAGCATGAGAAGCATAGGAATACACTTAAGAGGGCATTCAGGGGGGAAAAAGGAGGACGTGGCGTGCATCTGTCAGGGAGGGTAAAGGAGAATCCCAAAAGATTTGACAGGTGTGTTAGAAGTAAAGTGTGGAGGAGGCCATGGAAGCTAAGAAATTGAGTTGCAAGGTCTTGGAGTATATACAAATTACCAGGGTTGGTAGCCTTGAAGTGCATTAAGCTGGATAAATCCCCAAGGCCTGACCAGATGTATGCTTCAATCTCGAGGGAAGCTAGGGAAGAAATTGTGAAGTCCTTTGATTTTTGCGTCATCTTTGGCTGCAGGCATCGTTCTTCCAGAAGACAGGAGAGTGGTTAATATTACTGAAATTTAAAAGCGCGCCAAGGACAAGCCAGGGAGCTGCATGTCAGTGAGCCTGAGGTCAGTAGTTGGAAAGTTGCTGGAGAGGATTCTGAGAGATGGAGTCCACCAGTATTTGGGCTGGTGGCAGGGGCTGATAAGGGATAGTTGGCATGACTTTATTCATAGGGCATGGTGTCTCACAAATCTGCTAGAGTTTTGTTAAAGAGATGACCAGGACAATTGATGAGAGCAGGGCAGTGGATGCTATCAAATGGTCTCACCAAGGCCTTTGACTGGGCCCCACATCACAGGCTAGACTGGAAGGAGGTACCACATTGCATCCAAGGTGAGCTGGCCAATTGGATTCAACTGACTTGCAGGAAGGAATCAGAGAGCAGTAGGGTTTCTTTTCTATTTAGAAGAATCAGTGCTGGGTCTACTGTTGTTTGTTATGTAAATTAATGATTTGGATAACAATATAATTAACCTAGTTAGTAAATTTGCAGATGACACCAACATTGGTGGCATGGTGGATAGTGAGGAAGGATATCTAAGTTTACAACAGGATCTAGATCAGTTGAGAAGGTGGGCCAAGGAAAAACCAATAGAATTTAACTCTTGACGAGTGTTAGGTATTACACTTGGTAAGTCAAAGCAGGGTAAGCCTTGCATTGGTAGTGTTGTAGAACAAAGAGATCTAGGGGTACATGAGTTCCCTGAAAGAGGCAATTCAGGTGGACAGGGTGGTGAAACCTCGCTCTCATTGGGTGGGATATTGAATATGGAATTTGAGAACTCATGATCCTGCTGTGTAAAGTGTTACTGAGCCCACACTTGGAAGACTGTATCCAGTCACTGACCTTTAGGAAGGATGTCATTATGTCAGAAAGGATACAGAAGAGATTCATCAGGATATTACCAAGTATTGAGGGTTTGAGATATAGGAAGAGGCTAGATAGTCTGGTTCTTTATTCTCTGGAACATAGGAAGATGAGGGGCGATTTATAGAGGGATATAAAATCATGAGGGGTTTAGATCAATTGAATGCTCAAGTTTTTTCCCAGGCAAATGATTCTGAAGTATGAGGGGATTAATTTAAATGGAACCTGAGGGGAAACCCAAAGGGTAGTTCATATATGAAACGAGCTACCAGAGGAAGCAATAGAAGTGAGTACCATTTAGAAATTCAAAGACATTTGGACAGATAGGTGGATAGGAAGGGTTAAGTGGCATACAGTCCAAATACAGGTAAATGGAACTTGCCCAAATGTTAACTTGGTTCACAAGATCAAAAGATATAGGAGCAGAGTAGGCCAATCTGCTCCATCAATCTATCAAGAGCTGATGTACCCTTCCACTCACCCCCATGGTTGCCATAGACAAGTTGGGCTAAATGACCTGTTCCATGCTGTATGATTCTCATTATAAGATTGATTCGCCCCCATCTGATTCCTTGGGTGCTACTAAGTTGGTCATGGCAAGCCACACAGCAGTAATTTGATATGACTCCTCTGACATAGATAGATTTCTCAGTTGTTTTCTTTCAAAATGTCTCACTTGTTCTACATATTAGTTGCATTTGTGTTTACTTAACTGCACACATACCATAAAAATAAACAATTAACTTATTAATAAGCTTTACATGTCAGGATTTCATGCCTCTACATCATTTCTGGTTAACAAAGTTTTTTTTTTGCATTCCGTCATGAGTAACAGGCCTTTAATTTTGTGTAGTTCTGTTTTTATGAAAATAATAAAGTGGAATATGAAATTGGATTATCCAAAATCTTCAGTTATCCAAAATGTTTTTGGACCTGGAAGTGATGCCTGTTCGGCTTCAAAAAAAATCTTCGAGTTCAGGAAAATCAGAAATCCTCATTTATCTGAAAAATTCTGAAGCCAAAATGACGTTGTTTTGCGTCCAAGAAATTTCAGATAAATGAGGATATCCGAAACAATCAGAAATCCTCAGTTATCCGAATTTTTATTGGAGCCGAGCCAGGTTGAAAAAAAAAACTTTTTGGGAAGACCTCTGAGTAGAATTTTGAGTTTTTGGTGTTGGATTTATCTTATTTTGTTCAGGCTTTTTGGTGAGAATTAAACATTAATTCATGCTTAAAAGGCCTCCCCTTGTTGTTTAAATACTGTTACAAGTGATTTGTTGTTGCTACTGGGCAGTTTTTTTAAAATCCAAAAATATCGTTTCTCCAAAATAGGCCCGGTCCCAACCATTTCCAGGTAATCGGAGTTGTATTGTACATCATGTTTCATTCAGAATTAAAATTACTTCATTCAGTGTCTCTGAAGCTTTAGTCCAAAATTGGCATTCTTTGATTTGCAGCATATCGAAGTCAGACATTGGTTTCCTGTGAAAATGATAGCTTCCTCACTACACTGTTCTCTTTAATGTTCATTATTTTTAATTATTTGTGTAAAATATAAATTAATTTAGTTGATGGGTCTCTAAACTGCCCATACATATTATGGGAGCAGGCATTTCTGATAGATTCCTCGGAAGAACCGACAGACCATGTAAATAATAATTAACTATTAAAAGTACAAAATTTAGTACACACACAAAATTTAATAATAAGACACAAAAATACATGCAGACAAGTATTCCGCCCCCCTCCCCCCCTCACCAACATGATATGGAGGACTTGTGTTGCTTGAAAACCATCAGTGTTTTCCATAGAGACCTGTTAAGCGAAGCATTCCAACAAGATGCTTTTAGCCCAACAGTGGTAATGAGTACCAGAGTCAGTGGTTCATACCAGAGGGACCCCTGTAAAGATTTGCTTTGGAAACTGGCACAATAATCTCTTCAGTGACTAGTAGATACTTTTGGAACCTCAGCTGCGAATGATCATCACTCTTCAGCCTTCAATTTCAGTGGACTCACTTTTAAACCCATATGTCATCAAACTATCTTACCCATACTGATATCTCACAACAAATAGTAGAGCTTGTTTCATTTTGTAAATAACATTTAAACTAGCTGCTCCCATCTCAGACACTGGAAAACTCTTAGATAAACATTGCAAGACAACAAACTACATCAAGTAATGCAGTAGCAAAAATAAAAAATAAACTTTTTTTTTAGTTTATTTTTCCCACATAAATTCCTTAAGAGCAAATTGTATTCCCTACCTTGGATTTTTGGAAGTGATTTATGAATTTCATGTGGGGAAAAGTCCATAAGGCGAGCCGCTGTAACACGGGGGGTGGGGGGGTGCGCACCTGTCCATTTCTACACTCTCATGAGCACGACATGGTCAACCAAGGCACTTCTGGTACTCCGCTACTTATTCATGACATCTATCTGAACAAATGTTCTTGCAATAAAAACAGAAATTCCTGAAAATATTCAGCAGTGTTTGCAGAATTTTGTTTATTTTAGATTTCCAGAATTTGCAGGTGTTTTTTAACATGTTCAACCTTGCTTGCAAAACAAAAATTAAAATAACATAATTCCAAGCAAGGCTTTTTTATGTCAAGATGGTGGGGGGGGGGGGGGGGGTAGTATGGAGGGTGCCCCATCCTGTGAAGTTAAAAATGTAATTTGCCAATGTTACGAGTCCAGAGGAACCCAAAACCCAGCAGCAATAGAAATTCACCAAGACAAATGGTTACTTAAACAAAAATTGCTTTTAATGATCTTTAAGCATGAAAACAGAATCACACTTTAACTTATTACTATTAACTTAACCCCCTTTTAATGTAATGTGTATACAAATTCAAAAAAAAATTCTTTGATTCGCAGTCCAATCTCCTCACTCCTCCAAGTTCACTGGTATCAGTCAATTCCTATGCTCTGCACATAATTTAGCATTTGTAAATTTCACCAGGCTTTGGTGCTTGAATGGTAAATGGTTACCACTCAGGAAAGTTCTTGTTGGCTTTCAGAGAGAGATTTGTTGCTCATTGGACAACCACAGCTAACCCTTTTGATCAGCCACTTTGGAGTCTTGCTGAAAAAACTTACCCCATCAGGGTTTTCCAGATGATAACCTCTTTCTTTCAGGTCACCACAGAGTTCCTTTTTGTTTCCCTTATTTCAAGTGAAACATTATGCAGCTAGCCCTCTCCTCTTGTATGGACCACAAGGGCTTTGACCAAGCTGAACTAAGAACTCACAACCCATTTTCAAAATGGGGTTTTCCACAAGCTTGTCAGCTTGTCCTGTTCCAGTCCCAGCTGATGCTGCTGAATGATAGAACTGAATTCTCTCTCTCTGAGAAAACCACATGATCCTCTTAGAACAGCCAACTGCACTCAGACAGACTGCGGCTCTGGACCTAATCTTCTGAGTTTGTTCATCTGTTGCTTTCCAAAACAATAATCCATTACTCAACAACACGTCCAATTAACACCTACATGTGAAGTCCTTTTAGGCATTCTTCAGTTTTTGCAAAGGCACCCGGAGCCCAGATTGTCTGGCTTGAGCAGAGCTCAAATGAGACCTGTTTTGAAGTGTTTGTATGTGACCCACACTAAAAACACTGCCGCAATTTATCTCCTAAAAACATATCTATATACAATATAAAATATAACATAATCTGTCACACCAAGTAATAGAGTGGGAATGTACTTTGAACATAAGGGGTGCTCTCTGTGCTGGATGCTTGAGTTTCTGATCTCAGATGGATAAATGTTCATCTATCCTTAAAGACCCCCTCCACCCAGGCCATGCCCCCCTCCACCTAGTCCATGCCCTCTTCACTCTGCTACCTTCGGGGAAAAGGTACAGGAGCCTAAAGAAGTGCATTCAACAGCTCAAGGTCAGCATCTTCTTCCCCATTGCCATCAGATTCCTGAATAATCAATGAACCAAAGACACGGCTTTACTTTTTGTGCACTGTTATTTTTATTTTGTGGTTATAATATGAATGTTTGTACTAATGATGCTACTTCATTGACTTTAGAGGGTTAGGTTTTCTTATCAACACCATTATTACCATTGTATCATATTCAGACAACACAGGCAAGTTTAATTAGAACATTGAACACTACAGCACAGGCCCTATGGCCCTAGATATTGTGCTGATCTATATATTCCTACCAAAATTTTTTAAAAACTAAACCCATCCTAAGTTGTAACCCTTTATTTTCCTTTCATCCACGTGCCTGTCTAATAGTCCCTTAAACGCTGCAAATGTTCCAGCCTCTACCACCACCCCTGGTGAGGCGTTCCAGTCATCCTTAGCTCTCTGTGTAAAAAAGAACTTACCCCTGATGTCCCCCTTCACTTTGTACAGATGTCCTCTGGTGTTTGCTACTCCTGCCCTGGGAAAAAGGTGCTGATTGTCTACCTTATCTATGCCTCTCAGAAACTTGTGGACCTCTGTGGTCATCTCTCACCCTTGTACGCTGCAAAAATCACTGAGGAATAAATGGTGTACCATAGCATCAAAAGTCACAGCAGTCATTTTCCCCTCACATAGTATCAATTTAAAGGATAGGGCTGTAAGGATTAGTTAAGTTACCAGTACGAGGCGGCCTCAACTTGCGATCTGGATTTTTTTTTAAATTATGACCCTGAAATGACCGGATTTTTCTTGACTCCTTGATTAGTACACTTAGAATGGGGAATGGGGCAACTCACATCCCAAAAAATGAAAAACGAAGATGTCCTAGACTAAGGAAGCAAAGTAAAAGAAGAACTGTCAAATCCCTTCATATTGCCAATACTTGACTCGTTTTGTGCCTGAAGTTCAAATATATGGGTTTCCATTTACTTTTAGAAGACTGGCCGTTAAGTTTAATTCAAGTGAGCTGCATTTCCAGGCTTGCATCCTGCCCTAATGAAATTCACCGTACCTGATGATTGAAAGAGAGGTGTAGCATTTGAAGGATGCAGTATTGCCCCGTTTTATTTCTGCCAGAGTTATTCTTGGAGTATTGACATAGATATGTAAAAATTGTAAAATATTTGCTAACAATTAGTTCACTGTAGATTCTTGGATTTATTTTTGTATTACTGACAGCTATGATGAATAAGAGAGCAAATCTTGAGGTCTCATATTTTTGTTGTTTCAATTGAGATCATTTGGACAATAGTACTTGAAAACTTACAGTAACTACCTGTGGAAGCCAAGTTAAAGAATGTTTTAGTTTCTATTGACAGCTTTACATTTATAAGCATGAACTAGCAACATATTGAAGTACCCTAGAGTCAACAATTGTTTTCTTTTGAGAAATTGGTCAGAGTTGCAAAACTGTCACATTCTATTATCAGACTGCAATAATTGTTCAAACACAATAATAAACAATATAACCCTTACTAATGTTATAATGACGGAATAATGGCTAAGACTTAATGTCACCCTTTATGCATTGCTGAAGCTGTAGTGGTTACTTCTAACGTGGATCGACTTAAACTTCAATCTCATGTTGAAAATATTATCTAGCCAGCAGAGGAAGTCATAATCCAGAAACTAAAGTAAAATGGGTCATTGTGTTTATGTATGGTGTGCCTTGGAATCTAAAACAATGGTTCTTTCATATGGTAGACACACAGAGCATGGAGCCAGGGACTGAACTGTTTATTTTAAAACGACTAGCTATTAGAGTCTTAAGAGAACACTGTGTGTGTTAACTATACCTCCAAAAGGAGGTAATAGTTTCTCAATTAAATGTGATGAGAAATTACAATTTTCCAGTCAGCGGTGAAGCAATATCAGTAACAGCTGGCCTTAAGGATATTTCTCCAACATGACAAGGCCTTTTCACTTCTAACTTCAGTAACTTAAAATGTCAGTTCCATAGAATCTCCAGCATCCAATAACAAAAATCTCAGTGCTGGGAAAGCAGTCAATCAAATTAAAGAATTCTCACAGCTGGGAGAAAAATAAACTGCAGCACAATCTTTCACTAACGTTTTGGAGTATGATCATTAGAATGTACAGATTAAATTGGATTTAAAGCTGCAACGTAAGAAGCTTTAAAAATAATGAATGACAGATCCAGTATATTTTGGATCATTTAACAAAGGGAATTTGCATTAAAAGTCGTCAGTTTTAGGAAGAGAAAATTTGTCAAGCAACAATCATGTCTTAATCTGCTACAAAAACAACTCACATAAAAATGAGGAACATTTTAGGGCATTTGCCAACTCCCTAGTTTCCGACGAACTACTCTTTGCAGACGATGCCGCCTTAGTTGCCCATTCAGAGCCAGCTCTTCAGCACTTGACGTCCTGCTTTGCGGAAACTGCCAAAATGTTTGGCCTGGAAGTCAGCCTGAAGAAAACGGAGGTCCTCCATCAGCCAGCTCCCCACCATGACTACCAGCCCCTCCACATCTCCATCGGGCACACAGAACTCAAAACGGTCAACCAGTTTACCTATCTCGGCTGCACCATTTCATCGGATGCAAGGATCGACAACGAGATAGGCAACAGACTCGCCAAGGCAAATAGCGCCTTTGGAAGACGACACAAGAGAGTCTGGAAAAACAACCAACTGAAAAACCTCACAAAGATAAGCGTATACAGAGCCGTTGTCATACCCTGTTCGGCTCCGAATCATGGGTCCTCTACCGGCATCACCTACGGCTCCTAGAACACTTCCACCAGCGTTGTCTCCGCTCCATCCTCAACATCCATTGGAGCGCTTTCATCCCTAACGTCGAAGTACTCGAGATGGTAGAGGCCGACAGCATTGAGTCCACGCTGCTGAAGATCCAGCTGCACTGGGTGGGTCACGTCTCCAGAATGGAGGACCATCGCCTTCCCAAGATCGTGTTATATGGCGAGCTCTCCACTGGCCACCGTGACAGAGGTGCACCAAAGAAAAGGTACAAGGACTGCCTAAAGAAATCTCTTGGTGCCTGCCACGTTGACCACCGCCAGTGGGCTGATATCGCCTCAAACCGTGCATCTTGGCGCCTCACAGTTTGGCGGGCAGCAACCTCCTTTGAAGAAGACCGCAGAGCCCACCTCACTGACAAAAGGCAAAGGAGGAAAAACCCAACACCCAATCCCAACCAACCAATTTTCCCCTGCAGCCGCTGCAACCGTGTCTGCCTGTCCCGCATCGGACTTGTCAGCCACAAACGAGCCTGCAGCTGACGTGGATTTTTACCCCCTCCATAAATCTTCGTCCGCGAAGCCAAGCCAAAGAAGAGTTTCCGACGAAAGTTGCAAATCTGCCCTATGGTCGAGCAAGAAATCAGAAGCAATGTATGGATTTCTGTTATTAACTGTGCATCTCTAGTCTAGAATTTGTTATCATTGTTTTGGTAAATGCAAGCAGGCTTATTCCCTCGCAAGTACAAAATCTGGCCCAGTTTAGGAAACTGGTTAATTGTTCGTTTTCATTGTTCTTGGAATATGTGTGTATATGTCAGTGTTGGAAAATTTGTGAAAGAAATTTACATAGATTCTGTTTGCTGGCAGGAAAGAGAGAGGCTCTTGTGCACCAGTTAAGACGGAATTATTTTAATTAATAGCATCAGCTGCTAATTCATATTTATGTAACCAAGAAAATTCTGACATGGCGTCTGAAATCTGCTTGAAATGTCACTGTGGATTATAAAGAGAATTCATTGTAGTCTTGTACAGCTTGTGGTTTGTTATGCTTACCTTTTTTTTCAGGCTGTGCATAGAGCCTACCACTTACTTCCATTTTGTCATGTTAAGATGATCAGAATGCCAACCAATTAAACTGTAACAAATTCTTATGTTTGTGGTTTCTTTTTGCTTGGCATCTGTATTTATTCAACAGCTTTTAGTGGAAGAAAATTTGTGTATTTCTCCCATTCAAGCATAATGATTGCAAGTGAGAATCCGTATTTAATAGGACATCCAAACGTTTTGACAGTAGTAGCCCCATACTAATTGAATTGAGTATCTCGAAGGTAGAGAGTGGCAACACTGATGAGGCCAGAAACAAATGATTAAGATGCTTTATTTCACAGTGAGTGAACATACAGGCTGATTTTGTTTGTTAGTTCCTTCTCATAATAATGCAGAATAACAAATACTGAATTTTGGCAAAGTCGGTCATGCTAATGTTAGCTGCATTCTGTGGGAATAGAAACAGCTAATGTTTCATATTGAAGAATTTTATTTCTCTCTTGTCTCTCCTCAGATGTTGCCTCACCTGCACTTTCCAGCTGTTTCAGTTTTTCTTTTTAGATTTCCAACACTTGCAGTTTTTTTTATGTCAACGTTCTAACCATCCAGGATATTTTGTTGGGCCTGATAGTCATGGAGTTCCACAGCCCTACAGCCCACCATGCTCATGCAGATCATCAACACGAATCCCATTAACCAGAACTTGTCTGTTTCATTGCCTTGATAATTCAAGCGGGAGTTCAAATTAAGATATTTCTAAACAGTTATGAATAGCCACACTCACTCAGTCACTGTTTTCTGAATTCCAACCTTTGACCTCTTTTTTAGCTTCTTTCCCCCTTATTCTAAACCTATAATCGTCTAGTTTTATTGGCACCTCTATTAAGGGAGAATGTTTCTTACTACGGTCTCCGTGCCCCTCGTTATTTTGTGCACTTCAGTCAGATCCCTCTCAGTGTCCTCTGCTTCAAGAAAAACGAAACTCTGAATGAGTGAATCGCTCCATTCCAGACAGCACCCCAGTGAGTCTCTTATGCCTCTCTCCAGTGCAAGCATATAGGATGGTGATCAGAACACACAGAGTTATTGAAAACTTTAATGACTCCACTGATTCTAACATTTTTTTAATCACCCCTCCACAAGAGAGATTGCAAATCTCCCCACAGTTAATAGGGGTTGATTATTAAGACAAGTTATGAATTCATTAGATAGCAACTATCAATTCCCCAGTATCTATCGAAAATTTGACAGCAGTGAAAAGTGAAATGCAGCTACTCTACAGGCATTGTTAATGTAGCCAATAAGAGGGTCAAATTCCACAACCAGAATTTTTTTTGCATATTTTATTTAAAATTTTTACAAAACTTCCAGATATACATCTAACAACAAAAAAAAATCGATATGGGATGATTTCAGGTTATAAAGTTAATTGGGATAAAAGTGAGATATTACCAATATCAGATGAAGATTATGCGTATTGTAAAGTTTACTAAGTTTAGATGGTCTAATAAAATTAAGTATTTTGGGGTTATAGTGGATAAAGAATATCAAAATTTATATAGTTTAAATTATATGTCGTTGTTAAATAAGATTAAATTTAACTAGATGGAAAGATTTGCCATGAACTTTGATAGGACAAGTTAATTGTATTAAAATGAAAATATATCCTCATATTCAATATCTTTTCCAGTCTATCCCAAGTGCAATACCAAAGAAATTCTTTAAAGAGTTAAATAAAGTAATCCACAACCAGAATTTAAGTTTATTTGTATTTAGACTGTGAGATTATAGCCAGGACATAGAGAGAAATCCACTCTTCTTCAGAGATACCAGGCAGCTTTAATTTTCTAAGTATTTGAAATCAGTGTCATTATAGATTATGTTTTGGTGATTTCAGTGTGTCCCATGAGAGCCCATCTTACATTAAAAATCCACCACTTAAAATTAACTTCCCAATTCTTATATGTAAAAAAATAGTCCCTCTGCATAGTCAACACTTAAAATAACTATATTAGTTTTCAGATTGAGTAAGAAGTCCAAGGAATGTGTAGCAAATATACAGATTGGGAATTTATAATAAATCTGATTGACATTTATTTTTCTTTAATCCTACCTTGAAAACAGGCATTGGGCACTTGCCTATTGAACGTAGAACCCATAAGCAGTTGTCATTTTCTCGCATTTTTCTTGCAAATCAGGCCATAAAATAGTCACTCCTGTGAAGAGCCTTGGAGCTTTTGCGTGGTTAAAGGCACTAGATAGATGAGCGCTAAGTCTTTGGACGTTCTTTGGAAATGTGAGCATATTTGGCGACGTTAGCATTTATTGCATATCCCTAATTGACCCTGAAATGAGATGGAGTTGATAATCAGCAGAATTGGAGCAGAGTAGACAGCCCGATGAGGTTCTGTGACGATGCAGTAGTTTCAGTTTGATCCTTATTAAGACTAGCTTTTATTTTAAAATTACTGATTTATATTTGAATTTAAATTCACTAACTGCTGTAGGGAGATTGAAACTTTTATCTCTGGCAGAGCAATTCACAATTCTGATGATTAATCCACTCTGTTGCATTTCCATTCCTCGCGTATATTAGCTTGAATGGTAGCAGGAGCCGTTGTTACGGTATCAGTTTTTATGGCGTTAGAAAGATTTCTGTGGCTGAACATCCTTTAGGAGTGTGCATTTAGTCAAGATCATTTTTAAATGAAGACATACAGCATGGTAACAGGACCATGCTGCCCAATCACACCCCATTAATCTTCAGCCCTGGTACATTTTTGAACGGTGGGAAGAAACCAGAGCACTTGGAGGAAACCCACACAGGCACGGGTAGAATGTAAAAACTCCTCACAGACAGCCCCGAATCTCTGTTCTTTCTACCAAACACTTCTCTGTATTAAATTTCATCTTCCACTTATTTATCCGTTCTGCCACTTATCTATGTTTGTTTTTTTAATTCTTGCAAACTATTACAATTCTTTGCACAGTTAACCACAATTCCAAGTTTTGTGGCGCATACAAATTGCCGTGCAGACTAATAGCTAAGCTTTTAATGTAGTGCAGAGAATGATCCCTTGGGAAACATCATTATCTTTTATTGTTTAATATTAAAAACAAATCTTTACAGCTATTCTATTATTCCCGTGACCTCCAAACTCCCCTGAAGAGATCATAACATTTCCTTATGTTTGCTGCTGGATCTCGTTGTTTCCCAGCTCTGCATTCTCCCTCTGTGACCAGATTATTTCTCTGGCAGGGGATTCATTTCTTACACTGATACCATTTCCTCTTTGTACTTCTTCTTTGCTGTGTTAAATATTATAACGATTCTGCCGTTCCATTCATGCTGTCATTACTCACCATCCAACATTTGCCTTTACTTTTAACACTATTCCCCTCAATACTTCTATAATCTGATTACCTGCAACTACCAGTCCACAAAAATGTCTCCCTCTGTCTTATTTTCCACCTCTACTGTCAACCCCACCATGCATTTTTGCATCTTGCTTTGCCAACGCCCGTGAATAGAAGCAGTCTGGGAACTAGGGCTCTAAGCCAGCATTTGAGTAAAGGAGCTGCTAGAAGTGTGGCCAAGCAGGATGTGAAGCCAAGGTTGGAAATCTTGGAATAGTGGAGAACTACGTCAAGAGTTCAAACAATTTATAAATTAATATTAGAACTTTAATGAAACTCTAATGTGATAAATCCCCAGGATCTGATACCATGATGGAGGAGATGATGGGTGAATTCTTTAGAATCTAACCTGAATCCCATAGATTGGAAGGTGGCAAATGTTACCACACATTTCTTTTAGAAAAAGGAGAGAGAGTAAACACTAGAAAGTAGTCCAGTTATCTTATGCCTGTGGTATATGCTGGAATCTATAATTAAAAGAAGTGGTGACAAGAGTATTTAGAAAATAATAAGATTGAGGAAAAACCAACATGAGTGTAGGAAAAGACAATCATATTCGACAAGTCTGTCAGATTTAATTTTTTCAATTTAAATTTAGACATACAGTATGGTAACAGGCCCTTTTGGCCCACAAACCCGTGCCGCCCAAATAGACCCAATTAACATACACCCAGGGTACGTTTTTGAAGGGTGGGAGAAAAACGGAACACCCAGAGGAAACCCACACAGACATAGGGAGACCATGCAAACTGCTTCCAGACAGCATGGGATTCAAACCCTGGTCGCGGTTTCTGGCGCTGTAACAGAGTTTCACTAACCATGAGTACAGGACAGATAAAGGCAATAATTGATTTTGTTTGGACACAAAAGACAGCATATGCTGGGGTCTGAAGCAAAAGGAACACAGCAAATCAAACAAATTTAGGGTTTTGATCTGAAACATCAACTGTACATAGATGGTTGAGTAGAATGACCTTCCGGAAGAGGAAGGTCATTCCACTCAGCAGGGTCAATTCTGTCATTTAAGAGAAGATTGGATGAGTGCATGGATGTGAGGGGATTGGAAGGTTATGGGTAGGGACCATGTAGGTGGAACTCATGGAGTTTCACTTAAATCAGTGCACACTAGAAGGGCTGATATGGCCTGTTTCCATACTGTAATTGTTATATGGTTATATGTTGCCTGACCAACAGTTTTTTTCTAATTGATTTTCAGTATTAACCTTCAGAAGGCCTTTGATGTTGTGCCGTAAGGATCGGTTCTGGACCCCAGAACTGTTCACAATCCAAATCCAGGATTTGAATGAGGGAACCAAAAGTAATATATCCAGAGGGCTGAAACAAAATTGATAGCTGTGAGGAGAATGTTGGGGGGTGTAGACGGAGAATGTTGGGGGGTGTAGACTACTTAAATGACATGATAAATTAACCATAATGTGGAAAAAATAAGGATATCCTCTTTGGTAGATAAAACAGAAGCACAATATTATTTTAATAGAGATTAAAAGGTATTGGTGTTCAGAAGGAACTGTGATCTAGAACCATAGAACAATTACAGCACAGAAACAAGCCACCTCAGCCCTTCTAGTCTGTGCCAAACCATTTTTTTTTTTTTTTTTTTAAATCCTGGTCCCACTGAACTGTGCCTAGCCTATCCATACCTCACCCATCCATGTACCTGTCCAAATTCTCCTTAAATGTTAAAATTGAGCCCGCATTCACCACTTCAGCTGGAAGCTTGTTCCACACTCTGTGTGAAGAAGTTCCCCCTAAACTTTTCCCCATCCCCTCTGGCTTATATCTCACCTACCTTCAATGTAAAAAGCCTATCTTCATTTACTCTGTCTCTCCCCCTCAATATTTTAAATACCTCTATCAAATCTTCCCTCATTCTTTTGTATTCCAGGGAATAAAGTCCTAACCTGTTTAACCTTCCCTGAAGTCTGGGCAGCATCCTAGTAAATCTTCTCTGCACTCTTTCCATCTTACTGATATCTTTCTTGTAGTTAGGACCAAAACTGCACACAATGCTCCAAATTTGGCCTCATCAATGTCTTATGCAAGTTTACCATAACATCCCAACTCCTGTACTCAATACTTTGCTTTATGCAGGCCAATATGCCAAAAGCTCTCTTCACAACCTTGTCTACCTGTGACATCACTTTCAGGGAATTATGTACCTGTATTCCCAGATTCATCTGTTCTCCCACACTCCTCAGTGCTCTACCATTTACCATGTATGCCCTTTCTTGGTTTGTCCTTTCAAAATGCAACACCTCACTTTTCTGCATTAAACACCATCTGCCATTTTTCAGCCCATTTCTCCAGCCGGTCCAGATCCCTCTGCGAGCTTTGCAAATCTTCTTCACTGTTCACACCACCTCCAATCTTAGTGGCATCTGCAAACTTGCTGATCCAATTTACAATATCATCCAGATCATTGATATAGATGACAAACAACAATAGTCCAAGTCCAATAGTAGAGGCCCACCACTAGTCACAGACTTCCAATCTGAGAAGCAATCTTCTACCACGACTCTCCCGTCCAGCCATTGTCGAATCCAGTTCATTACTTCACCAAGAATACCAAGCGTCTGAACCTTCCTGACTAACCTCCCATACGACCTTTGACCTTGTCAAAGGCCTTACTAAAGTCCATGTAGACAACATCCACAGCCTTTCCAAAGTATGACCATATTTGGAATACTATATGCAGATCTGGATTCCTTAATTTTGGACAGATATATATATGACATAGCAAACTTTCCCTTGATGGGCATTTGGTCATACAAGAAATGAGGCCCATACTCACTTGAGCATAGAAGGTTTATTTAATTGGAATGCATAAAATCTTTAGAAGGCATGACAGCATGGATGCAACTATAATGTGTTTCAAAAACCAGGATAGTTTGGCTGTCAGAAAAATCTGATCACGTATCCTTGTAGTTTTAATTTGAAATCCCTTTACAGGATCCTAATATTTAAAATTTTTTGATAAATAAATGCTGTAGTATGATACATAACAATAAACCTAGACTTAGAAAACAAAGGACCTTAATCAACACTGATTCTGTGAGAGGTTATGTACCCTTCAATTACAATGTCCTGAGATATAACATGCTAAATCATATGCATTAATAACAAACTATTTTGTTTGGAAAGATTGGGGCTTTGACAATGTGAAGGGAACTCAAAAGGCAAGTGAAATCACATTGGAGGCGTCAGAATTGCGGGAAATGATCCATTGAACATCAAAGCTGCTGGAGGGAAAGTGAGACAAGGGAACCTACATTTTAATTTTGAGATACAGTATGATAGCAGGTCCTTCCAGCCCACGAGCCTGCTCCATACAAATACACCCAATGTCTTTGGAACATGGGAGGAAGCTGGAGGACACGGGGAGAACGTACAAACTCCTGACAGACAATGGTGGGTTCGAACAAGACTTGCTGGTATTGTAATACAGTTACAGTAAATGCGCTGACTAAAAATTTAATAAGATTGAGAAAAATCATAGACAATAGTATAGTCAAGGTAGGTGTGAATGTTGGACAACTTCTAAGAATCATTGGTAATAAGCTTATCTTTGAAATGCAGAGGGATGTTAAGTGAAGATATTGAGAAGATGAGAGAAGGGTGGAAACAGGCAGTAAAACTGATGTAATTTTCTAGCCCAAGGTGAGAACAGGAAATGGTAGCAGGACAAGAGGTGAGTAACGGAGTAGGATTAGGAAAGAAACAAAGATTGTTCAACGTATCCATAAAAAGGGACGTACCACTTGGACCCTACACCATTTATATGGAGGACATTTGTTGCTAGAAATAGACGTTATCAATCAACTTGCAACAACCAGTGATGTGGTCTGGAGAGATGGATTCATGCTCAGAGAGAAAGCTATCTCCTGCAACACTACTGGCATGATGAACTGCCACCCAAGATGGATATTTGCTGTGAATTTCTTAGCCTAGCACCTCAAAATACCTGGATTCATAATAGCAGTATTAGAATTTGTTGTCATGAATTGCAGGGCAAATATTGCTGTGAATTTGCATTTAAAAATAAAAGATGCAAAAATAAGAGAAAGTAAGATAGCATGTGCGATTCATTCTCCATCAGGGATCTGATGGTAGAGGGGGAGAAGCTGTCCTTGTGCCGCGGGGTGCTCCTCTTCAGGCTCCTGTACCTCTTTCCCAATGGTAGCAGTGAGAAGAGGACTGGCCTGGGTGGTGAGGGACCTTGAAGATAGAACCTGCTTTCTTGAGACACCACCTCTTGTATATGGAACGGAAACTGATGCCTGTGACGGCACTGGCTGGTTCACAACTCTGTAGTTTTTTCTTTGGCACCTCCTTACCAGACAGTGATGCAACTAGCCTTACACCGTAGAAATTTGCAAGAGACCTTGATGACATACCAAAATTCCTCACAAACTATAACTGCTGGCGAGCCTTCTTTGAGATTGCATCAAAGTGGAGGCCCCAGGACAAATCTTCAGAGATGTTGGCACCCAGGAGCTTGAAGTTCTGAACCCTTTCCACCGCTGACCCCCTCGATGAGGACTGGTTCGTGTTCTCCTGATTTCCCCTCCCTGAAGTCCACAATCAATTCCTTGCTTTAAATAAACACCTTAAAATGTGTTTGTTTCCCCTCATTCCAATACTTTTTGTATCAATATTTTAAATTACATAGATACTAATTTATTATAAAGGAACCTTTTATCACGATGAAAGTTTGACTAACATTTAACATTTTTTTTCCAGCACCAATGTACTGACTGATCCTGATGAACTGAAGTACTGTTTCATTCAAGTGTTATGTCTGGACAAAAGAGTTCCATAATTTCTTAAGAGATTTTATTACTCAAAGCTAACCTAGGCCTAGAACCTAAACCATAATTAAGTGGTAAATGTTTGCACCTGATGAACTGAATTACTGTTTCATTCAAGTGTTCTATCTGGACAAAAGAGTTCCATAATTTCTTAAGAGATTTTATTACTCAAAGCTAACCTAGGCCTAGAACCTAAACCATAATTAAGTGGTAAATGTATGCACCTGATGAACTGAATTACTGTTTCATTCAAGTGTTCTATCTGGACAAAAGAGTTCCATAATTTCTTAAGAGATTTTATTACTCAAAGCTAACCTAGGCCTAGAACCTAAACCATAATTAAGTGGTAAATGTATGCACCTGATGAACTGAATTACTGTTTCATTCAAGTGTTCTATCTGGACAAAAGAGTTCCATAATTTCTTAAGAGATTTTATTACTCAAAGCTAACCTAGGCCTAGAACCTAAACCATAATTAAGTGGTAAATGTATGCACCTGATGAACTGAAGTACTGTTTCATTCAAGTGTTCTATCTGGACAAAAGAGTTCCATAATTTCTTAAGAGATTTTATTACTCAAAGCTAACCTAGGCCTAGAACCTAAACCATAATTAAGTGGTAAATGTATACACCTGATGAACTGAATTACTGTTTCATTCAAGTGTTCTATCTGGACAAAACAGTTCCACAATTTCTTAAGAGATTTTAATACTCAAAGCTAACCTAGGCCTAGAACCTAAACTATAATTAAGTGGTAAATGTATGCACTTTTAACATCACTCGTGACCTTAACATTTTCTTCTATTTTCTTATTGGAAGTTTTTATATTTCAGATATCAATGAATGTGAAATTAGTGCACATAATTGCCACAGGTATGCTATATGCACAAATACACCTGGAAGCTTCAAGTGTGCATGTGGGGATGGCTGGTCTGGAAATGGAATCAAGTGTTCTGGTAAGAATGTTTTTGTGAAGAAATTGATATTCTTGATTTTTTTTTTCTGTTCCCAACAGCCATCTAAGTTATTTTAAAT
Source organism: Narcine bancroftii (assembly GCF_036971445.1). Classification (NCBI taxonomy): domain Eukaryota; kingdom Metazoa; phylum Chordata; class Chondrichthyes; order Torpediniformes; family Narcinidae; genus Narcine; species Narcine bancroftii. The sequence goes on along the minus strand of NC_091479.1, from coordinate 20,260,336 downwards.
TTTGTTTTTGAATGTATTGTGTGTGAAGGGAAATGTTCAGTGGGTTCTAAGAGCATTGAGTCTGGATGCAGGCTGAACACAGGAAGGATATTGATTAAGACAGACGTAAGGGGATGGCAAAAGGGATAGCACACACTAGTACTTCCAAAATCATACAATAATCAGTCATATTGGACTTAACACTACTGATATTTGCAACTGTGTACTGACTTAAAAGCATAGAACTACCCAGCCGCATCGGACTGAACACTAACAATACTAGGAACTGTGTACAGACTTATAACAAACAAGGATTAACAAAACACAGTTTAATCAGTCACATCGGACTTAACACTACTGCTACTTGTCACTGCTTAAAGTTATACAAACACAGTATAATTATGCTACCCACCATTCCTTGTCCAATGTGGGCACGGCTCCAATGCTATCTAACAGCTCTGATCCCTGTGTGGTGCACACCTTACCATTGACTCCTCCAGCATGGTCCACAATTCACAATCTGGAGTGGAGCAGGGTTCATTGCAGGACCAAAGAGCAGAGAGAGAGAGCTACTGCACATGATGGACTTGGTAATGCAATAGGCTGAAGGGTCCAACCCAGATAATCACTAGGTGAAAGGGGCCAGTGGTCAGGTGTACACTAATGGATAGGCGGAGTCCAACCTTGATTGGCAGGTGATGCGGCTTCCAACTAGGTTCCAGACAGAGAGGTCACATGACCCTCCACAATCCACACTCTCGCCAGATTCCAGACGGAGAATTCACATGACCCTCAACAATCCACACTGCAGAATGTTTCAAGGGTAGCCTCATACATAAAAGCCATTATACCTCAATCAGAAGGGAACAATGAATGTTACAAACACAAACGCAGGACTATAGTTATTTCTTAGTGCGACATATTTCACATTGAAAATTTCTCTGCAGAGAGTGGTTAGCCATTTTTCTTTTAAAATATATACAGATTGAACCCCATTATCCGGCACTCTGTAGTCTGGCAACTCCCGTAGTCTGGCACGTTTTGAATCCTAGTACAAATTGCTTACAGCGTGCGACTCGAACCCCGGTCCCAATCACTGGCGCTGTAAAGGTTGAATCTGTCACAATCAGGGCCGAGCTTCGAGCCCTGCGCTGTCTGTAAGGAGTTTGTACTAATGGGGGTAGATTCAACCTTTACGGCGCCAACAATTGGGACATTAGTACAAACTCCTTACAGCCAGCGCGAGGCTCGAACCCTGGTCCTGATTGCTGGCGCTGCAAAGGTTGAATCTGCCGTGATCGGAACCAGGGTTCGAGTTCCACATTGGCTGTAAGGAGTTTATACTAATGTCCCAATATCTGGTGCTGTAAAGGTGTTGCTCTAACCGCTACGCTAACTGTGCTGCCCCACAGTATTATTTCCTGTTTTAAGCTTTGTTCTACCTTTGATATGTTTACATAGGTGAGTTCCCTTGGGGACCAAATTCTGTTTTCCGGCATTTTCTGTGGTCTGGCAATGACATCACCAGATTAAGAAGGTTCAGTCTGTATTTGCTATCATTTATAGAACTGACGTGCAGTATCACATTTCTCTGTAGTTGTCAAAGAATGTAATACTAGTGCTTAATTCTAAACTTCAGGCCGAAATTCAATCTCAATTCTAAGTGAGTTAAAGTTCCTCCAAAGTTTAATGTTGCAGTTAATGCTAAAATAGGATTGAATATATCTGGAGTGAAATTAGTGCTGGTCAGAATGAATGGTGCAGAGTCATGGACCATTTCATTTTTGTAAATTATATTTTTGCAATAACAATACATTACTTTTTTTGTACAGATGTGGATGAGTGCTCAAATGGAACACATAAGTGCAGCCCAACTGCTGATTGCATGAACACGGATGGCTCCTATAGATGTACATGTAAAGAGGGTTACAGCGGTGATGGTGTGTTTTGCACTGGTAAGTCCAAAGATAGAGAATTCCTCTTCCATATTGCACTAATCCTGCATGGCATCAAGGTTCATGATGATAATTCATTTGTATGTTTATCTTTTAAAGAGCTAGAAAATTGTCTTACTTTGTTAGATAACATTATCGAGATAAATGAAGGTTGTTATTCATCCTCAGTTCTACATAATCTTAGAACAGGAACAGGCCCTATGACCAATATGTCAGCGCTGAACACTATTCCCTAATTAACAAAACTCTGCTACTTATACATGATATATATCCTTCGATTCCCTGCATTTTCATGTATGGAGGGTCATGTGACCTGTCTATCTAGAAGCCTCTTAAACACTACTATTGTATTTCCTTCTATCTGGCAATCCATTTCAGGCATCTACCTCTCTATGTAAAACATATCCCCTACACGTCTCCTTTGCATTTACTCTTCAGAGAGAGTACATACATGAAATCACATACAACCCTGAGATTCTTTTTTTTCTATGGGTGCGGCAGAACCACCACTTACTGATAGTACAAAAAAAGCTACACACAACGTAAACATGTAAACAAAGAGCTGTAAACAGATAACGAATGTAAACAAACTGACTGCAATTCAGAGAGAACAAAAAGAAAATCAATAAAGTGCATAAGTAAGAGTCCTTAAATTAGTCTCTAATTGAGTTTATCGTTGAGGAGTCTGATATTGGAGCTGTTTGGTGTGAGTCTTGTTGCACTGATACCTCTTTTCTGATGGCGAGAACAGAGCGTGTGCCGGGTGATGTATATCCTTGATGATTGCTGCTGTTCTCTGACGGCAGCATTCCACCCCCCCCTCCCCCACCACTTCCCTTCAGCTCAAGTATGTGAGATTTTTACCCTGGGAAAAAGATTGATTGTCTACCCTATCCTTGCCTTTTGGTAGTGAGGATACAAAGATCTTCATCAAGGCCCCAGCAATCTCCTCACTTGCCTCTTTCAATAACTGGGTTAGGGGGTCTCCAAAGTTGTCAATATCCCTCCCCTCCCCCCATACAGTACTCCAGCACCCCCCTCCCTACAGCCTCCTGTTCAGCCATCCAGCCCCCACCCCTCCTTGTCCAGTGCTGGGATTCCATGCCTGGAGGTCGATAAGGGGCCACAGAGTCCCTGATGTATGGACTGGCCAGTCCAAACCTACCTGACTTTCCCTAACCCTTCCCTTGGCTCCTCCCCGGATTTCCCAATAAAGGCTGGTGCGCCCAGACTTGCCCCCGGAACCTGTGTCATTAATGCTCAGATTTTTGGTCATTAAAGCCGTTTAATCACTCCATCATGTCGACATGATTATTATGTACACCACAGTCAGTTATTCTTGTCCATGACTGTGGTGCACTGTTAGCCAGAATCAGACACACACAAGGTAAAGACTGTACACTGTGGTGCACTGTTAGTGAATGTCTACCCTATCAATGCCTCTCGTAATTTCGTAGACTTCTATCGGGTGTCCCCTCAGCCTCCAGAGCTCCAGAGAGAACAACCCAAGTTTGGCCAACTTCTCCTTATTGCTCATACTCTTTAATCCAGACAATGTCCTCTTCTTTCCCTTTCCAAAGCCTGACAATGTATTTTTTTTAATGTAGTGAGGATTTCTCCCTCCATTAGCCTTGGTTCATAGTCTATAAAGTGTGGGGACCCTTGACATCCAATCACACCCCAGGAACTTGTTCCATCTAATGTTTTTAAGATGGCCCAGCACCGCCAATTTCATGATCTCAAAATTCCCTAATAAAGTTAGCATCCTTCACACACTTTTTCCTATCAATATCCTCCATGTCGATGGATATCCTCCATGTCCTTCTCCTTGGTAAATACCAGTGTGAAGCATTCACTTCCTTTGACTCTAAACATACATTTCCTTCTTTGTCCTTGAGTGATATTGTCCTTAAATGCCTTGGAATTATATTTAATCCTGCCCCTTTTGACCTTCATAACTTCCTGCTTGTGCCATTTCTTGCAATCCTTGTGTCCTCCTGGAGCCTGTCCAATTTTAGCATCCTAAACCTTGCAAATGCTTTCTGCTTTTTATTACATTCATCACCTCTCTTGTCATCCAAGGTTCTCTGATCCTCCTTAGACTCCAATTAGCTGGTTTTTGAACAATTCCTATATGCTCGTTGAGAATTTGCTTAAAAATGCCTGCTCCCAATTAATGCGTAGAATCTGTCTGAAAATGTCATAATTTGCCCTACTCCAATGTAGCATTTTTTTCATGAGGTCAGTGTGGTGAAAGGCATTTGTATAGAGGATATATGGACTGGCCAGTCCAAACCTACCTGACTTTCCCTAACCCCTCCCTTGGCTCCTCCCCGGATTTCCCAATAAAGGCTGCTGCGCCCAGACTTGCCCCCGGAAACTGTGTCATTAATGCTCAGGTTTTTGGTCATTAAAGCCATTTAATCACTCCATCATGTTGACATGATTATTATGTACACCACAGTCAGTTATTCTTGTCCATGACTGTGGTGCACTGTTAGCCAGAATCAGACACACACAAGGTAAAGACTGTACAACAGGCTTTAATCGACAAAGACTTCCACAGAGCCAGGCTGGCTGTGGCTGCAGCAACTCTGAGTGAGGCCTCAGGAGGCTGGCGCAGGCTTATATCCCGGAGGATGATTGACACCCCACCAGGTGGGGGTTGATCCCTTCAGACCGACTGAATGACAGCCGGCCAGGTGTTGTCCTGTCCCCTTACACTCCTGCAGGTACAGAGGTTGCCCCCTGCAGTAGGCCGGTGGTACACTCCTGCAGGTACAGAGGTTGCCCCCTGCAGTAGACCGGTGGTACACTCCTGCAGGTACAGAGGTTGCCCCCTGCAGTAGACCGGCGGTGCACTCCTGCAAGTACAGAGGTTGCCCCCTGCAGTAGGCCGCCGGTACACTCCTGCAGGTACAGAGGTTGCCCCCTGCAGTAGGCCGCCGGTACACTCCTGCAGGTACAGAGGTTGCCCCCTGCAGTAGGCTGGTGGTACACTCCTGCAGGTACAGAGGTTGCCCCCTGCAGTAGACCGGTGGTAAACTCCTGCAGGTACAGAGGTTGCCCCCTGCAGTAGACCGGTGGTACACTCCTGCAGGTACAGAGGTTGCCCCCTGCAGTAGACCGGTGGTACACTCCTGCAGGTACAGAGGTTGCCCCCTGCAGTAGACCGGCGGTGCACTCCTGCAGGTACAGAGGTTGCCCCCTGCAGTAGGCCGCCGGTACACTCCTGCAGGTACAGAGGTTGCCCCCTGCAGTAGGCTGGTGGTACACTCCTGCAGGTACAGAGGTTTCCCCCTGCAGTAGACCGGTGGTACACTCCTGCAGGTACAGAGGTTGCCCCCTGCAGTAGACCGGTGGTACACTCCTGCAGGTACAGAGGTTGCCCCCTGCAGTAGACCGGTGGTACACTCCTGCAGGTACAGAGGTTGCCCCCTGCAGTAGACCGGTGGTACACTCCTGCAGGTACAGAGGCTGCCCCCTGCAGTAGGCCGGCGGTACACTCCTGCAGGTACAGAGGCTGCCCCCTGCAGTAGGCCGGCGGTACACTCCTGCAGGTACAGAGGCTGCCCCCTGCAGTAGGCCGGCGGTGTACCACCACAATGACTATTGTAAAGCCTAGGGAATTGTGAACCCAAAATACTCTCTCCCGAAACCCTAATCCAAGATCTTGGGTGCTTTACCTTGCTTCAAGAAATGCTTCTGACTGCCCTGAATAAATTCTGATCCATGTGAGCCTATCACATAAAGGACAGCCCAGTTCACATGGCAGAAATTAAAGACTGCCACTCCAAAAGCCCTTGCACTTTTACATCTTTCTATGATCTCTCTGCAGATCTTCATCAATCTTTCGGTGGCTATTGGGAGGGCTGTAGTATATCCCTGTCAGAGTGATTGCACCTTTCTTATTTTTTTATCTCTACCCATATTGCTTCAGTAGATGAACCCACCATTTATCTGAGTACAGCTGTGTGATTACACTCCACCACTTTTACCTCCATTTCTATCCCGTCAAAACCACAGAAACATTGAGCTGCCAGTCCTGACTCACAGCAAAGTCTCTGGGATGGCCACAGATTGACTTCCAGCTTGATTTGTCTAAAGAAATTCACCAAGGTGAAACTGAATAGTAATGTTAGGACTGTTAAAAGGAGTTAATGCAGATGTGATCAAGGATTAGGAAAGGTAACAAGCTGAACAGTTAAAATATGCTTAATTAATTTTTTGTGACCAAAATTGGACCTTAAAATGCTAAAATAATAAAACCACACAGATGGGAGATTGCAGAGGAATGAAAAGTTTGACAGTTTCAGGACTTGTACCAGGAATATTAATTTGAACTATTGTTGGGTTAGACAAAAGAACAACATTTGAGCAGTAAAACACAGTTGGGCTGCAGTTCTAGATGAGTTGCAGTTTACGCAGATTAAATTCAGCGGGATAGCATGGTCAGGGTGGATAAGATTGCGGGTTAGGGATGTATGTAGGCACAAAAGCAGGTGGTGTTCTGTTGGTTATAAATTTTCAGCCCCACTAAAGTTAACAATACAAATGTAAATGTTTCCAGCAATTTCAGGTCTAATTAGTGTAGGTTTCCACCCCGCCAACCTTCGAGGTCTTATTTACTGTTCATAATCAGGGTTATTGGTCAACCTCTTCACTTCAAACCATATAGAAAATTATTTGATTAAGAATGTTTCAGAAATCCTATTTACTTTCATTATTATCTTTAAAGTTCTCGCCCTCAGAAATAATTGATTCTGAAAATGTATAGAAACCTTTTGGATGCCATTTGAAAACGCGGCTCGAGGGTACCTTTAGCTTTTGAAAATATCACTTATGATCTTTGTATTCCTCCAGTGAATTGTGTTACATTGGCCAGAAAAATGTTATCCAAGCCAATCATTTCTTCCAGCACCAAGTCTATAGTTCCGCAGGATATAGAACTAGGGCAGAGACAATACGGCACAGGAACAGCCCTTGTGCCAAATATGATGCTCAAATTAAACGAAAGCTCTGCTATTTGCACGTGATCTGCATCCCTCTACTCCCTACAGAGTTGTGTGTCTGCCTGGAAGCTTCTTAAGCACTGCTATTGTATTAGCTTCCACCACTACTTCTGGCAGCCCGTTCCAGGAACCCTCCACTCTCTTAGTAAAACATCTTTACCCTGATAAAAAGTGAATGTCTACCCTATCAATGCCTCTCGTAATTTCGTAGACTTCTATCAGGTGTCCCCTCAGCCTCCAGAGCTCCAGAGAGAACAACCCAAGTTTGGCCAACTTCTCCTTATTGCTCATACTCTTTAATCCAGACAATGTCCTCTTCTTTCCCTTTCCAAAGCCTGTCAATGTAGTGAGGATTTCTCCCTCCATTAGCCTTGGTTCATAGTATACTGAATCAACTAATCTGGAATGCCAAAAATCGTCTCATGCTTCCAATAGCAAGGATAAAATTGGAAAGATTTCTTATTCTTGATAGACTGCTTCCTGAACACGTAAAAAGTTCTGTGGCTGAAGTAAGAACAGAAAATATGTTATAACAGCACTCAGAGCTTTTGTAGATTACTGATGAAACCAGTTGCTTTGCTGTGGAATGGCGACATACACAGGAAATTTGAATTTGCACTATTGCCAGGCCAAGGAGGTTGAAGCGATTTAAGATGAACGTGCATGGAACTGCTTCTAATTACCTTAATGTATGGCCAAAAAGTGTCATCAATTCTTTTGTGCTTAGTTTTTTTTTTTCCTCATTCCATCATGTCAGAATAAAATAAATCCATTTTTCACACCATTCTGTTCTTCTTTATTTCTCCTTTTCTCCGACAGATATCGACGAGTGCGCTGAAAACGTGCACTTTTGTGAGAACGGCCATTGCTTAAATGCACCTGGAGGTTACCGTTGTGAATGTGACATGGGCTTCACACCATCTCCAGATGGCAGAGCATGTCAAGGTATGTATCATCTTCCTATCTGTAACAGTGACTTCCTTCACTCTTCTCTAGTTTTGTATGATGTAGTATTCTCCCTGCCTATAAGTTGAAAGTTTTACAGTATATCTTATAGCTCAAGTTTTTAATTATAAAAGGATATCTTTAAAGCAAATAAGACTTCAAGCAATTCTTTTCAATTAATTCCTTGTGATCTTCGTTCCAGATATTGACGAATGCTCATTCTCTGACATCTGTGTGTTTGGAAGATGTCAAAATCTTCCCGGACTCTTCAGATGTGAATGTGATTTAGGTTATGAGCTGGACAGGAGTGGCGGCAACTGCACAGGTAAAATATTGCTTTCAATTTGAAAATGTCATCATTATTTCTAAGATATTGGGACTAAATTGCTCATAAAAGTTTCAAATATTACCTCAGGCATGCATGGACAGAAAAAAAAGTTTACAATATTCTTGAAATATATTACAGATGTAAATGAATGTGCAGATCCCGTTAATTGTATCAATGGAATTTGTGTTAACACCCCTGGAAGCTACGTCTGCAACTGTCCATCTGAATTTGAACTGAACCCAACTGGTGTGGGATGTGTCGGTACGTTACAGTTATTTTATCAATTGGCTGCTCTGAACAGTTCTGGTGATAGTCCAGCATTAATCCAGAGATACTAAGCAAGGGAAAATTATCTGACCTGACAAAAATTGTTCTTGGATGTGAGTTGAATTCTGTTTGAAGAATGTATCCAATGTTGAAGGCAACATGATATATTAAACAGGGTGACGCCCCCATGCTGAAAAAGCCTGTGAAAGAGTATTACACCCAGACCATGCACATACATTCCCTGATAGTGAATTTTGGAGCAATACAGAATGAAATAACATTTTCTTTTCATTCATTTTTGGAATCTGCAAATCAATGCCAGAATTTATGACCCATCCACATTTCCCCTTGAAAAGATGCCTGCAGTAAGCCAGCCATCTTCTTTAATTGCTACCACTACTGACAAAGGTGCTCGCCAATGCAAATGGAAAGATTCATGGTTTAGACCAGTGGTTCTCAACCTTTCTCTTTCCACTCACATACCACCTTAAGTAATCCCTAGGCCATCGGTACTCTGTGATTAGGAAGGGATTGTTTAAAGTGGTATGCGAGTGGGAAGGGAAGGTTGAGAATCACTGCTCTAGACCAATTGTTACTGAAATATTTTGCTGGAGAAAAATTGTCATTGGCCCATTTCCTTTGGAGTTCTGAAACCGTGCACATAACGAGTCAATGAGGGACGATTAAAACGGTGGTTTACAAACTTTTCTTTCCACCCACATTAGTAATCAATCCCTTACTAATCACAGAGCACCTATGCATAGGGAATTCTTAAAGTGGTATGTGAGTGGAAAGTAAAAGGTTGAGAACCACTGGTTGAGACCCAACGATTAAGAATTTACTTCCAGATCAAGACAGCGTGTGACTTCAGGGGGAACCTGTAGATGCTGATGGTTCCATGCATCGGCTGTCCTTGTCATTTTGGGTGGTGAAACTTTGGTTTCAGAGATGCCTTCAGAATATTAAAGCTGAATTACAGTAGTGCATTTTGTAGATGTAGCTACTGTGGGTTGGTGGTGGAGGGTAATTAGGGTGCTGGATGTGATGCCAATCAAGTGAGCTACTTTGTCCTGACTTCTTGAATTTTGTTGGAACCTTTTTTTTAATCCAAACACGTCTTCTAAATTTGGCCTTGCAGGTGGTATCAGGAGTACCTCTTTTGGGGGTATCAGGAGTTGAGTTACTTAATGCAGGATACCTGGACTCTTGAGCTGATGCTGAGAAGAATAAGTGAATACTTATTTAAGAGTAGCGTGCATTGATTCCGTACATTAGAATCAGTCGCTACATCAGACGTCATAAATTATTTTTGCAGAGTAGTCCATGTAAGGGTGAACCAGATTTCAAAAGAAAAGCTAAGGGTGTTAGTTATTTTGTCAATATATTTCCAGTTCCAAATGTATGCAATTTTGATGTAAAATTCATATCTGACTATGTTCAATCAAATTGCAGTTGTTCTTTATTTTCGTGGAATATATCAAACAAGGTTTTGCTCACAACTAGATCTCTTTCTGCGTCTCTCTTCAAAAAAAAACACAGTCAAAGCAGATTCTTCCAGTCACACAGTTATCAATATTGACCACACTTTTCCGTGGAAATGTCCGCCGAGATCTAGCAGAATGTGTTTCAAAGGTGCATTCTTTAGAAGAGCCAGTCAATATTATCGGTCGCATAATGATATCTTTTCCTACACAGATCCTCGCTTGGGCAAGTGCTTCTTGGAATTTCTATTGCGCGGAGACAACACCCTTTCTTGCAACAGTGAGATTGGAGTAGGAGTTTCAAGAGCATCTTGCTGCTGCTCCTTGGGTCGAGCCTGGGGTTTTCCATGCGAGCTCTGCCCCCCTCTCAATTCATGTGAGTATTCACAGAGGGTCTTTCAACACTCTCTATCCACTGTTTTAAGGAATAAAATCAGTCGTACAACAGTTTTTTTTTAATGACTTTTTTTTCACACTGTGAACCATGTCAACCAAGATATGTACAAATGTTTCTCATTGAATTTACATGGTGGTCTTTTCTCCCCTTTTTTCCCCTTTCCCTCCCCTCTACCCCCTCCCCCCTCCAAAACCCATAAATATTCCAACATATGCAATACCATAAAACCATATCTTCGCACACAGGAAAATAAATGAGAAAAATGCATCATTACACACTGGATCGAGTCGTTTTGTCTTCTTATCATTCTAGGGGATGGAGGTCGTAGGCAAGCCCTCTCCTATGTTCCATGCACGGTTCCCAAATTGTGACTTTATTTTTTAAATTATATGTTATTTTTTCCAATGGAATACATTTATTCATTTCCATGTACCATTGCAGTCTACTCAGGCTCTCTTCCATTTTCCATTATACATTTTTTTTTGCTATCGCTAAGGCTATCATAATGCATTTTTTTGCACTTTATCCAATTTCAGGCCTAATTCTCTACTTCTTATGTTACTTAAAAGCAATATCTCTGGTTTTTTTGGTATGTTAATTTTTGTAATTTTATTTAGTATCTGATTTAGTTCTTCCCAAAACGTTTTCACTTTCGTACATGCCCAAGTTGCATGTAATGTTGTTCCCATTTCCCTCTTACAGCGAAAACATCTATCTGATAATGTTGGATCCCATTTTTTAAATTTTTGTTTTATTTTTCACACTGTGAACCATATCAACCAAAATACATACAAACATTTCCCTCTTAAATATACACAGTCTTACATGAATCTGGCAAGTTTTGTGTTTCTTCTATCTGGTTCATTACTTCCAGGAGAGAAGGAATTAATAACTCTTTAAATGTTTTATAAAATTCTATTGGAAATCCATCCTCTCCTGGAGTTTTATTGTTCGTCAGCTTTTTTAATATATCCTGTACTTCCTCTATTTCAAATGATACTATTAGTTTGTTTTGTTCCTCTTACAATTTCGGCAGTTCAATTTAGCTAAAAATTCCTCTATTTTATCATCTTTCCCCTTGTTCTCAGTTTGATACAATTGTTCATAAAATTCCTTAAAATTTTCATTAATCTCTCTTGGATTATATGTAATTTGTTTGTCCTTTTTCCTTGATGCCAGTATCGTTCTTTTAGCTTGTTCTGTTTTAAGTTGCCAGGCTAATATTTTATGTGTTTTTTCTCCCAGTTGATATTACTTTTGCTTTGTTTTCATTATGTTCTTTCCCACCTTATACGTTTGTAATGTTTCGTATTTTATTTTTTTTGTCCGACAGTTCTCTCCTTTTCGTTATATCATCCCTTTTTATTAATTCCTTTTCTGTACTTACTATCTCCCTTTCCAACTGCTCTATTTCCCGATTGTTATCCTTTTTCTTCTTAGTCACATAACTTATTATCTGCCCTCTAATGAAGGCTTTCATTGCGTCCCATAATATAAATTTGTCTTTCATTGATCCTGTGTTTATTTCAAAATATGTTTTAATTTGTCATTCAATAAACCCCCTAAATTCCTGTCTTTTAAGTAGCATGGAGTTTAACCTCCATCTATATGTTCTTAGTGGGATGTCCTCCAGTTCTATTGCTAATAACAGGGATGAATGATCTGATAGTTGTCTAGCTTTATACACAGTTTTCCTAACACTACCTTGAATATGGGCTGACAACAAAAACATATCAATCCTTGAGTAAGTTTTGTGCTTACTCGAATATGAAAATTCCTTCTCTCTTGGCTGTTGCCTCCTCCATATATCCATAAGTTTCATTTCCTGCATTGATTTAATCATATATTTGGCTACTTTATTCTATTTACTTGTCTTTTGTCCAGTTTTATGCAACATTGGGTCCAAATTAAGGTTAAAATCCCCTCCTATCAATATTTCCTTGTGTGTCTGCAATCTTCAAAAAAATATCCTGCATAAACTTTTGATCCTCCTCGTTAGGCGCATATATATTGAGCAAATTCCAAAATTCTGAGTATATCTAACACTTTATCATTGCATACCTCCCTGCTGGATCTATTATTTCCTCCTCTATTTTGATTGGTACATTTTTGTTACCTAGTATGGCTACACCTCGAGCTTTTGAATTATAGGATGCTGCCGTTACGTGTCCTACCCAGTCTCTCTTTGTTATGTTCTGCTTCAGTTAGATGTGTTTCCTGCACAAATGCTATACCTATTTTTTTCCTTCTTCAATAAAATTTAGTAGCCTCTCCCTTTTAATTTGGTTATGTATTCCATTAATGTTTTTTAGTCATGGCCATCTTTTATCTTGCGTACACCTCTTTTCCACCTCTTCGCCACCTCCATCCCCCTTTTCCCCATTTTCGTCTCTTAGTTTTCTCTTATTACACTTAATGTACGACAATACATTTAAGGCATAAAGTACCCCCACAGTTCCCACATCCACTAATACCTTAACCCCAAAAGTTCCCCCCCCCCCTCTGGATTGCCCCATACCCCTTGCCGGGCAACCGCAACTCCCCTTTTCATTTGGATTGCGATCTTGTTCGCAGCGTCAACTGATTTAGCAGTGACGGTTATTCCCCCTCTACCCAGCCCTCTCCAGAAAACACTTTTTTTTAAACACATAGAACAAAGCTTTCTCTTTTTTTCCACCTTCCTTCCCTTCTCTTTTCCCTCTTTAGTTCTTTACACATATTGTTTTTATATCTTTATAAATACTTTATCGCCGTTCTTCATTCTTGTTACATCTCTTCTCCTGTCCTGCAAACATTCTGCGAATTCGTGCGCTTTCTCTGGATCTGAGAACAATCTGTTTTGCTGCCCGGGTATAAATATTTTAAGCACAGCTGGATGTCTTAACATGAATTTGTAACCTTTTTTCCATAAAATCGGTTTCACTATATTAAACTCCTTCCTCCTCTTTAAGAGTTCAAAACTTATGTCTGGGTAATAAAAATATTTTTTGACCCTTGTATTCCAATGGTTTATTATCTTCTCTAACTTTATTCCTTGCCCGTTCCAGTATATTTTCTCTTGTCGTGTATCTCAAAAACTTTACTAAGATGGATCTTGGCTTTTGACGTGCCTGTGGTTTCGGAGCTAATGCTCTGTGAGCCCTTTCTATTTCCATTTCTTCCTGCATTTCTGTCGTTCCCAGGACCTTCGGGATCCATCCTTTTATAAATTCCTTCATGTCTGTGCCTTCTTCACCCTCCTTCAGGTCCACTATTTTTATGTTGTTTCGCCTACTATAATTTTCCAACATATCAATTTTCTGAGATAACAACTCTTGTCTCTTTAATTTTTTTGTCACTTTCTTCCAATTTTTCTCTTAAGTCGTTTACTTCCATTTCTATAGCCGTTTCCCGCTCTTCCACATTCTCTACTCTTTTCCCTATTTCTGTCATTACCAGTTCTAACCTTTGCATTTTATCTTCTGCTCTTTTCATTTTCCTTTTAATTGCACTAAATTCTAATGACAACCATTCTTTTAGTGATCTCATTTGTTCTTCAAAAAAAACTTCATCTATATTCTGTTCATCAGTTTTACCTTTTATTTCTCTTTGACCATCAGTTTTACCTTCTATTTCTCTGTGAAGATCTTGGTCTTCTTCTTTGTGTCTGTACCTGTGTTTGTGTCTTCTTCTCTTTTTTGTGTCTTTGTCTCTTCTGTTTTTCCTGATGAGCTGCTTGTATCTCTTTGTCGGGCCTCTTCTTGCTGGGTCTCCTGTTGCTGGGTCCTCCCCCCCTGGGCTTCTCTTCTGTTGTGCTTCTTGACGTTGATCTTCTTGTCGGTCATCCCTCCAGCTATCTCCCATGTCTGTTTCATCGCTTCCTCTTCTGCTGCCTTCCTCATCCTCCAGCTGAGTGCCCTGGTGTCGGGCGTCCCTCAGCTGTTCGTTCTGTGGCAGCCCACTCCTCTGCTGAGCCCCCCTCCTGCGGGTGTCCTCTTTCTCCTTTGATTGTGCAGTTACGCACTTTTGTTTGGCTCCGAGAGCCATTTTTGTAGTCCACCAGCTAGTGAGTCGCAACTCCGCAGGGCAGGCACTAACCTCGAGGGTTGGGTGCTCCTCGCCACCGCAGCGCCCTGTTCCTTCTTGCAGGTAAGGCCTTCTTTCTTCTCCGGCGACTTTTCTACTTTTTTTTTCCAGTTGTTTTTACTTTCTGCTTCTTGGAAGCCACCTTCTTTCTCTTCGCTGTATATTTATATTCTATTTCTTATATTTTATTTTTGTTATGCTTTGCTTTTTCCTAACTTTTTTCCTATTTTCCTGGAGAGGGCTGGTTTTCCCAACCGGCCACTACTTCATCATGTGACTCCTCCTGTATTTAATATTATTGAGATCAGTTTATTTACAATCATTTCTGTTTCAACTATTCTGTTTTAAGTTTTCATAATATAGCCAAGAAATTAAAAAATAAATTCCTGTGTGATTGAAAAACATAGAATTAATTTTATTTCCAAATCTAAATGACGAGCTTAAGGAACCCAGCATAATGGTCATTTTGTTTTCAGAATAAAAATTAAAAGTCGACCATGCTGCTGTGTTAATGAAATATTTGAAAGTGAGAAAAATAATATTGATCAGTCAATAACCAGTGATTGTCAACCTTTTTTTCCCACTCACATACCACTTTAAGTAATCCCTTATTAACCACAGAGCATCTATGGTTAATCAGAGATTACTTAAAATGGTATGCGATTGGTAAAAACAGGTTGACAACCACTGGTTTATAAGGACAGAGCAATAACGCGGAATTGAATCCCTTTAAGTCTGCTGAGGTCTGCCAGCATTCTTGTGTTTTTACTATAAACACGGTGTCTGCAAACTTTCCTGTTTCACCCCCTTTAAGTCTGAGGTGATGCACTTTGGAATGACTAATAAGGATAGAACATGCACAATCAATGGTAGAGCCCCTATCACATATTGCAGAACAACAGATATCAGTGTACAAACCTCGAGATCCATAAAGGTGACAACAGAGTGGATAAAGATGGTTAATGTTGGTCATCATTGCTAGAGGGATTGAGCAGGGGGGTCACTAGAGCAGGGAGGTTCTGCTGCACTGTACAGGGTACTGGTGAAACCACACCTGGAGTACTGCAGTTCTGTTCTCCTATTTGTGGAAGGCTTTGCTGGCAGTGCAGAGAAGGCTCACCGGGTAGATTCCATTCTAGGCCTCAGGGTTTGGGAGAGTAAATTGATGCAGAGATGAGTAGGATCTGCATTTCCCAGAGTGTAGTGAATCCATCGAATTGTCTGTCCAAGGAAGCAATTAAGGTTGCTTTATTAAGACACATTTAGATATATTTTTGCTTAGTAGGGGAATTAAGACAGAGGGAAAAGGCAGGTAGGTGGAGCTGAATCGACAGTCGGATCAACCATAATCTTAAATAGCTGAGCAGGCTCGATGGCCTTCTCCTGGCTCTTATTATATGAAGATGACTTGCAGGATACTTGCCTTTCCTAGACAGAGAGGCGATGGGCAATTTATGATAAAGTATCAGGTGACATTTTCATATCGAGTGCAATTCAACTTGCCGTACTACAGGATGGACGTAATTAGCTGGAAAGGATGCAGAGGAAGTGAAGGAGGCCGAGGGGTTAATCTGGTAGTAATATGCAAAATTATGAAGTGTATTATTAAGGTGAATGCCAGGAAACCTTCTTCCAAAACAAAGAACCATAAGCTAGATACCATAGGCTCTGGGTAAGGCAAAAGAGGTTCGGAAGGGATCTGAGGAAATACAAATACCTTTTCACCTCGACTCGTAGAGGATGGTTTAAATCTGCCTAAAATGCTGATGGAGGCAGATGCTTTCACAAGATTTTGGAAATATTTTGATGAACACTTGAATTGCCAAAATGTGGAAAGCTATGGGTACCTGAGAGTTGGCTTGGACATGATGGCCCAATGGCCTGTTTCTATGTTATGCATGAAGGACTCCAAATACATCTGAAAATATTAACATTTTACTTTACATTTCATATATACTGTACTTATGATCTGTGACAAAATTGTTTTAATGTTTTTAAACGATAATATATATTGGTTACAAGAGCGAACAGAGCAAATAAAGGAATACGTCTAATACATTGCATTTACTTAGTTCTTTCATGACCTCATCCCAATGAGACCCTGCTCAGATATAGGAAATATGGCAGCAGATATATTACCCTGGTTATTATTAAGTTACTGCCTGTGATGAGAATGTACTAATAACCAGGTAATCAATTTCCTTGATGTTGAATGATGGATGGATTTCATACTGACACTGGAGATAAACCTTGCTGTTCCTAACAGAATGAGATCTATCAAAACATTTTGCATCCTCTAACTCTCATACTCCCTCCGTATGCTCGGAGAACTTTAGTTTGGGATTCTGTGGCCAGAATGATCTGGAATACATAGTCCAAATTAAAGTATTTGGGAGATGCAAAATAAGTTTTAAAAATAGTGCCTAACTGAATTAACCTCGTCGTTCTGTGCTTGACGATAATACTTTAATGCTTAAAATACCAGAATTTAAATTATATGATATATTCTTACTGTAAAGAATTTTGTGAATTTAAAACTTTAAACATTACGCAGAGTTTAAAGTTAACATTTGGCGTTAATGACAATTCATTAATAACAGATAACTTTTATTTTTGGCAGCTGAATATAAAACTCTTTGTCCTGGCGGAGAAGGCTTTAGACCCAACCCAATCACAGTTATATTGGAGGGTAAACTTTTTATGACTTTTTATCAATTCAATTTAGAATGTTACCTTGTGTGAATATTGCATTATGTTATATCTTCATTTTCTGCAGATATTGATGAATGTAAAGAATTACCTGGACTCTGTCAAGAAGGAACCTGTGTCAACACATTTGGTAGCTTCCACTGTGAATGTCCACGTGGTTTCTATTTGAATGAAGAAACCAGAGTATGTGAAGGTATATTTACTGAAGTGCGATTATCACTCTAATTGCGTTAGTGCTTGTCTTTTTTTTTTGTATTTGTGAACCACATGAAACTATTTCCTTTATATGCTACTTCTCCGGGTTAGGACGAGGAGAATTCACGACAGTAGATGGGAAATAATTTCAGTGAACTCTTTGAGTTCATTCATTGAAACTGGACTTCTTTAGGAGATCAATCTAGGGTTTCAGGGATCACACTAATGTCCCCGTTACGCGCAGTGTTACGAGCAGATTGGAAGCACGGTAACATTTACCTGCATTGAGTACAAGATCGCAGCTGCAGTAAAATGTTGCACATTGATCCTAAAATAATTTCTGCTATCAAATACTTGCACCACTTTAATTCTTCTACATAATGAATCTATTTTAAGAATTGATCTATTCTAGTATAGTTTTTTTGCAAATTGCTTTTGTTGGTAAATTGTTGTAAATGGCTAGAAATCTGGAGAGACTACTCTATTTAACATCACCTATGCAGTTTCTACCTGTCCTGATGCTATAATGGCTTCACAGTGCTTGATCACACCTAAATTGTATTTTGTTGGGTTCATTGTTTTCAAAATTACTTAACGATTTAAAAAAGAAAACACAACCTACAAATATCTATGTCTCACATTTTCAGTTAGAACTTTGAAGTCAAAATGAATGGTGAACCTAATGCAGTTTCATGCACCTCAGAATCCAAAAGGGAACTGCTTGTGACTGTAAATTCAATATCATTTACTATTACAAGAGTCTAAAAAGACAGTTAGTGTGCCAGAGGTGTTAGGTTCAAACATCTACATTTATGACTCTTGCCCTGTTTACCATATTTACGTATTTAAAGATCTGACCTTCTGCCTGACAGTCTGATACAGATGGTTAAGATTCCCAAAGTAAGTTTGGCGTTTGTGGCCCATTGTTAATACAGCAAAGAACTTAATTCTAAAAAGAAAAACAAGAAAGTCTGTAGATGCTGGGGGGGGGGGGTCCACTGATAATAAATGTGCTGGAGAAACTAAGTAGGTCAAGCAGTATCCATAGGAAGGAAATGGTAACCAACGTGTGAACAGCATCCGCACCTATGTTCCAGATTTTTATTTTCAAGATTGACATTTTTCATTACAAGAAAAATCATTGCATTTTTATAATTTTTAAAATATAATTCAGACATGCAGCATGGAAACAGGCCCTTCTGGCCCACGAGCCCATGCAGCCCAATTAACTTACAACCCCTGTATGTTTTGAAGAGTGGAAGGAAGCCGGAGCACCAGGAGGAAGCCCACACCACAAACATGGGGAGAACGTACAAGCTCCTTACAGACAGATCCAGATTAGAACCCGGGTCACTGGCGCTGTAATTAGCATGGCGCTAACCATTGCAAAGGACTTATCTGATGGAAAATCTCCAAACTGTGAAGTTAACCAACTGGCTGGGAGAAATAAAAAAGTGAGCCTGTGTTCCAATGGTCAGATCACAGCTTTGGAACTAATATTGTGCAAACTTGCAAGATGTACTTATGGCAGGCAATTACAATGATAATTACAACCAGAATCTTATCCTGGCTTCCACATTAGTTTTCCCCTAAAGCCCTATGTACCTGAAGGATGAGAACTCTATCCCATGCAAAGATAATATGCTAAAAGTGGGAAAATGCATAGCATTGATCACAAATTGTTGTATTTTACAATAGGTGATATAGTATTGTTTAATTATCCAAAACATTTGTTCTTTTTTTTCCCCCAGACCTTGATGAATGCATTAATTCGCCTGGCATTTGTGGCCCTGGTACATGTATTAACACAATGGGAAATTATACCTGCATCTGTCCACCGGATTACATGCAAGTTAATGGCGGAAATAACTGTATGGGTAAGCCTCAATATTTAACCAATAAGTCAGAGATGAAGAAACAACATTTTGCTTTAATAAGAAAATTCAGTTATGTTTAGCAATAGTCTTTCACATTTAGTGACGGGTTAACTTTTCAATCTGCAGACATGAGAAAAAGCTTCTGCTTCAAAAACTTCTACAGTGAAAATGGCACGTGCGATGGTGAGCTTCCAAGTAACATGACAAAGAAGCTGTGCTGTTGCTCCTATAACATTGGGAAAGCCTGGAACAGACCCTGTGAACAGTGTCCCCTTCCTGTCACAAGTAACTGCATTTTGTCATTCTGGAATTAACAATCACAATTCATGCCGTATATATTACGTCGCCACTTATGCTGCATTCTATTTCAGATGAATATGTTATTCTGTGTGGGAGTCAGAGACCTGGCTTTGTTATTGATATTACAACAGGGAAGCCAGTTGGTAAGATATCACTTTATTTTTAAGCTTGAAATTTTTAAATGTTTGAATAATAAAATGTTTTATGTCCCAAAAAATCATTATTTGTTTGTTCTTGGTTCAGGAATTTTTTTAAGAAAACATTGCATCCTGTGTCATAGTGGAGTTAAATTTAATGATTTAGCATTCTGGTGTTAAAAGTTTAGAACTCCTGGAAAGCATACTTTGGAAAATTTTGCCTGGCAGAAAGTACTGACCTCCAAAATCAAATTGTTGATAAAACATGCTATTATGCAAAAAAATTATACTAATTTCCAAAATACTATTCCAGTGTAAATATATACAGTGTCAAATTATACTCATTTCCAAAATACTATTCCAGAGGTTTTGAATACAATAACAATTTTATATCATGAATATCGCTAGATTAAAAAAATGTTAGTTAGCATATTATGTTCCTCATTTTATTCAAATGGAGCCATGTCTTACTCTTTGAATTAACCTATCTGATTTTGTTAACATGTAATAAACTAAGCAAATTTCTCCTAGTCATTATTTACAGCATAACTTAGATGTCCTAAAAGAATGAGTAAATTGGATCAGCAGGTTTGCAGATGACACTAAGATTGGAGGCGTTGTGGACAGCAAAAAGGTTTACAAAGCTTGCAGAGAGATCTGGACCATGTAGTGCACATCGAAAGAATCAAAGGCTCGTTGATCCAAACCAAGGCTTTTATTGACCAAAAGACTGGAGTGTATCACATGTAGGTCGACCAGTCCAGAATGATCTGGGTCTGGCTAGGAGCAACCCTTTAAGACCTGCCAGTAGGCGTGGCTACACTCTCAGCCAATCACAGCCATCCTATACTACAATATACACATAGGTGATAGAATCCATACTGTCACAGACCAGGTGGAAAAATGGTCTGAAAAATGGCAGATAGCGTTTAATGCAGACAAGTGTGAGGTGTTGCATTTTGGAAGGGCAAACCAAGAAAGGACAAACACGCTAAATGGTAGGGTACTGAGGATTGTTGTAGAACAGAGGGATCAGGGAATACAGATACATAATTCCCTGAAAGTGGTGTCACAGGTAGACAAGGTTATAAAGAGAGCTTTTGGCATATTGGCCTTCATAAACCAAAGTATTGAGTACAGGAGTTAGGATGTTATGGTAAACTTGCATAAGATATTAGTGAGGCCAAATCTGGAACATTGTCTGCAGTTTTGGTCACCTAACTACAAGAAAGATATCAATAGGATGAAAAGAGTGCAGTGAAGATTTACTAGGATGTTGTCCGGACTTAGAAACTGAGTTACAGGGAAATGTTAAACAGGTTAGGACTTTATTCCCTGGAGTGCAAAAGAATGAGGGAAGATTTGATAGAGGTATTTAAAATTAAGAGGGGAATAGATAGAGTAAATGTAGACAGGTTTTTTTCCACTGAGGGTAGATAAGATACAAAGCAGAGGACGTGGGTTAAGGGTGAAAGGAGAAAAGTTTAGGGGGAACATGAGGAGGAATTGTTGATCCAAACCAAGGCTTTTATAAACTAAAAGACTGGAGCGTATCACATGTAGGTCGACCAGTCCAGAATAATCTGGCAACCCTTTAAGACCTGCCAGTAGGCGTGGCTACACACTCAGCCATGAGAAGGTGGGTGGGAGTGTGGAACGAGCTGCCAGCTGAGGTGGTGAATGCAGGCTCAATTTTAACATTTAATAAGAATTTAGAGAGGTACATGGATGGGAGAGGTGTGGAGGGCTATGGACTGGATGCAGGTCAGTGGGACTAGGCAAAAAAAAAATCCTGCACAGATTAGAAGGACATTAAAAAGTTTTCACTTTTCCAGAAGTTGCCCTTAGGAAACAGAACTGATAATTAAATAATATAATTAAAAATAAATGAATTTTCAGTAGTTAATCTGATTTCCATATTTTCTTTTGAGTTCCTGGCAACCGTTTAGCCTGTACCCTTGAAGAATGATGAGCTTCTAATCAGAAATATTTAAAGCTTAGGAAAAGCACACGTTGATAAAAACCTTATGCACTTAGTGAAAATGTTGCCTTGTACATGACTTTGGTCTCTTGACACTTTTGCTGATGTTTAGTGAATGGAGAAAAATATACTAATATCCACAAAGTGAACCCGCAAATATGCTTTCATGCAGACATCGATGAATGTCGAATGATTGCTGGTATTTGTGCAAATGGTGTATGCATAAACCAACTTGGAAGCTTCCGTTGTGAATGCCCCATGGGATTTCAATATAATGATCAACTGATCAGCTGTGAAGGTAGGAAAGAAATAGTAATAATTTGTGAAAATGATCTGTTGCAATAATTCCACATATATACATCGTATATTTTGGCATACATGTTGACCCCCATTTTTAGCCTTAATTTTAAGGGTTTTATGGTATATCCTTCCATTTTCAGGCTGTCTGGGCCTCCCAGGAATAACCCAAAAAATTTTTAAAACATCCCAATCATGAGTAACAAAGCTGTAAATTAAGTAGCTTGGCCTACCGGGCAGGAACGGCAGCCTCAGGGTCCGAGGTAGTTGCGGTTGCGGCGGCATCCAGTGGTGGGGAGGTGCTTCCAGCATTGACTTATACGCTAAATTGGTGTCACTCTTTTTTTTGGGGTGAATTTAAGGTCTCGAAAGTACATCTGGCATATAAGTTGAACCCTCTCCCCCCCCCCCTCACCTTGAGACATTTTTTTAGGGTTTCACGAGTCGATTTATATGCTGAAATATACTCTATATACTGTGTGTGTGTGTGTATATCTGTATATACCAGTATATCTATATTCAGCATATATATTTGAGTGTGTGTGTTTATAGTATATAAAATCCCACATACTTTAATTTTGTTGTGCTTGTATCCTACATTTAAAAATGTAGGATGTTATAAATGATTGTATGGCTTTCTCTATGCTTCCACATCATTCCTACAATGAGGCATCCAGAACTGAACAGAATTCTGTAAGTGTGGTCTAACCCAAAGTTTTTATAGAGCTGCAACATTACCTCGCAGCTCTTGAAATCAAAGCTCCATTAATGACGCTGGCACACTTCTAACCACCCTATCAACTTGCGTGGCAACTTTGAGGGATCCATGGACTTGAAGGTTCCTTTCTGTTGTCTCGTGATTAACGCATAAAGATGTAATGTACTTTTACTTTTCTTTTGTCTGCTGTAGTGGAATCACTGTGAATGCTGTTTCTATATGTATGGCTAGCCCTCCCCTTGCTGATTGTACCTGTGGGTCCTTCCCCCTTGATGCCTCGAATGAAAGCAGCAACGCCATAACCCCTCCCACAGAACAATCTCAGGACTCGGGTCAGCAATATAAGAAGTGCCTTCTGTTTATGGTAATAAAAGCCTATCAGTCAGGTGAACTGCTGGTGCACTCATTAATCTGGCTCTGCCCCATTCTGTGACTCTCCCTTTTGACTCTGTGTAAAGGCTCCAATACCATAATCCCTCCCCAGAAAGCCTGGGTCACAACACAGGATGACCTTCACGTTTCTAGTAAACAAGAGCTTATAGTTCAATAACTTTAGTCTTTTGAATTATTGATAGTGCATCAGGTAACTTCTAGTCATAGGAGTTATTGATTGTGCATCAATTTTATTACCATAATTCTTTTTTTGGAATGGACAAGTTGCTGAGAGCAGAGAGGCTGGAAATCGACCCGCGATCACCGGAAGCATCTGACAAGTTCTAACTCTGGCTAAGCTGCTTCAACGTGTTTCTGCAGGCCTCCACCAAGATCACCCAATCCAACACAGATAAGCTACTCCTACTACTCTCACAGGTTGGGCACCAGGTTTACCCACTGGTCAGAGACTGCGAGACATTCACCGAAGCAACGGACATTCTGAAAGGCCAGTACCTAGCCCAGGTGAATGTAGCTTATGCCAAGCACATCCCAGCCACAACGACCCGGGGAGTTGATCGATGACTACTTTTGGGTCCTTTGAGATCTCAGAAGGGCCTGCGGCTACAAGACCATATCAGCAGAAGAGTACCTGGAGGAGCTGATCCGCATCAGACCAGATTACATTCGCCAGCTAGAACAGGGTGAGCTGAAGCTGCAGAAAGCCCTAAAACTAGCTAAAACTCGGGAATTAGCCCTCTGCGACGTGGTCTCTTTCTCGACCGACAACGTGGCTGCCTCATAGGGAACATGGGTGCCGCCATATTTAGACATGGGATTGCAGGCTGCCCCACATCCTGACCTGACTATGGCCACCACCGCTATCAGCAGGCACCCGAAGTGCTATTTCTGCAGCCAGTAGAAACACCCTAGGAAGCGCTGCCAGACAAAGGACATTGTCTGTTCCGGCTGCAGGAGGAAGGGGCACTACATGAAGGTAAGCAAGTCCAAGCAACCTTCTAACCCAAACAGCGCTGCCATCTTTGGTGATGTCACTTCTGACGAGCAGCATTGCGTGCACATTATGGGGGCCACCATCTTGGATGCTGCCATCTTACCAGACCATGAGCCCGTACAGCGGATCAGACAGCGATGCTACTCTGGCTTCAGCCATACACGGCCAAACCAGACCTCATTACCTCGCCAGGTCAATATGGACATAGAGGTAAATGGGCACAAGACAAGCTGCCTGTTTGATAGCAGGAACACCGAGAGCTTCAACCACCCCAACCTGGTGCAGTGTTACTCCCTCGCGGTGAGACCATCGAGTTACAGTCTAAGTCCCACTCAGCAGAGATCTGTGGCAGCTGCGTAGTGTCACTGACCATGCATGGCACAGATTATAAATATTTTAAACTCCTTGTGATGCCACAGCTCTGCACACCTGTACTACTGGGGTTGGACTTTCATCATGGAATATGATGGGCCCCACCACCACCCTCACGGTCTACAACCAACAGCTTTTAAACCACCCTTCCTTCCCTCCAAACGCGTACCACCAGCAACCCCCGATCAGCCCACTGTGCCCGACCTGTGGGCTCTCCACCCTCTAGAATCACCCCCCACCTCCATACGCCAACCTCACCCTCAGCTGTAAACCTGTCGCCACCAAGAGCAGATGATATAGAGCTGGCGCAGGACCTTTATCAAGTCAGAAGTGAGACAGCTCCTGACTGAGGGGATCATCAAACCCAGTACCAGCCCTTGGAGAGCTTGGCTAGTGGTGGTTAAGAGTAGGGAAAAACACCAAATGGTTATCGTCTGCAGTCAGACTATTAACAGATTTACGCAACTGGACACATACCCCCCCCCCCCCCCCGCACCCCCACTTTGCAGGGGTGATATGGTAAACCAAATTTTCCAATATCAAGTATTTTCCACCAATGTCAGCACACCATCAGGTCCCTATCCACCTGGAGGACTACCAGTACACCGCGCTCAAGGCAGATGGCCGCCTCTACCACTTTCTGAGGGTCCCTTTGGGGTCACCAATGGAGTGTCCCATCTTCCATAGAGAGATAGACCAAATGGTGGATGAGCAGGGGCTGCTGGCCACATCTCCTTACCTCGACAGTGTTACTATCTGTGGCCACAATCTGCAGGACCATGACGCCAACCTCTGGAAATTCCTCCAGACAGCCAAAAGCCTTAACCTCACCCTACAACAAAGGTAGATGTGTATTCTGCACATCAAGCCTGGCTGTACTTGGCTGCGTCATGGAGAATGGTGTTATTGGCCCTGATCCTGATCCTGCCCCCTGTAGGAGCTCCCACTTCCCCACATCCTCAAGGCCCTGCAAAGGTGCCTGTGGTTTTTCTTCTATTATGCCCAGTGGGTCTCCAACCATGCCCACTCCCTCGTAAAATCCACCTCCTTTCCCCTGTCGACAGAGGCCTGTAAGGCCTTCAGCCACATCAAAGGATTCATCCACACCAAAGCTGCAATGCATGCTGTGGACAAATCCATTTCTTTCCGGATGGAGAGCGATGAGTCCAACTTTGCCCCGGCCACCACACTTAACCAGGCAGGCAGACCTGTAGCATTTTTCTTCCACGCCCTCCAAAGCTCCAAAATCTGGCACTCCTCCATCGAGAAAGAGGTCCAGGTCATCGTTGAGGCGGTACAGCACTAGAGGCACTATCTTGCCGGCAAATTATTTATCCTGCTGACTGACCAGCGTGCAGTCGCTCTCAGCAAGGTAAAATCAAGAACGACAAGATTCTGAGGTGGAGAGTCGAACTCTCTACCTACAATTTTGATAATTTTCCCGGTCCGGAAAGCTCAACGAACCTTTGGATGCCCTGTCCCAAGGGACGTGCTCCAGTGCGTAAATATTCTGTTTACAAGCCCTCCACAACTACCTCTGCCACCCCAGGGTCACCAGGGTCTTCAATTCATCAAAGCCCACTACCTCCCCTATTCAGTTGAGGACATCAGGACAATGACTAGAAACTGCCAGGTCTGTGCGGAGAGCAAACCACACTTCTACCAGCCAAACAAATCACCCTGATTAAGGCCACCCACCCCTTTGAGTGCCTGAGCATGGATTTCAAGGGGTCCTTGCCCTTTTCAAACTGCAATGTGTACTTCCTCAATATCATTGGTGAGTTTTCACATTACCCCTTAGCCATTCCCTGCCCGGACATGACCACTACCACCATCATTAAAGCTTTGCTCAACCTCTTCACCCTGTTCAGATACCCCTCCTATAGTGACCGGGGGGTCCTCCTTCATGAGTGATGAGCTGCATCGCCTTCTGCCGGCCAGAGGTATCGCCACGAGCAGGACCACCAGCTACAACCCCAGAGGGAACGGCCAAGTGGAAAGGGAGAACGCCACCGTCTGGGAGGCCACCATCTTAGCCCGAGGTCAAAAGGCCTGCCTGTCTCCCAATGGCAAGAATTCCTCCCTAAAGCGCTCCATGCAATCAGGTCCCTCCTGTGCACAGCGACCAATGGCACCCCACATGAACGGTTGTTTCCCTTCCTCAGGAAGTCCGTGTCGGGGACCACGCTGCCATCCTGGTTGACATCCCCAGGGCCAGTCCTTCTCTGGGAGCATGTGAGAAGTGATAAAAGTCTGAACCACTGGTTGAGAGGATCCACCTCCTCCACGCCAACCCCCAATATGCCTATGTGGTGTACCTGGTTAGGTGCGAGGACACTGCATGTCCGCAGGAGACCCCAGGACTCCGGCTGACCAACCAGTACCCCAGCTTTCTCAGTTCAGTCACCAGTCAACCCACCCACCGACAACAACCAGACCATCCAGGAGTCGACAGCTGAGCCACAGCGGCACTACGACATTTCAACGGCAGACAAGACTGAATTTGTGATGGACTTAACCTGCTGGACTTTTAAAATAGGTGGTGAATGTGGGGGAACCACTGTTTGCATGTGTGTGGCTGGCCCACCCCTTCCTGATTGTACCTGTGGCTCCTCCCCTTGATTCCCCCATTAAAGGCAGCCATGCCATAACCCCTCCCCAGAACAAGCTTGAGTCTCGAGTCATGGTAATAAAAGCACTTTAGTCCGGTAAATTCTAGTCTTTTGAGTTATTTTTAGTGCATCACTGGCACCCCTAGCAATGAGAGAAAGAGAAGCAAAAAAGAATCCCTTCCGAGATACGAGTTCTCCTCCACCTCCACTGCTCCCACAGCCTCTGCACAGATACCTGATCAATTCATTGGCGACCTGAGCTCCAGATCCAGACCTCCGATACAATCAAGAAGCCTTCAGCACCTTTGAGACCCCTTCTTGCCCTGAGCATCCTCTCAAATCCCAGTTCCCAATATCTGGTTCCCATGAGACCGTCCCCGCAGTCCGCCACCTAGTGTGAGTAGTTTGATGCCAAGTCGCCAGCAGCCCGCACCCTGGGTGGCTCCTTGAGCCCACTGAGGCCCTCGCTGATCTGCTACCATGGTCGCCTTCCTTATGGGGTCAACTCCTATGCACAACAAAGTGTATTCTCCCTGTTTCTGATGCCCTGAACCATGCCACTGCTCTCCAGAATCTGCAACCCCTCATCGTATACTGTCCAGCCCTGGCATCGCCATCCTGGGCACAGACTTCCGTGGTTGCAGGATTTAAAATAGACCATCGACTCCTCTAACGCCCCATTTAAACAGAGCTGTCGGCTGCAGAACCCTGCGGAGCAGCGCTGTGTCCCCACTCTCCCGGGACCTCACCAGCTTTAGCAGTGACATTACAACATCTCACCATCTTGACTTGGACCCCAAGATCCCTCTATTCCTCCAGATTGCCAAGAATCTGGACATTAACCGTGTACTCCGCTTTGAAGTTCGATTTTTTTTTTCCCGAAGTGTATCACTTCGCTCTTTTTCAGATTGAGCTCCATCTGTCCCTACACTATCCACAACACTTCCAACCTTCTTGTCATCTGCAAGCATGTTAACCCATCCTTCCACTTCCTCATCCAAGAAATGTAATCACTAATCACTGGCCTCTAGTCATATTGCACCACCACCCTCTGCTTTCTGCTTGGAAGCCATGCAGCCACGTTTCCGTGGATGCCATGTCTCAACTTTCTGGTTGAGCTTACGACCATGGGGAACCTTGCCAAACAACCATCTCCCTACCTTCATCAGTTTTGTATGTCACCTCCTTGAAAATCTCATTTAGGTTTCTGAGGCACAACTTGCTCCTTGCAGACTGTTTCCCCAAAATGCTCGTAAATCCTCCTCCCTAAACAGTTTACGTACTCAAGACACGCTGGTCTCCAATTCCCAGGGTTTGCCCCATTACCTTTGTTGAACAAGGCACCAGACCAAAACAGAATTACATTTGTCACAGACCAGCAGAATCCTATTGCATCAGCTAGATGGACATGAGCTGTGCAATTTAAGAAAGTCTGTGATCAGACAAGTCTGTGGAACCTGACGAAGGGCCCAGGCCCAAAACATTGGATGGCTTTTACTTCCAGAATGCTTGTGTATTGCCTCAGCCCCAGCATCTATAGACTTAACTCCAAACCAGAATATTTGTAACAGATGCTGAAAGTAAAGCTTGATGAAAGACTGCTGTGCTCCTTATGATGTTCAGTTTTCTACCCAATTTGATCACTGGTAGTCATGATCAGGCACTGATCAATAAGGTATTCTGTCTCAGTCTGGTGGGTCAAAGAATTTGGCCAATTGCATCCATTGCAATTTGCCACATTTCTTCGTAGGACCCACACAGCCTGTGGGCTGCTTACTGTGTGTGAGAATAATCTGAATAGTTCCCGCTTGTATTCACCCATAACCCTCCGGTTTCTTTCCATTTCCCATATAAGCATTATTGTCAAATTTTTATCCACTACTCATCTTGCCCTTTTTCCCCTCCCCTCCAAATACTGGTCAGGGAAGGAAGGTTTTCCCTTACTCACTTTTAGTCCTTTTCATTTATTAACTGGCATTTTGGTCCTGCAGATATGGATGAATGTCAGAATGGGCCGCTATGTCAACAGAATGCTGATTGCATTAACACACCAGGCAGCTATCGCTGTGAATGTTCATCAGGTTACCGGCTCACATCAACTGGACATTGCATGGGTAGGTAAACACTGATAAAATCTAAATATAGCCATGTGTTTCCAACGAGGAAAGTGCTTTCTTTGTCAAGCAGGTTGATTTCCTTTTATTCTGAAGTAAAAAGTTGTTTCGGAAAAATATTTTGAACCCCGAGGCCACATGTAGATTAATTGTTACTTTATCCTTATCATTAGCAACCTGATGTATGGTTTTTGAGTAAAATAAATAAAAACACAAGATGTTTACATATTAATGACAATAACACATTTTGAATTAAACGGAAGTATTAATTTCCTATAATTATGTTCATTACGGCCTGTTGGTGAGGGGAAACAAGTTTATAGTCATTGTAAAATATCAGTGGGGAGATCAGAATGTTTTAAAAGAGACCATAAAATCATTCCAAGAAAATACCAAAGGGAAAATGATTATGCATTAGAAGCCCACTGAAATATTAGTTATGCCAAGTATATACAATAAGAATGGTTTTTATAGAATAGTTCAGGACGAGGAATAGAATAATAAACATTCAGTTTTTTATATACAATTCATTAATCTGCAGAAAGAAAAAATAATTTTCCACCTTCTGGTTTGCAGAGGGTGTTTATTTCCTTGCCTACAATTTCCACCCATTTCTGTCATGTAAATAAAATTGTGCTCTTGAATTATACTGGTTTATAAATTAATTAATTTTTATCCATGTTAGGAATTATATTTCCTTTGAT
Organism: Narcine bancroftii; assembly: GCF_036971445.1. NCBI lineage: Eukaryota > Metazoa > Chordata > Chondrichthyes > Torpediniformes > Narcinidae > Narcine > Narcine bancroftii. Next base: position 20,230,504 of record NC_091479.1, on the reverse strand, counting down.
CACAAGAGCTACAATAATTTTTTTTATTCCTAAATCTCCATAACATTAAAATTGAGGGGGGGAAAAAACAAAATGCTGGAATCTAGAACATCCCATAAGCTCTTGCACCTCCTTAAAATTGAGAATATTGTTGTTGAAATCACCCAAGCTATTGATGTAATTTTTGTAAATTAAGTTCAAATTTCATTATTTAGAGCCCTAAAATCTGGACTACTCGGGTAATGGGTCAGGCAGGATTTTCAAATTTTCCGGATTCTTGGCCAGTATATCTGTGGCACTTATGCATTATGCATGCACGCAGGCAAAAGCTGAGGGTTTTCGAGAAGTCCCGATTCTCGAGCGATCCGGATTGCTGGCATCTAGATTTTCGGACTTTTACTGTACCCAGAAACATGTCAGCGTTGAACGAGTTAACTCAACTTTGTTCTGTGGAAGTGTAATACTGTTTCAGAGTTTTTCTTCATATTAATGTGTATAATTTGGGGATCTATGACCTGAAAAGTTAACATTTTCTTTCCACAGAGGTTGCTTAATATGTTGGGCATTTCTAGAATATGATGTTTTTATTTCACATCTCCAACTACTAAAGTTTCACAGCAAGCAACAAAAAAAAAGAGAATTTTCTTTCCTAAGTTATATTCTGTAAATCACAGTGGTCCTATTTGTCCACCGTTACCCTGCGTGTAATACATGCAGTAAATTGGGAAATGCAGATCCATCAAAGTCTGAAATTAGAAAAGTCATTTATTGTTGAAGGCAGAATTCTCGAACAGAATTGTTCTCCACCTGAAGTGTTACTTGCTTTACTCTTTACAGATGTTGAATGGTCAGCAGTGCTTTCCTGGTTTTTTTTAGATCTTATTTCAAATGTTTGTTATTTTATTTTTTTTTATTTCTAAGCTTGACTTAGAATGTAGGTGACTTGTTCAAAGAAATGAATCTGTGTTTGGGAAATTCCCCTTATTTTGCCCACAGATCGTAATGAGTGTCATGAGATCCCTAATGTCTGCAGTCATGGACAGTGCATTGACACAGTAGGAAGTTTTCACTGCATCTGCCGAAATGGTTTCAAAGCAACTCCGGATAAGACAATGTGTATGGGTAAGTAAACACTCGACAGAATGGGAGCAAGTAGCAAGTGAATCATTTTTCCTTTCGTTAAAGTCAAATCAGTTATATCTAATTTTCAAACAGAATAATTTAGAAAATGAATGGAAGTCTCACTCATCTCAGTTTGCATTCCATGAATTGTATTTTCTGCTCCCCCATTGAATAAAAGCTTCCTTTTATTGTCACATAATAACATAAAAATTTAATATACATAACGTACTTTGACTTTTGTCCTCTATAAAGCAAACAAAGATTCACCCAGCGCTCCTAATAATAAGAGAAGAAGAAGCAAAAGAGAGTCCCTTCAGAGACACTAAGCATCTGTGGATTTGCCTCCAGTGCTCCCAAAGCATCTGCGGCTGCATAGTCTCCAGTCCAAACCATCGGCAACCCGGGCTCCAGATTCAAACCTTCGATGCAATCAGAACGCCTTCAGCACCCAAGGCACTTCGAGAGCCCCCTTGCTCTCAGCACCCTCTCGAAGCCAATTCCAATATCTGGTTCCCATGAGCCCGTCTCCAGCAGCCCGCAGCCTGCATGAGCCTCTCGCTGGTCCACTTCTTTGATCACCTTCCCTCTAGGGCCATTTTCTATTCTTCTCCTTCTCATTGGAGGATGCTCTTCCCATTTACGGTGCCCTGCGCCAGGCCGCTACTCTACCAGAGTTTGCAACCTCTTCCAGTTTGCTGCCCAGCCATCTTTAACACATACCTCCAAAAAAATACCATTGGCTCCTTTAACTGGCCATTTAAAGTCTGTGCAGACTTCCCCTGGTGGCATAATGACTGGGTGGTAGGACCCTGTGGAGAAGCGCTGTGACTCCACTCCCCGCTCCCCTGAGCCTGCGCCCGTGGCAGTGCCACCATTTTGTCATCTCAGGTATTGAGTTGTTTATGCATTTCTTACTATTTGCATACCTGAAGGAACTATTTGCCCACAGTAAATGATGACGGGTCCAATACGTTAGCTTTATTTCTCTCCGCTCAAACACTGCCCAACCTTTATTGTTCAGTGCATCTTTAAAACTGCACTAGAATCAAGCAACATTTTCATCTTTGCTCACTGGAATGAAACATAATCCCACAACTGTATGTCTCTGACATGATTGCTACCAACAGTTGATGCTTACACACTAATTACAATGTTGTATGCAGCAAGATCTTATCTGATAGAAAAACATATTGCAGGTCTGTTCAGCATTTTTAATTTGAATTTTAAAATTTGGAAAATAAAGTCAAATTTCAATCCCATTTTTGACTTGCAGATCAATTAAATCTCAATTGAGATGCGAAAAGCATTTTTTCTCTCTCTCAAGTAAAAATATACCGGTATTTCCTTTTCATTTGCCCAGATTTTGATGAGTGTGAGCGACAGCCCTGTGGCAATGGGACTTGTAAGAACACAGTCGGCTCGTATCACTGCTTGTGCTTCCCAGGATTCATGATCTCACATAATAATGATTGCATTGGTAAGATACTCACTCTGTTCTTTTGAATTTAGCAAACGTAGAGGTGTACAAGAACAAATGAAAATATTTTGTTATTCAACAACAGTCTAATAAAATCAATCATTCTGGGTTCTGAAAGAGGAGAGAAAGTTGCTAGGAAATCTTTTCTGATTAAATCATTAGCCCATGCAAGGGGCAGAGAATTTAACTTTCAGATTGTCTCCTTCTTCCAGACCATGCCCCAAAGCAGTTGACTACCTGGATTGAGTTAGGGACGTAATTTGTAAACCTGTGCTAAACACAATCTGCTGAAAAAATGGCATCCGTGGGAGGAAAAAAGAAGCCAAGATTTCAAGCTGGACCTTTTTTCACACTTGGCTGAATGTTATGAAGAAGCTAATATAAAGAGGACAGGGATGGGGGTGGTGTTAGCAGGGCCTCGTGTGGGATTGGTGAACCAGGTGGAGGTGACGCATGACTGCCGCAAGCAGTAGATTGGCAGATGCCAGATAAAGGGAGAGAGAGGAGGGCAATAAAACATAGGTGTGTGAAAGGGGCGATGAGTAGATAGAGGCTGCCCAATGCTGGAACCTGATAAGGCAAGGTGGTATAAAGAGAGACCAGATGGAACTGAAGGGGAAGGTCGCAGTGGGGAGATGGGGACGGCGGGGAATGAAACCAAAAAGGAAGGGATGAGAATGAGTAGAGTGAATGGGAAAGGGGACAAAAAAAGGGGTAAGGGAAGAACAGAAGGGGTATAGAAGGGAGAGCAGACTTGTTACCTGAAATTAGAACATTTTATCTTCATACCATTGAGCAGAATATGAGGTGCCATTTCTCAAATTTACATTGGGCCTCACTCTGGCAGTGGAGAAGGTCCAGGTCAGACAGTCAGGTTGAGAATGGGATGGCAAGTTAAAATGGCACATCTGGTCTCTCTTTATACCATCTTGTCTTTTCAGGTTTCTGAAAATGGTCCCCAAGTCTGCGCATTTGGTCTCAGAGGAGGTTCCATCAGGAGAACCGAATGCAGTGGTGGAAGTGCACACAAATCATTGCTTCACATCCACCACTGTCCTCAGTGACCATCCTGAGTACGAGCAGATTATGCTTTGCTTCAGATTCTGGCACCCGCAGCCTCCCGTGTGTCTCTAATTCGTAAACAGACTCTCTGCTCCCAGATTAGCTGGGAACAGAAAAATGAACAGTAAAGATTTTTTTTCCCACGGAGCAGAATTCCCGTGGAAAACTTTCTGATTGGAACTTGTTTTGACCTTTGAATGATATTGTGGGGAGAAGCAGGATTTTCTAATCAATCCTCCGGCAGCCACCTGACAAGGATGTTGAAAGTTTATGATGTTTCCAACATTCAGATATTTACAATATAAATATTGAATATTTAACACTGTAATTTTAGAAATGAAAGAAATTGAAATAAAAATGTAAATTTTATGAGCTAAATTTTTATCCCTTGAAATGAATGGTACTACTAAACCTGTTCTCCATCGCTATGTCACACTGAACCAGAATATTCTGGTGCTTTGAACAGATAGAGTAACAAAGGCAAAGACAGTTCCTTGGGAAATTGCTGGCAGTTATACGCAGAATTGCTGGCATGTTTCAGAATGTTCTGAGTCAATGTTAAGGATAAAACAGAACTTCAAAGAAATCTGCAGATGTGGTTGTTTGATTGACATCAAATCATACTTTTTTTTTAAATACCAAATATATTTCTGCATATATTCCTTTTGTTTTCATTCTCATTGGTTTATTTTTTGTTTATTTGAACAATTGTGGCAAATGTAAAAGTAATTTTCACAGTTGAGGTACTGGCATTCTATGGGTAGACTTTTTCTAGTACTGGTCTACAGATCAGATTTATTGATGTAGTTTGCCATTTTGAATTCATACACCAGCAAATACCAGAAAATATTTGCCTATTGATAAATAATACAACCAAGGTCTGGATTCTATTTTACTGTGAATTATCTTGATTCTTGACTTTGTAGAAGATTTTACTGCTTCGGGGCGGCACGGTTGGTATAGCCGTTAGCGCAACGCCTTTACAGCGTCAGTGATTGGGACCGGGATTCGAATCCTGTGCTCTCTCTAAGGATTTTGTACATTCAACCCATGTCTGCGTGGGTTTTCCCCGGGGGCTCCGATTTCCTCCCACCCTTCAAAAATGTACAGGGGGTTTAGGTTAAATTAGGCGGCACGGACTCATGGGCCAAAATTTAAATTTATCCGGTTGAATTTTTAAGAAAGTTTAATATTAAAGCAGAAAATTCAACATTAACCCATAAGTGCATAAATTGGTGAGACTTTGAATGTGATTATAATGTCCTTTTTTGTTAACCAGATGTTGATGAATGCAGTACCTTGAATGGGGCTCTCTGTAGAAATGGACAGTGCATCAACACTATTGGAACATTCCAATGCCTTTGCTATGATGGCTATGAACTTACCCCTGATAGAAGAAGTTGTGTTGGTAAGAAACGTTAATATAACAAATTAGAAAATTTTCAAACATTTTGACCTAATATTTCCAAGCTTCTGCACTTATTTCAAATTCTCCAGTCTTCACCCATGGCAAATAAAAAATGAAGCAAATATCTTTTCCAGGTTCCCTGCAATTGCGGCACCAGCTTCCCAGTGGTAGGTTGTAACTATTCAGGTACCACAGAGATCACCAATTGGATCCTAGCTGTTCACAATATATATTAGTAATTCAGTTGAAGGGATTAATTGTAGTATATCCAGGTTTGCAGAGAGCATGTGGTAAGGAGGTGCTCCAGTGTCATTTGGACAATTTGAGGGAGTCTGCATACGCATTCAAATAAAGAATAACATGGATACATGTGAGATTATTGTCAATAACAGAGGCAGATTATTCACCTGATGTGAAGTGCTGTGGTAGCAGTACAAAAGTCTGTACTACAGGCTTTATTCTGCTAAAAGTCTGTACACACCAGTTTCAGCTGTGGTGGCTCCCGAGTGGCTGGCTCAGGAGGGGCTTATATTCGGGTTGGCTGATTGACAGCCAGCCAGGTGGAGTCAGCCCTTAGGTGGTCTTCCTGCAAGTACAGAGATCGCCCCCTGCAGTCGGCTAGTGGTCGTATCACCACACCTGAATGCCATTATTTTGGGAAAGGGAAGATACAATGAGACTTGGATGTCCTTTACACCAGTCAGTGAAAGTAAGATTATAGCTGCAGCAAATAGTTAAGAAGACAAATGGTATGTTGGCCAACATGAGAGTACTCAAGCCCAGGAGCAGGGATATCTTGTTGCAGTTGTACAGGCCCAGGTGAAAACGATTTGAGCATGCCGTGCAGTTTTGATATCTTTATCTGAGGAAATATGTTCTTGCTATTGAAAGAATACATCAAAGGTCCTCCACCCTTGCTCCTGAGCCTATATTTACCAGCTTTTGGAATAAAGAGAGGAAATTTCATAGAAACTTAACAGGACTAAACAGACTAGATGCAGGAAGAATATTGCAATGCACAAACGTGCAGGTCACAGTATTCCCATAAGCAGAGTCACAGCCTAAGGATAAGGGTTAAACCATGTAGGACTGGGTTGAGGAAAAAAACTCTTCACTCAGAGAAACGACAAACTGATGGAATTTTCTTTCACGGGAAGTCGTTGAAACCAAATATTCAAGAAGGAATTTTCTATATTTCTACAACAGTTTCTGTTGTATTTGTGTCCCACAGAACAAATATGGTGTTGAAACTAAGTGCAAGACTATATTTTTGTATTTCAATTTAATTACAGAAAATATATTTCCAAAAGGTGCCACATGATGTCAGTGATTAGATTGCATGCGATTAAAGCTGCACATGAAGAACCATTTGATTTTCAGCTCTCTTCAGGAGAAATTGCTGTATCAAAATATGTTCCAAACTGGTTCCAGGAAGTTATGAAATATATCAGAACTGGGCAAGAGAACCAAAGATATTTATCGTGTTGTTTTCGAATAGGATTTCTGAAATTTAAATGTACGATATATGATTTGCTATTCTACTCTTGTCTCACAGATATCAATGAATGTTTGATTGTACCTCGCCCTTGTGCACCAGGCACCTGTCAAAACTTGGATGGTTCCTATAGATGCATCTGCCCTCCTGGTTACTCACTGATAGATGAGAAGTGTATTGGTAAGCAGTTTTTTTTAATTTTGTTCTGAAGAACGCAAAGGTAGATGACTGGAATTTTTCTGAGACTGCCCTCACGTTTCAAGCAAAGAATAGTTGACCGAGAATCTGAACGGAGCAATTGCCCTGCCTCCCCTATTCAAAACAGGCACAAGAATTCTTTCTGTATGCTAATGTAGGAAAGTGGGATGGAAGTTAAAGTTAAAAATATACACTATTATTTAAACCTAATTGTGGAACTAGGAGGAATGAGGTTACCACTTAGTTCTTCTCAATTTTCCAAGCATTCCTCCCACCAGTCGACCCCTCCCGTCTTCCAATTACCTTGCTCCTCCATTTGTTAATGTCTCCTTCACTTCCCTTCATTTTCAATGACCACCTTATTCTTGATTTCTCCCCCTTTCCCATAAACAATATTGAAATCTTCTTTGCCAGAAAATTGCTTTGTGACATTCAATTTCTAGATTATGCTTTTTTTTTTAATTTTAGACATTTTTAAGTACTTCCTACAACATAATTTGATATAAATAAAACATCTTCACTGGATGCAAACATCTTTCAATAACACAATCTTTCCCACTGGCTTCCCTCCACCATCTACCTAGATTGTTACAATTTTTAAATTGTAGGGAATATTCTGATTAGAATCTGGACAGAGATTCCCAAGTCTTTACAGTGAAGATTTTAAAGCACGTAAGCACACCATCAATTGTAAAATTGGCCCTATCTCACGGTAAATAGATCTCCAATTCAATAATTAAATATATTCACTTTTATTTAAATCATAGCTTTTTAATAGATTTTGTTCGGATTCAAAAGTTAGGTTTGGAATGATAGATACTCAAAAAAGTTCGCTACACTCAGGTCCAACCGTAAACCTTTTGGTGGTTTCATATTTTTTCTTTATCTAACCTTGAGATTGAGTTCTGAAAAGATAAATTTGAATGACTTTGACCTTTGATAAGAGAAAAAGCTGTTGTTAGTTGACCTATACTTTGCAATCTAAAAATCTTGTGAAAAAAAAATGGAGAAGAATTTTTAAATTGCACAACCTCACAATTAAAAGTCACCTAAAGCAGAAAAATATCACCTTCTCGGCTAATTTGATTCCCCCAGGACTCAGCTGGGCTGTTTCTCTCTCTGTAGGTGCTACCTTAACCTGATCTCACATTTTCTGTATCTAGGCTTCCAACGTCTGCAGTTTTTTTCACTTTTAACTCAGTTAGAAACCTTTCTATGAGGGCACACTCAGCCTCCTTTATTCTAATAAGAATAAACCCAGCCCGTTCAATTCTCACAACCACAGCCCTCCATTGCGAACAGCATTCCTGCTAAATCTCTTCCACGCCTCACACTGCTGCATCCTTCCGGTATTGTGGCAACTCGAACTTTGCACAATACTCCAAATGTGATCTAACAAATATTTTGTACATCTGCAGCATTCCCAACTCTTCTATTCAATGCCTCGGCCAGTGAAGGCAAACACCATCCTATCTACCTTGTCACCACTTTCAGGAGTGGTCAACTTGCACCCCAAAGTCTTTCTGTACGTCAGCTTTTCAGACGTTCCTGCCATTTACTCTGTATGTTCTCCCACGATTTGACTTCCCAAAGTGCATTCCCTGGATCCTAACTTTGTGCTTAATTCCTTCATTCCATTTCTCCAAAGGGGGATGAAATGAGTTCAAATAGATTAATTGGCCTTTCTAAGATGGATGAAATGTGGGTTAGAGTGGGGGGAAAAAAGCGGGCAGTGTAACTTCAACTTGAATGTACTCAACACGAGGCAAATGAGATTCTGCATGCTTATTTAGATCTAACCTGTTCCGTCCATTCAGAGCCTGAGTTGAGGCACTCGGGGAAGTGAGACCTGCCAGTTTCACGTTAAGTTCCTACCTCAGCATTCCCACTGACCTACTGATTATAACTTCCATCGTCCACCAACTTTCTGTTGTTCCCAAATTGTAGGCGTCACATAATAATGGCCACCTGACTCATTTTTTTCCATTTAGTAGCTGGTAAAGATGTCAATTTCCTACAGCATAAGTAGAAAACACAGAAGACAGAGAGCAATAATGAGGTTTTGCCACTGAGCATATTCTTGTTTTTAGCAGGTTTTCTGCTGCTTTAGTCCTCCAGCGCCTTTTTTTGTAAATATTTGATCTTTATAGAGATAAGAACAAGTGTTTCAAACCATAATACAACAACGTTCTTGCATGACAAAAGAATAATGTTGTCATACAACGTGAGGCCTTATCTCATTTTATCTTTAAGATATCGATGAATGTGCAACGGACCCCGGATTATGTGATTCTGGCACGTGTAGTAATACCGAAGGAAGCTACACTTGCGTCTGTGCACCAGGATCTATACTATCACAAAATGGAAGACGGTGTATTGGTGAGTCAAACATCCCAGGGCATATTTTCTGCTGCTAGGGAGATTATAGAATATCCTGTACCTCTCCAGGAGATGAATACAGGTAGTTAGGTGTCATATGAAATAAGAAATGTTGAGTTACTTATTGTTAAGAAGGGGTAAAAAGGCACAAATGATGTGGGCCTTATAATAATGAAAGAAAGGGAAAAGAATTAATGATGAACCTTTATTTATACATGTGTGTACACTATACATATATTTATATGTGTGTGTTTATATATATATATATATATATATATATATAGCAAGGATTATACACACCCATATATACATTCACAAATATGCACCTGTATATACACACACATAAAATATGAACACACCCAATATTTGTCCATCATCCATTTTAATATCCTTCCTGCTTCTATCCACTTACTACCCACACCATTCATGCACAAGATTTCCCCTCCCTCTCTCCCTTTCTCACTCTCACCCTCCCACCTATCACTCACTCACCCATCTAAAACTTCACCATGTTCCCCACTCTCGCTCCACTTCCAATCCTGGTTAAGGGTCTCAATCCGAAACTTCAACAGTTCCCCCCCCACCCCGCCCAAGTTGCTGCCCAATCCATTGAGTACCACCAACCGTTTGTTCTATGAACATTTACAGTACATACATTTGGTCACTGATGTGTCCACTTCTTGGTGTGCATTTTAGCAGAGATTAGGGAAGTAAAGGCTTTGGACATTTCAGGATTGAGAGCTTTTAATTGTAGGGATTGATTGGAGAAGTAATAGAGCTTCAACATTACAATGAAATAATGTTCTTTCACACTACAAGATATATTAAAAATTGTTAAGGATTTTATAAAATCTAAATTAAACTATTTTCTCTCGATATTTATTTTCTGGATGATTGTAGTAGAATCCTTACCGTGAAATTTAAATAAGTTAAATAAATATGGAATTGTAACAGAAGAAATATATTTTGCACTAATACTTTGGTTTTTTAAAAATTTCATTTGTAGATGTCAGAGAGAGCTTTTGCTTCTCTAAATTCGAGAATGGTGTGTGTTCTGCACCCAAGTACAAAAACATCACAAAATTTACGTGTTGTTGCAGCTTCATGCCAGGTGAAGGATGGGGTGACCCATGTGAGATCTGTCCAAAAAAAACAGAAGGTAGGCAGATACATACATGCTCAAATGAATTAATTCAAGATGCAAGTTGAAAGGATGAAGTTTTGAAAGTCTCTGCTATTATTTTGAACAATGTACCAATTATAAGCTTGTTAGACTGAATTATGTTGGCTGTCGCTGGGAATTTCAGATGGAACTGATGGTGTTCAGCTACTTCCAGATAAAACAAAGGTCTGTGACTTATGCAGATCCATTGGAAGTCCCGACGGTCTGAGTACAGGTGCCAGCCAGAACTGCCTTAGGATTAGACTCCCCTTTCATTTAATTAAGGTTTTCTGGCCAAGAGATAAAGAGTCAACAAAGTAAACTTTAATTTTTTATTTACTTTAAGATTTTTCTTGATTCTTCAATCTGTTTTCATTGTATTTTAAAATGTTTCAAGTTTTAATGGTTTAGTTCATCTTAATGTTTTTTTAAACATTTTGAACACCAGACATATAAAAACTGTTTCAAAGCCTTGACAGGTTTGGCAAAAGATAAAGTTCCAACCTAGCCTTTCCTCTTTCAAAGACTATTACAGATCTCCAGAATCTGAAGTCTCAGCGGGATGCTGTCTCAGGCATTCTAGCCACTGAGTGCTAAGTACGTCATACCATACCTCCCACCTTCCAAAGGTCAGCTCAATCAGCCCAGTTAAATGCACATCATCAGTAGACTGAGTCTGGCCCAAATCATCCAACTGAATTATCGTTATATTATGTAATAGAATCACTTTTCAGATTTAACCAAAGCCTATCTGAAGAAAGATCTCCTTCGCATTAGATCCTGAGCTTTGCTTATTGGGGAATTTCACCAAGTTGTCAGTATATCTTTAACCAATTCCCAAATTAAATTCATGGAAATTCATAGTCTTAGAAAAGGATACAACACGTTTTTATTTCTTTAATTGGGTTTAATTAGGGAAGTGGGGTTTCTTGGGTGTTTTGGATTCTGTATAATGGTTAAAAATAAGTTTGAAAATTAAAATAAAATATTTTTTTAATTCTGAAAAGGACTGAGAATGCCCAGATAATTCTAAAAGAGTGGATTTTTCCCACTAACCTCTACAATTCTTGTGGCTGTTATATCCTGAGATACACTGTGAGAATCTTACTACGACTATAGACATAAAGTCTGAGAACACCTTGACCACTAATCCATGCAACAGTACATAGAGGGACTGTTATCAGAGAATTCTTAACATGAATAGACTTCTGTTCAAAAGAAATACAATTTATGAAGCCGGTGGTATGATGGAGGGAGTTAGAAATGGCTAATTAGTTTAAGTCACAACCAAACTACAAATGGCGCTTTTCCAGATGTGATTCAATGAGCTGATCCATACTCGGAGCCAGTACGATGTTCAGTGACAGAGATCTCCCATGAAGAGGGAATACTGGCTTAAATACTTCGAAAAAAAATTAGGTGTGATTTCACTGAAAAGCACAACATTCTGAGAGAAATTAATAGTGCAGGGTGTTATTTCAGGAAGGGCAAAGAGCAACAGAGACCAGGGATACCTAAAGCTGAAAATTACTGTATATCCTGGTAGTTAAAATAAGAGCATAAGGAACAGAAGCTCCGTTCAGCCCCTTGAGCCTGATCACTGTTAATATTTTACCTCAGTACCACTTTCCTATACTAATATCCCTTTAATATCCAAAAAAACACTCACCTGAACAGCTTCGCCTTCAACTCCACTTATTTCCTCCAAATCAAATAGCAATAGGCATTCAGATTTGTCTGTCTTTTTTGTGGGATGTATAGAATTTCCCCCCCCCCCCCCCCAATTCTAATTGGCCTCACACCTTCAACTCTTTTCTCCAATATGTCAATAGCTGCATCAGTATTGCTTCTTGCACAATTCATACAGGTCTCAACAAACGTCATTGTGTTTGCTGCCAAATTCTACCTTACTCTCAACTTCACGTGGTTCCCTTTCTGGACCTCTCTGCCTTCATTTCCGGAGATGGGATAACCACCCCAAAAAAAACCAGGACCCCTGATGATCCTGTACTGTCAGTATTCGAAGGCTGCCTTCAAGAGAGTGATTCCAAGGATGGAGTACCCAGCCGAGTACGGAAAACCTCTGCTGACCAACTGGCCAATGTATTCACAGTTATCTTCAACATTTCACTCGGACAGAGCATGGTACCCACCTGTTTCAAACAAACCTCAGTCATACTGGTACCAAGAAGAGTGCAATAACCTGCCTGAACGACTGTCTATACATCTGCAGTGATGAAGTGTTTGAGAGGCTGACATTAAAGCATATCAACTCCTGTCTGAGCGACATCATGGATCTGTTCCAATTTGCCTTCTGCAGCAGATGGCATCTGGCTCTATGCAAAGTGCTGGAGCACCTGGACAGCAAAGATGCATTCATCTTGGTATGCTTTACCTACCACTGTTCAGCATTCTCTCAAAAGTGATCAGCAAACTCCAAGACCTGGCCGTCAATGCCCGACTGTGTAATTGGATCCTGGATTTCCTCACCTCCAGTCCCCACGCAAGGTATATTGGCAAGAACATCTTCACAATCTCGATTAGCACCTAAAGCACCACTTAGCCCTCTGTTCTACTCACTTTACACCTACTGACTGTGTGGCTTGGTACAACAATAACACCATCTGCAAATATGCCTGATGAAATCATGGTATTGGTCTGTAAAAAAAGGGACGACAAGTCAGCTTATAGGAGAGAGATTGAAAACTTGGCTGAATGGTGTCCTAACAACAACTTTGCATGCAGTGTCACCAAAACCAACGAGCTGATTTTGGACTTTATGAAGGGAAAACCAGAGGTGCATGATTGGGGGAAATCAGAGGTGGAGAAGATGAGCAAATTTAAATTCCTGGGAATTGCTATCTCGGAAGACCTTTCCTGGACCCAACACACTAATGTCATTGTAAAGAAAGCACATCAGTGCCTCTACCTAGGAGTTCACACAAGTGCAGTATGACATCAGAAACCTCGGCAAATTTCCACAAATGTGTAGTGGAAAGTGTGCTGACCCGCTGCATTATGGCCTGGTATGGGGGCGTCAGTACCTCGAAGTGGAAAGCCCTGCAAAAGATAGCAGACCCAGCCCAGTACGTCACAGGCAAAACTCTCCCCACCATCGAGAAAATCTACAGAGAACACTGCAGTTAGAGAGCATCAGCAATCATCAAGGATCTGCACCATCCAGGTCATGCTCTATTCTCGCTGCTGCCAACAGGAAAGACGTATAGGTGCCACAAGGTTCACACCACCAGGTTCAGGAACAGCTGCTACCCCTCCACCGTCCGACTCCTCAACAACAAACTCAATCAGGGACTCACTGAAGGACTTTTACTTTGTACATTATTTACTACTGATTTTTTTTAATGTATTGCACAAACAATTTGTTTATATTTATTTCTTCATTCACATTACTTTCTTTTGCATACATATCTTTTTCTTGAGAACAGGGTACAGATACCGATAAGTAGAAATTCTGCCCAGCCCTCAGGAAAAGAATCTCAGGATTGTCTGTGATATATATGTACTCTGGCAATAAATCTGAACTTTGAACTTCATAAGCCCACAAACTCCCACAGTTATATCTTTCCACCCAGGACTATATTACAATCTGCCACCTCCATCTTATTTGCTCCGATGATGGGACTTCATGTATGAGTACACCTTTCTCCTGAACCTTGGCTTCCCTCTACCTTGGTGGACAGAGCCCGTAACCGCATCTCATCTATTGATTGCACCTCTCCTCCTGAACAATGCAAGGACAAGGTTTGCCTGGACATTACTTTCCACTCCCATCTGCATTCATTGTCAACAGAGCATCCTGTGCATTAGAAACATGGATCCCTCCGCTTCGATTTCAGCTTTTTTGAAGGAGGCATACTACAGTCTATCTCTGTGCTCTTACTCCTACTGCAGGGCTGCAGTTCACATGTACCAGATTGCTCACTGTTCTCCCGTTTTCAGATTGTTTGCTGATTCATCTCTCCAAAGCCCAGTGTTGTACTGCCCTCTCCAGCTCTACTCTGACACTTGTCAGAAGAGAGATGAGGAATGCACCACAGACATAGATCAGATTTTAGAGCTGCATTTATATCATCTGTAAATCCATTTGGTTGATTTAGTCTTATCAATTTTATTGTAGAAGCGTTTGGAAAACTGTGCCCAGGTGGCTTAGTGGGAATTACAATTACTAGTGATGGTTCTCAAGTAGGTAAGGTCTGATTTTCTTTTTTTGTAACTGTGGAATTGAAGTAAATTTCTATTTGTGTGCCTGTAATTGGCAGCTTAATGAAATGGGGGCATGTAATAGGTATGAATTATGCTTTGCTTTCTATTTAAAGTTAAATCGCTTTGTTTTGATTATTAGTGGCTGCATCTTTTCATTCTTATGACTATAAAACTGACCCAAATTGGATTTGGGGGAAAAAAAGAGAATTTCCATTCACAAAAATAAACAATGCATCAAGTGAGGAAACAACAAAGTATTAATTTCCCAAAGAAGGTTAGTCAGGTGGCACAGTTTGTGTAGAGGTTAGCAGAACGCTGTTACAGCGCCAGCGGTCGGGACGGAGGTTCGAATCCCGCGCTGTCTGGAAGGCGTTTGTACGTTCTCCCCGTGTCTGCATGAGTTTTCCCCAAGGGCTCTGATTTCCTCCCACCATTCCAAACATGCCGGGGGTTGTAGGTTAATTGGGTGTAATTGGGCAGCACGGCCTTGAGGGCTGAAAGCACCTGCTACTGTGCTGTACGTCTAAATAAATAAAGGTCTGCTGTAGTATTCGCTTTTTGATCACTGGATATATTTTATCTGATGTTTATAAAGTAGATGTGCTCATTTTAAATTAGTTAATTTTAAAATTGACAAGATTATTTCCAGTGATACCTGAAGTATAAATATTTTTCTACATTTTTCCTTGGTGAAAGACACGGATGAATGTTCTATAGACCCAGGAATGTGTAAAAATGGGCAGTGCATCAACACTGATGGTTCCTTCCGCTGTGAATGCCCATTTGGTTTCAATATCGATTATAGTGGAATCAAGTGTGTAGGTGAGTTCTCTTGAAAACAAGTAACGCGATTGATATTCTTTGTAGTCTTAGCAATATCAATAAGGGAATCCGCTACCTAGTTTATGATTAATAATAATAAATACACCACCCATTAGCATCATTTACATTACCAAGTCTGGACCCCAATCAGGCAAATTATTATGGGAAATAGCAGCAATTGTGATTTCACAGAAGAGAAAATAACAAAAATCCTTCAGTAAATTTGAATGATTTAAATGGGACATGGTTCTGAATTCCTAATCCAAAGAAAGTAGGATTACAGACCCAGGTGTGAAAGGACTTCTGAAGTCCCTAGTTTTACTTGCCTTGTGTCTTTTTAATTAAAGGTCATAATTTCACCAGGAGAAAAATCGTTTTCTATTCTCTTCCAAGGTTTCACAGAATTATTAGCCTCTGACAGAAATTCGATCAATTTCACTTCCTTTGGCCCCCGATAGCAGGATCACATGTTGGCTGAAATGAGCCCAGTTTTGTCGTCGCTCACGGAAGGTCCACGTGTGCATTTGCTTACCCCTCGTCACTGCAAAGAAGTAGCATTTTTAGAAATGTAAACCCTCTGTAAGGCAGACAGACAGGAAGCTTCAGACGTTGTAGTGTTTTCTACCTTTTTAAACAGCTAGGTTCAGGATAAAGTCGCTGCCACATTAAGTTGGGAATGGAACTGTTTCTCTAATCTGTTCAAAAATATGCGATGTCACAAGTTGCATTTTATCTTTAATCTCCCGGGCAACAGATACTGACGAATGCTCTGTCGGCAATCCTTGCGGCAATGGAACATGTACCAATGTCATCGGAGGGTTTGAGTGTGCATGTAAAGAAGGGTTCGAACCAGGTCCCATGATGACTTGTGAAGGTAACCTTCCTCATTCCAATTTATTCCCACACACACGAGGTTTGAGACCCAGAAATTTGACTACAGTGCAACGCCATGCATTTAAAATCATCTTATCCCAGAGTCAAATGTAAATTTGACCATTTTAGGAATACTACCAGGGAAATTAAACTACATCGTTAAGAGGAGAAACCATTGGTCAGTCCAGAACAGTTGAGTCTGGGGCAAGCCTGAGTTCTTTTATCCATGTTTCAACCTGGATCTCTCATAAGCCTGACCACCTCAAAATCCAGACCCTTTGATTTCCTTGGTCCAATCCCTTGATTCTTTAATTAAACTATGGACTAGGGACCTGGCAATCCAAGGAGATTTGATCTCTTTACTTTCATGTCACTCTATGAACTCACCAAGAGTCCCCAGTTTCTCCACTACTAACTCCCTCGCTTAGCCACTAGAAGCTGATATTCAAATGAACAAACAATGCTTTCTTTGTAACTCTCTCCGCCCACCCTTGCCTCACCATCACACAGATGGTTCATGTTTCCTGCAGCTCTAATTGCTGAACTGACACATGAAGGAGAAAAAAAAAACTCAACCACAATTCAGTAACTTTGGGGGTTCCTGAAATCTGAGCACCCCATGCCACAGAAAGTAACATGTTTATGACAGAACACAACCGTTTCTAGCCCTAAAGTTTTCAATTGGTCCAGTCTGGCATAGATCAATAAGATCTTTCAATTATGGAAGGCAGGAATGTAGATGCAAGAAATCTTATGATGCAGATCAAAAATGTTGCCGAATCAACTTCATTTTTGCATGTTATAAAGGAACTAATTTTGTTGAGTGTAATTTCTATGCATTACTAAGTACAGGGTGATATACTGACCTATACCTCAGTGTTTGTCAACACCAATTTAAAAAAAGAGAGAAAAATTGTACACCATAAAGTATATTTCATATTGATGCTTGGCAGGACAAAGATCAAAATGTGATTGTTATTTCTTTCCCATGCCAGATATAAATGAATGCGCACAAAATCCTCTGCTTTGTGCATTCCGCTGTGTTAATACCGTAGGGGGATACGAATGTAAATGTCCCACTGGTTATATCCTCAGACAAGATGGGAAGATGTGCCGAGGTGAATTGAAGTTTCTATTTTAATACGTGGTAACTGTGCCATTTAAGTTCAAATCCACATGAATATTATGTTTGAAGATGGTTTTTGTTCTTGCAAAATTATTAATGCAAAGTCCAAAATTGAATTCAGAAACAAACTGTCTATTCTCTATGACCAAACAGGGGAACTAACCACAGATTTGGAAGAACTACATCCTTTCTGCTAGAAGTTATTCCATATGTACTTGCTAACTGAGAGTTTGTAATGTGATTTGCCGTTTTAAATTCAGTACCGAAGAACCATATTTCATTCCTTAGAGTGAATGCTAACTTTAAACAATAGTGTTGAATAGTTGGTGATGAATCAACAGTCAGGTTTGTTAGAACCAAAACAGGACTAGAATTTCTCAATTTGTATCATTTTGATACCTAACATAATAATATTATACAAAAGTTACTATTTAAGTTTTAATCCCTATTTCATGAAGACTTCACCAGAATCTTCCCTTTTATTTATAATTCTTTATTGCTTAATATCCATGAAGGCTAAAGAAATATGGGCCTTCGTTAATGCCTTCTTGCAGTTTTAAAAATATGTGGCAGTTATGTTGACCCATTGTTCCAAGAACAACAAAATGTCAGAAATAACAAGGTACAAAATCATGTCAAACCTACCTTCCGCTGTAAAAGGAAAAGTATGAGCCAGGACACCAATTTAGCCACTTCCAGGGATTGTGGGTGGGATTTCAGTGTACATTTAAGGCAGATGGTATTTTCAGTTCCAGCATATCAGTCAAAGAATGAACACCATATTCCCAGATACCCCTGCATCAGCCTCAATGGCATGCACAAGTTGTGGATGTGGTCCAGGGGAGTAGCCAGGTTCTAAAGTTAGGGGGAGCGAACACATAAAAAAGGCGCCACAACACATACCAGATGATGAGTCAGTGGTTGAAAACGGTGGGCCGCACTGATTTTTCGGAGGCATTGGACTTGCAGGGCCGGGGGGTGGTGGGGGCTGGGTGGCAGAGGCATCGGACCAGGAGAAGCAGGGCAACGGACCGGGGGAGATGGGGGTTGGGGGGGGGGCACCTCTTTTGAAAAATGTGCTCGGGGTGGGGCGGGGGAGAGCTGTCGCTCCACCTCCCCACAGCTACACCACTGATGTGGTCTTAAATTAACAGCTTTCTGACTCACACAAAAATGCTGTCACAGACCCAATTTGACAAATATAAATGATTTACAGCGCAAGTTCATGTGCTGAGTGGGGGTTCCTTCGATCTCATTACTATGTATACCAGATCTTTCTTTTTAAAAATGATAAAAAGCCCACGATGTTGCATAATTTGACAGATCAGGATGAATGCAAGGAAGAGCTAGACGATTGTGCATCAAGAGGAATGATTTGCAAGAATTTGATTGGAACGTTCATGTGTATCTGCCCGCCTGGATTAGTGCGTCATTTGGATGGTGAAGGATGTACTGGTAAAAAAAAAAGTCTTTATAAATATTTTTCCATTCAATTAAGAATACTTTTCATTTGGACGCCATATTCAACATGTCATAATTATTTCAACCAGACGAAAATGAATGTCGTACCAAGCCTGGCATTTGCGAAAATGGTCGGTGCATTAATACTCCAGGTAGCTATAAATGTGATTGCAATGAGGGATTCTCCGCCAGTTCCACACAGACAGAATGTGTCGGTGAGTTTCCAATTTTTGATGATTAATTGCTTTGGTGCCAATTCAATGTTTCAAGGCTTATTGTAGTCCAAATTTCTTCAGTACTTTGCTGTTGCACTGTCTCTTTTTTGAAAATTTTATTTTTCATTTACATCAATACATACATACAATTCATCAACATATAACAATACAATGTAATAAAAACAATACAAAATTATATATTTTTTTCTTTGTATTCCTCCTTCCTCCCCCTCCCTGCAAAAGAAAAAGAAAAAACACCTGAATTTATTTATTATTCACTATTCATGTATTCCTAATATATTATTCTATCCTGTACATATTAATTGGGAGGAGTGGGTATTATGGACGATGTGGAAGGATTCTTACTGATGAAATCTATATATGGTTTCCAAATCATATGAAAATTCTCAGGTTGATTCCTTAAATTATAAGTAATCTTTTCCAATGGTAAACAATCGTGAATTTCCGTATGCCATCTATCCAACCTTATAAAATTATCTGACTTCCATGTTACTGCCATACATTTCCGTGCCACCGCTATTGCTACACTCAAAAATTTTCGTTGATATTTGTCTAACTTCAATTTGGTATAAAGCAAAAAATATTCTGGATCTTTTGGTATCTATCTTCATAATTTGTTCCAATAATATATTCAAGTCTTCCCAAGAATTTCCCACTTTTTCACAAGACCAAACTGCATGTAATAAGGTTCCTGTTTCTTTGTTACATATGAAACATATGTCAGAACAATTTGAATTAAGTCCATGTAATTTATACGGAGTATAATATAATAGGTGTAAAAATTATTTTGTACCATCTGATAATCTAACATTAATTGTATTAATTACACTCTCCTAGCACAATCTTGACCAGACCTCATCATGAATTTGTATATTTAAATTTTTTTCCCCTTTTTTTTCAACTTGTATAGTTCCTTTTTCTGCATTGTGCCTTCTAATTGTCTATACATATTAGTAATAAATTTCTCAATAAATGTTAAATTATTAAATACTCAAATGGGCTCTGTTCTGGAAATCTAAAATTTGTGTCTGATTTATTTTTTAAATATGATTTAAGATGAGTGTATAAAAAATAGTCTTATTTGGTATATTGTATTTCTCTTTCATTTGTTCAAAAGTCAAGAAAAAAGAACCTAAGAAACAATCTTTTCCTTATCCCATTATTGTGCCAGATATTAAAGAAAAGATTATTTAAAGTAAAAGCAATGTGGATTCTGCTTTAACATCATCTTAGCTATTTGGTAGTTATTAATTCCTCTTTCTATATGAATTCCATTCCATATCTTGAATAAATGTTTTAAAATGGATATGCCTTTCAAAAGTTACTCATTGCATTTGTAAAAAAAATGTTCTGGAATAGTTTCTCCTTTGTTATTCATTTCAATATGTACCCACGCTGCCTTCTCCCCAATTTGATAAATGAGCTGTTTTATAATATTTTAAAAATTCGGCAATTAATATTGCCTAGTTAATTTTTCCAAAACTATCTTTGGCATTTTATCACCCCAAATAAATGTTCTTATACTTTTATTTAATTCTTGAAAAAACTTTGTTGGTATAGGAACGGATAACAACTGAAATAAATATTGCAACCTCAGAAAAATATTCATCTTTATACAATTTACCCTTCCTATTAAAGTTATTGGTAAATCTTTCCATCTCTTTAAGTCTTCATTGATTTTTTTTGTAATGGTAGATAATTCAATTTAAATTAAATTATTTAAATTTCTATCAATATTAATTCCTAAATATTTAATTGCTTCCTTTTGCCACTTAAACTTCATCACCTGCTTACATATCATTCATAGGCATCACTTCACTCTTTCCTACATTGACTTCATGACCTGATATCAAATCATATTCTGCCCATCATACATTTATTTTCTTCAATTATATTTCTAGTTCTGTAAGATATAATATAACATCATCTGCAAACAAGTTAATTTTATGTTCTCTACCTTAACCCTTAATCTCATCATCTCTTCTTATCGCTCTGTCTTAATTTGCAATGCAGCAAAATCACAGTTGGTATATCTTAGTTTGGAGGGGCCAGAACCAGGTTGCTTCTCAAAGAGCAAGGTATGCAATTCAAGGGAGAATGTTGCAGAAAATTTCACAATTGGTTACAGATGCCCCATGCAAAATAATATTTATGAGGTGAGCCTTAAATAGACCAAGTGTTCAAATACGATATGAGTGATCTGTATATGTGAAAGGATACAAAATGGTCTTCAGCAATAAATATTAACACATTTCCCACATAATCAGCCATTTTCAGTCTATCAAATTATGTTCATTACCTTGGAAAAGGGTCCGTTTAATTATCCACATCTACAATCGATCTGAACTAGAGGCACCATGAGCAGATTTGGCACCATGAGCAGATTTGGCATCAGCTGTAGAAAATGAATAGCGCAAGGCCATGGATATGTGCACAATGAACCTGAACTTTCTAAATCCAAAATCGGGTAATGCCCTTTTTAGGCGACCTTCATGAAAAGAATAAGAAAATAAAGAAATAAGTGGGGGGTAGGCTTGATGGGCTTATTCTGAGAGCATGCAATGCACCCAGAAAACCTCTTCACTCTCATAAGGAATACCAGAAATATTTCAGCCAACAATATAA
Organism: Narcine bancroftii; assembly: GCF_036971445.1. NCBI lineage: Eukaryota > Metazoa > Chordata > Chondrichthyes > Torpediniformes > Narcinidae > Narcine > Narcine bancroftii. Next base: position 20,208,855 of record NC_091479.1, on the reverse strand, counting down.
CTGTCCAACACCGAGTGATCATAATGTTTAAAACATAATGCAATTTAGCATAGCAATGTTAAAAAAAAATCATGTACAGAAAGGAAAATGAAGGAATGAGTCAAAATATAAAGAAAGTGCAAACTTACTTCTTTTCAAGATCTCTGATAATAAGACTGAAGGAGTCAAATCCAGTGCCATGTGTAAGAGTTTATACATTCTCCTCACGTCTGCGTGGGTTTCCTCCCACTTTCCAAAAACCTACAGGGTTTGTAGGTCAGTTGGTGCATTTGGGTGCAAGGACCTGAAGGGCCTGTTACCATGCTGCAGGACTAAGATTTTTTGTTAATGTAAAAGAAAAGGAATGGGTCTTTCCAATTATAATGTTAAGTTCAGTGCCACCAAGGTAGTTTGGCAATAAGACATTTAACTGAACACGTCAACCACTTCTGTCCAAGATAGACTCATTGTAATTTCTGATGCAACATGCACACTTATATAGGTTTAATTTGCGGGTGTCATAACCAACAAGGAGTTGAGCTTCATCCTTTTAAGTGGTTCTCAGTTCCTGTTTAGTTGAACAAATTTACAGCAATTTTAACGGTAAGTCAAAACTGTTAACCAGTTTTACATGAATGGTTACTTAAATAAAAAAGTATGTTAGTTCAACATTTATCATATTTGTATGAGAAATTTAATTGTTGTGATTTTTTAATTGAAAATTTTACAATAAATTAAGCACCCTTATTTGCCATTTTATTAATGAAATGATTAATTTGTCAGGAGGAATTAACTGGAGTAAGTGTATTTACTGTAAAGGAGTAAGGTACCATAAGTGTTCATTTAAATAGCTGCATAGAAATGGTTGGACATCCTTTAAAATTGAGAACTTTTATCAATATATACTATGCTTCAGTGTTTGTATCCAGTCCTTTTGTGGAAAAGGACTGAAAGTCAATTTAAACATGAATTATTATTATTGTCTTGCTATTTTTAAACAGATTGGTATCACCTAAGGAAGTGAGATTTTTACAATTATAAATGTTGGTTGTATACATTTTTAAATTAACAATTTGTAAGTTCATAAATTATTTCAGTAATTGATATCAGATCTTTCAAATAGAAGGTTGGCAACAATGCTCAAAGGGTGTAATTGCAGATATTGTCCTTCATGCAGAATTTGATTCAGTCTAGTGATCTGGATAGAGATTGCTGGTAGATTGAAGTGAGGCCACTAATTACCAAATTATCCAGCAATAATAATGTGAGTTTTAAGGATTCCATGGCATACTGATATACTTGTCTTCTTTTTCCAGACAACCGCAAAGGATTTTGTTTCGCTGAAGTGCTACAGACCATGTGTCAGATGGCCTCCAGCAGCCGAAATCTTGTTACAAAATCAGAATGCTGTTGTGATGGAGGACGTGGCTGGGGGACGCAGTGTGAAATCTGTCCCTTTCCAGGAACAGGCCCTTTTAAGAAGCTCTGTCCACTTGGACCTGGTTACACCACAGATGGAAGAGGTAATTACGTCAGCTGCTGTTCAAAGATACTCATTGTTTTTGACTTTGTATTTAATCATGTGCTACATGAATCATTGAAGTTGGCCACGTTTTGTGATCATTTCCAGCAATAACAGCTTTATTTCATGTAGGATTACATAGAGAAATGGCACAGAAATTGGCCATTCAGCCCAGGACCTCAGGACCTTGGTCCATTAGCCAAGCCCTCTCTTCTCCCTCATTTGCATGGCCAGCCTTATCCAACTGCTGGTCAATTCATCGACTCTCCATGATAGCATATTCCTCCCACTCTTTGGATAAAGAGATTTCTTCTGGACTTGCTATTGTTTATTGGATTGGTTTTTTTTTTAATAATTATCTAGTTATACTCTTTCCCACAAATGGAAGCATGCTTGTTGTGCAAACTTGGTCAAAATCTTTCTGATTAGGCCAACAGTCGGCCCTTTCTCAAGAGAAAAGATATGCAGTCTGCTCATCTTTTCCTAATATGCAACTTATTTGAACCAGGCATGTAGAATGTTGCAAATGCAGGCTAGATGCTGGGTGTTCTCTGGTGAATAACCTCAACCAAGAGTCAGAATTCATTAACTTGCTTGGGTGAATGTTGCTCCAACAATTGTCAGTCAGCTCAACAAAAAGACAACCCACTGAGTGTTCATTTCCATCCCTGCAGCACATTGTGGTTGCGGTGTTTACAATATAAAATGCATTGCAGCCACTCAGCATGGCTTCTTCAGTTGCCTCGTCCAAACCCACAGCATACACCACAGAGAACGATGATGACAGAAGGGGTGTAAGAATGTCACCTGCAAAATACCCTCCAACACAAACACATTCTGGCTTGGAAATATACTATTGCTGGGTCAGAATCCTGAGCTTTTATACTGTACCAGCACGATGGGAGTGCCTTCACCACAAGACCCGCAGTAGTTCAATAAAGTGGCTCACCACCATCTCCTCAAGGGCAATTAGGCATGACCATGGAATGCTGAACTTGCCAGGAGTGGATCCATCCTAAAGAGAAAAAATATAAATACACTTCCACAAGCCTATTGAATTGTAGCTTGCAACCATAGAGTAAAATACCAAGAAAATTCAGGTATCTGGAATTCAAGCAACAGGTAAAAAAAATTGAGGAAACTAAATTTTAAAAATTAAGAATAAAATAATAGATGAAAAATGCATGTTTACATTTGTAAAATAAATGTGCTCTGAAGTAACATACAAATCTTTGGTGAAGGTGGGAACAAATATTCAGCCACAGAATGCCTTGGTCGTGCTTTGCTCGTAGCATGAATAAAATTTGAATATAGTTGTGTCTGAATAAAATGCCTTCGCCCAAGATGAAGAGCTGGTCGATGCCACTCGCCATTGGGGGTGACTATCTTAAAGTGTTTCCTTATCCCCCTGCTCAGTAAGAGTTGCCCCAGTCAGAAGCTTTATCTGTAAACTTGGAGAGAGGGGTTAATTGTTCGACTTTTGGGTAGCATCGTGGAGGGGGAGGTGCAGATGTAGCGACTGTTAAATGTTTTCAATGAATGTGACTGAAAATAAAGTAAAATGCTTTAAGGTTTATATTTTCATACAAGTGAAGTTTGTTCAGTGTAATTTCAGTATAGTATTTTTATATTTTAAATTGTTTCTTCTTGTAAAAGTAAATCTCAAGCAACCAGAAAATACACTTATCTAGCATCTACCAATCCCCATAGGTGCCAAATACTAGGGGTTTTACTGTAATTGCTGCTATATTTGCAGTTTTTTTTTGAGTTTAGCTTCCTGTTGGGAGCAGGCATGTATTAGTAAACATGCATTAAATTTCTTTATCGTAATCTGTGTCACCCAGGCTCCTAATAATTTCCTGGTTTTCAATGGCTCAGAATTTGTAACTTGTAATGAGCAACCCATGATGTGTCAATAGGTGCTTGCTAAGATAAACCATCTCTCTTCCAGCACCAGCCCTTTGAGGCAAAATGGTTTGTATAATGTTACAGACATAATTTCTGGACTACCAAACATGAGAACAATGCAAAAAATAATTGAAAAAGGTCTTTAATATTGGGCTAAGATAACCCCCCCACCCCCCCATCCATCATCCCTTCCCTTAGCTGGCTGTTAAGGTTTCAAAATATTAAAATATTTTGGATTTTCAAAAACTATTTAATCAATTAACATATTACAGTTTTACTTTAAATCATAAAAGTATTGAAAATATTTAAATAAACTCCAGAATTTAAAATAATATTCTAAACTAACAATCCCTCATAGCCGTTTCCATCCATTGAATAGTGGAGAAGCTGTGTCTCTGCCAGTTCTACCTGGCACAGGTTGCTCACAGCAGATTCCTCCTCGTGGAAAATTGTAGCAAGTTTGTGATTCCTTGCCAAATTCTGCAGTCCGCTGTTGGACCACAGTCAGAAAACTACTGTGAAAAGCAGGATGCAACTTTAGGGTCTTGTCGAGCACACTGCATTCCTGAAGTTGCATACGTTGAGGACAGAATTTCATACATTTCATCAGTTACGCATGAAACTGCCAATATTACTCCAAAAAAATCTGTCTATAATTTAAGCAAAACCACTTTGCTGCCCTGCAGTAAGAATTCGTCGGACTTGACCATTGTATATTGTACTCAAAGTGACCAAACTATCCTGGCAAAAAATATTGATCAGTGTGGAGATTTGACAGTTAAAACTACACCCATGGTAAGCATTTAAGGAAATGCTTGTGGATGAATCTTACAACCAGGAACAAGCACACCATTTGCCTAAGTGTAGGAAATTCTCCAAAGTGGAAGGTTTCAACATAAGCATGTTGTGCAAGAGTCCCACAAGATGATAATGCTAATGGATTTACTTTGAAAGATACCTGGCAAATTGCCCATGTTTTCAATACTATGATGTGATGGGTCCGATATTACTTTAACATGAGGCCCTTCTAAGCTTCTGATGGATTATTCAAGGGCTCACAAAAGCGTCACGGTATTATGAATCTGTTTTCAGATCATGTTAGTTTATTGACAGAAGGCAGTATGTATTTGTTTCCAAAGATTTAATCTGTGTTCCCAATTGCAAATTATAATGCATATGATTCATCAATTACTTGTAATACTTTTTGTGTTTAAGTTAGCAGGATCTTTTCAACCTAAAACTCTCACTAGCGGAAATATTTACTCCAGTATGAAGTAAGTTGAGTAAGGATAATGTTCAAATTGCTGGCTCCCTCATAAACAACATCAGAAATTATAGATCAGATTGCTAGTGGCATTCTTTGCAATTATAGAGACTATGCAAGAGGTTCATTAGAACTTCAAAAAGTATGCCAACAGAGGCCATATGATCCAGCATCCAAAATATTAAAGTTTATGATGTACACCAGCTGTGCACGCAGCCTGTCCGTTAAAACTAAATACAAAAGGTTAGTTATGTTCGAACTGAAAAGGTTTTCTTAAAGCCGAACTCCTCTGCGTTATGGAATTCCATTTGAGTTTATTTTTGTGAGAATTGGCAACTCTGTATTTGCTCTTTCAAGATCTAACACGTAAAAACATGGTATAAGTTGTCCACATTTTTAATTCTAAAAACAAAGAGGAACAATATCAGCCTTCCAACATCAAAATCACATAGCTCCTTCTACTTCTATTTCTCACTCGTGCTTCTGGCACTAACCCTCAGCTTAAACATTTATGCTGCAAGATACAGTAGTTAGATTTCATTAAAAATGAAAAGTAAAATGGCAAGTTCAGAAACCTGAACCCAGCGAGTCTTCCAGCATTTGTGGAGGCAAAAGAATTCCTGCATCAGGACTAGGGAGAACTTAGCCAGGAGATAGAAGTAGAGGGAGTAAGACAGAAGTCGGTGGGTGATAGGTGGTACCAGGTGGGCCATCCAATTCAGTTACAGGCTCTTCAGCCCAACATACGTGCCAGGAAAGTTGCCTACCTGAGCTAGCCCCATGTACCTGTGTTTGGGCCATGTCAGTCTAAACCTTTCCATTCCTTGTCTCTTAAACAGTGTAATTTTACCACTTGCCCAGGCACCTCTATCAATATTACAAACCTTTTTTGAAAAGATTTCCCTTCAAGTGCCTTTTTAAATCTTTCCTCTATCAACCACTAGCCTGAGAAAAATTACCCACCTTATAAGGCCTTGCTGAAGCCATGTAGACCTCAATTTATAAAACTCTATAAGGTTGACCACCAGTTTTCAGGTAAAGCTCCTGCCTATATAGTCTCTCCTTATAACTCACGACCTCCAATCCCTTTAACATCCTTTTCTGCGCCCCCCCCCACTTCAGCTTCAAGATATTCTTTCTACAGCTAACTTACCAGAACTGCACACAATACTCTTATGTGCAATATAACCACTTACAGCACAGAACAGGCCAGTTCGGCCCTACTAGTCCATGCCGTAACAAATCCCCACCCTCCTAGTCCCACTGACCAGCACCCGGTCCATACCCCTCTAGTCCCCTCCTCTCCATGTAACGATCCAGTCTTTCCTTAAATGTAACCAACGATCCCGCCTCGACTATGTCTGCCGGAAGCTCATTCCACATCCCCACCACCCTCTGCGTGAAGAAATTTCCCCTCATGTTCCCTTTATAATTTTCCCCCTTCAATCTTAAACCATGCCCTCTAGTTTGAATCTCCCCCACTCTTAATTGAAAAAACCTATCCACATTTACTCTGTCTGTCCCTTTTAAAATCTTAAACACCTCTATCAAGTCCCCCCTCAATTTTCTACGCTCCAGAGAAAAAAGCCCGAGTCTGCACAACCTTTCCCTGTAACTCAAACCTTGAAATCCTGTCAACATTCTCGTGAACCTTCTCTGTACTCTCTCTATTTTGTTTATATCTTTCCTATAATTTGGTGACCAAAAATGTACACAGTATTCCAAATCTGGCCTCACCAATGCCTTGTACAATTTCATCATAACCTCCCTACTCTTGAATTCAATACTCCGATTTATGAAGGTCAACATTCCAAATGCCTTCTTCACCACACCATCTACCTGAGTATCAGCCTTGAGGGTACTATTTACCATCATTCCTAAATCCCTTTGTTGTTCTGCACATCTCAATAGCCTACCATTTAATGGATATGACCTATTTAAATTTGCCTTTCCAAAATGTAACACCTCACACTTATCTGTATTAAATTCCATCAGCCATTTCTCAGCCCACACCTGCAGCCTTCCTAAATCACCTTTTAATCTATGGTAATCTTCCTCACTGTCCACAACACCACCAGTCTTTGTATCATCCGCAAACTTGCTTATCCAATTCTCCACCCCTACTTCCAGATCGTTAATATATATAACAAATAATAATGGACGCAGGACGGATCCCTGAGGAACTCCACTAGTCACCGGCCTCCAATTGGACAAACAATTTTCCACCACTACTCTCTGACACCTCTTATCCAACCATTGCTGAATCCATGTTACTACCTCCTTATTTATACCTAATGCCTCCACCTTTTTTTCCTAACCTCCTGTGGGGAACTTTGTCAAAAGCTTTACTAAAGTCTAAATAGACAACATCCACAGCTTTCCCTTCATCAACCTTTTTTGTAACCCCCTCGAAAAACTCAATCAGGTTTGTCAAGCATGATCTACCCCTTACAAAACCATGCTGATTACTCCCTATCAATCCCTGTACCTCCAAATATTTGTAAATACCATCCCTCAGAACACTTTCCTTCAACTTACCCACCACAGACGTCACCAACATCTTGCACAGCTTCAGCACAATGTTCCAACTCTTCTACTCAGTGCCAATTTGCCATCCTATAGAGGGAACTACAAGGTCTTTCCATTCTGTAATATCTCCAGGGCCCTGCCATTTACTGTGCAAGCCCTGCCCTGCTTGTACAGCACAGTTAGTGTAGCAGTTAGTATGATGCTATTACAGTGCCAGCGACCTCAGATCGAACCCAGTGCTTGCTCTCTGTAAGGGGTTTGCATGTTCTCCCCGAGTTTGCTTGGATTTTCCGCAGGTGCTCTAATTTCCTCCTATCCTCAAAACCGTTAATTTGGGTGTAATTAGGTAGCACATATTTAATGGCCGGAATCAGCTTCTACCATGTTGCAAATAAAATTTAACTTGCCAAGATGCATCACTTAATGATTGCCCGAGTTAAGTTCCATGGACCATTTGCCCAGTTCATTTAGATCCTGTTGTAATCTTAAATAACTTTCTTCACTTTTCCATCAGATTTGATGTCATCTCCAAACATACCAATGATATTCTCATCCAAATTGTTAATGTGGACAAGGAACAATAGTGGGCCTTGTTCTGATCCATGTTTCACACCACTGGTCACAGATCTCCAATTTCAAAAGCCTCCCTCTTCTATCACCTTCTGATTGCTATCACCAAGCCAATTTTGTATCCACCAGGCTATCACCCTGTGCCCCAAATGATCGTACCTTCCAGACCAGCCTGTCATGATGAAAGGCCTTGCTGAAGTCATGTAGACCTCTTGTCTGCTCTTGGTCACCTCTTCAAAAAACTCACTCAACTTCATGAGACACAATTTCCCACACACAAAACTAAGCTGACTATCTCCAATCAATCCTTGCTTTCCTGATTCCAAGAATCGTTATGCCCTCTGTAAGGTAAAACATCATGAGATGGGAATGTGTAGGGAGTTACCCTGTACAGGGCAGTAACAAGAAGGGGAGGTGTCCTTGTACTCCTGTTAGGTAAAACATCATGAGATGGGAATGTACAGGGCTGTAACAAGATGTGAATGCATCCTTGTACTTACAAGATAAGAGAGACATTGATGGATTGAGAGGAAGGAAGCTAGCAGGGAAAGGATAGCAACAGTTTTAGTCATTGGACAAGTAATGATATGATGATGTTCTAAGCACATATCCAAGGGTATAAAAAATCACCATTTTGCTGATAACGGCAGAATGCATTCTCCGACTAACTTTGTTAGTCGCAAGTGTTACAATCCGGTAATAAAGAACAAAGAACCCTGATTTCGACTCAGTCTGGTGTTTGTCTCACTCATTCATGAACAAAGCAGACCTAACACCTCTAAGACCACTAGCTTTTGTATTGTGGATGTGCTTCAAGTCACCAATGTTCTCTTTTCCCTGAATTTCCTGCCTTCCACATCATCCAAGAGGGCAGAAGGAACCCTGTGGGAATAGCAAGTGTTGAGACAGCAGCTGATCGGCAGAATCAGGTATGCAAGGAACAATGGGCAGATGAAACCATCTGAAAGGAAAGGGAGAGAAAGGTGGATAGGTCTGAGGGTGAGAGGCAGAGGGAACCAGGCAGGTGGGTGGTGATGAGCAACTAGGGGGAAGGGTGAATGGGGATGAGGGTTAAAAAAAAGTTGAGCAACTGTTTGATATACTTCACTTTACCTGCAAAGTTTTCAGTAATCTTATAAACTTAATGTTTCCAAGTAATTCAGAGTGCTTTATTGAATCAAATGTAGCAGAGGACATCAAGGAGCTTGCTATCAAAAGTACATTAGAGCCCAATATATCAAGCATTATATGCGAACACTGCAGGCAGAAAATTAAATGTTTTGAGGAATCTGCACAACTATTTGATAAATTTCACCTGAAAGGTTTTAAATGGTAGAATAAAATATATGTTTCTTCTTGTTTCAGAATGCTTTATTGCATCAAATGAGGAGATTGATACTGAAGTTGCAAAGGGTGCAGATGCAAAAATACTAGACTGTACTTGCACTGAATAAACTTCACTTACATGAAATATATAAATCACTTATATAAAAGTGCAATACACAAACGTGCTGGAGAAAGTCAGCAGGTCACGCAGCATTCCGTATGAGATGCTGTCCTTCTAACTTATGTTTTGTCACAGGGTGACAGTCAGGTCACTGTGGGATTGGAAAGGGAAGTTAAAATGATGTGTCACCTGCACTCTATCCACGACAGCCATCTTGAGTTTTATTGGCACGTTATTTCAATTCCTAACCCTATTCCCACACTGATCTCTGTTGTCTTGGCCTTCTCCATTGTCACATTAAGGCCAAACTCAAACTGGAAGAACATGTTACGTTCCACATAGTTAATCCGCAGCCCAATGGTGTGAACATTGAATTTTCCAATTTCAGCTTACTCACTCTCCCTGTGCTCCTTTCATCGATTCTCCCAAGGGTCTCCTTTTTCCATCTGTCCCTCACCTACATACCTATTTCTTTTCGTTTCTTTCCCTTGGTTCATCTTTCCCATCCCTTCCCCCACCAGGCTCCATCTGCTTAATTACAGTAAAGCCCCTAGTATCCAGCACCTTTGGGGAATAGTAGATGCCGGATAAGTGGGTTTTCCAGTTGTTTGATACTCACTCTTACAATGCCTAACTAATACTCCTGCATTAAGAAGAAACCATTTTTAAAAAAAACAAAAATATTATACTGTACTTACACTGAATAAACTTCACTTATTTGAATGTATAAATCATTTTATATAAAATATTTTACTTTATTTTCAGTCATATTCTTCAAAAACATTTAACCAATTGCTGCATCTGCAGGTTCCTCCCCCTCCACGGAGACACACGAAAAATGAACAATAACATTATAGATAATTAGCCCCCCCCCCAACAAAATTTACAGATAAAGCCACTGAACGGGTGACCCTTAGTAATCAGAGGTAAGGAGACACTTTAAAAGAGTCACACCAACGGCGAGCGGCATCAAATAGCTCTTCATCACAAAACTTTATTCAAACAGCTGCTGTAAGCAAAGCACGACCAAGACTCTCCACTGGCTGAATATTTACTCCCATCTTCACCAAAAGTTTATGTGTTACTTCAGAGAACGTTTATAATTTTGAACTTGTGTATTTTTATCTCTTTTTTTTATTTTCCTCAATTATTTTGCCGGTTGCTTGAATTCCGGATAACACGGGCTTTAGTATATTGTTGATTTGGCCACACAAAATCATGAGGGAATCTTTCATGTTCAACAGAGTGAGGAAGAAGTTTGAGACTTGCATCTGTGGTTTTGAGTCAGAAAATACATCCATGCTGAAACTTTTGTCCACCACTGATACCATTGGTAAAACTCAAAATTCTGTAGACACCGTGGTTGAAGTAAAAGCACAAAATGCTGGAGAAACTCAGCAGGTCAAACAGTGTCCTATATGTAGCAAAGGCAGAGATACATGACTGACATTTTGGGCTTGAGCCCTTCATCAAAGTATGATAAAATGCTGGCAAGTATCAGGCAGGAGATGATAGGTGGAAGCAGCACTGAGGGGGGGGGGGAGGCAGGACTGTGTAGCTGAAAGAACTGGAAAGGCAGGAAATGGGGTGGGGGGGGAAAAAAAGGTGAGCAGGTTTAATAGAAAGCGGTGAAGTTAATGTTTATGCCATCTAGCTGGAGGGTGCCCAGATGGAAAATAAGGTGGTGTTCCTCCAATCTGTGGGTGGTCAGGATAGGACAGTACATAAGGCTATGAACAGACATGATACCATTTGTCCTAATTAGAACCATATCTATTGCCTTGCCTATTCAAATACCTGATTCAGGGCCCCTTAATCATAATTGTATCTGTCACCTCGATTTTTCTGCTATCTTTAAATCTCATCCTTTCTTTGTTCATATTCAGATACTAAGACCTTTTTAAATGATAGAGTGAAACACTGAGCACAAATAATACTTTGAGATTTTGACGACTTTCCTCATGCTTGAGTATTAACATCTGAACTACTCCAGCAGGTTGCTCTTTCTGAACTATCAAACTCGTCACTCATTTCATTTTTCAAGTAGCAAAGTCAATACCTTTACTCCTGCTCTCAGAAACTGCTTTAGAATTTTAAATATAAGTAACATCACTTTTAAATTCCAAACAAATGTTCATCCTTGCATCTGTAACATTTTTTATTACATTTAGACATTCGATGTTAAGTGTATCTGGTCAAGTGTATTATGCAGAATGAAACCTAAACTCGAGAGTGAACTTGCAAAGATATTGGATGAATTTAGAATAATCTTGGGGGATGTATCACAGTCATTTAGTCTATTAACTAATGATTAAGGTAAGATGAGGGCAACTGTGCTACTGGATCTCGGGCATATTAAAAATCATCACCTTCAAGAAAATTTACATAAATTGTATCCATATAGCCAGCGTTTTTTATATTTGCAGTAACTTTCAATATTTTCTTCCAGATATTGATGAATGTCGGGTCCTTGCAAACTTGTGCCAGAACGGACAATGTATTAATACTGTTGGCTCATACCGATGTTTGTGTAAGACTGGTTACACCACAGATCTCACTGGTGTATCCTGTGTAGGTAAGTTTTTTTTAAATTCTAGATTGCACAGAAGTAAACTAGAAAATCTGGAGAATGGCAACTTAATTTGCCATTTGCTGAATTGTAATCATTTATTTTTGAATACACACTCTTTAAGGTTCAAGGTTCCTTTTATTGTCACATAATAATAAATTCTGGCTCCCCATCCCATTGGATGATGACGGTTCCTTTCAGTCAGTTTGTGGGGTTTGATATGAGGATACCCCACTCCTCAAAAAGGAACAGCGTGTGTGTGAATGAATTGAGATGAGTTGGGGTTGCACAAGTTCAGACCCACCCTTTCAACATCCCGTCCCAGCGGTGTGGCGAGGTCCAAGACGGCTGGGGGAAGTTCTGTTATAGTGAAGGGCCAGACCAAGCTTCGATTCAAGGGGTGCCCTTTCCGCAATTCACGGCACGTGTTTGCTCAATGGCTGTTGACCCTACGAGAGGTTTCTTGCTTTTCATCCAGCAGGGAATCTAGCCATTCTCCTCAGCAGGCAAGCCTGGTGTGTAGGGGGGGGGGTGGGGGGCAGTTTAGTTGCCGACCACCTGACCATGCAACAGGTTGTACTGTGTTACATGGTACCAGTAGCAATTATTAAATTTGTGACATGCATTATATACTTTAACTTTTGTCTTCTGTAAGGCAAACAAAATGGCACCATGAGCCTGGCGCCCCTAACAAGAGGAACAAAAGAAGCAATAGAGAGTCCCTTCAGAGTCATGAGTGTCGGTGGATTTGTCTCCAGTGTTCCCACAGCCTCCACACGGAATCCTGTTCGATCGATCAGCAACCCGAGCACCAGATTTAAACCTCTGACACAATCTGGAAGTCTTCAGCACCTGAGGCCCCTCGGCAGTTCTTCTTGCCCTCCGCATCCTCTTCGATCACGACTCCGGTACCTGGTTCCTGTGAGCCAGTCCCCAGCAGCTAACATCCTGGGCGGGACCCCTGATTGCAAGTTGCAAACGTCCTGCAACATGCCCAAGGTCCTTCAGCTGCTGAGCCCCTCACCAATCTGTAGGGTCATCTCCTCTGCTTCTCCTCCTCATCGGTGGGGTAGGGGGCGTTTTCCCCATTTCTGGTGCCAATCTACTGCTTCCTGCACTCTGCAACCCCCTCATGGCTGCTGCCAAGCACAGACACCACCATCTTGGGCACAAACCTCGCGGTTGCAGAACTTTAATTATTAGCACCATCAGCTCCTTTAATAGGCCACTTTAAGCCTGTAGAGAGCCGTAGGCATTAGGACCAGGAGCAACACTGTGTCTCTGCTCTCCCCGGGGTCTGCACTAATTACAGCAGCGCTGCCATTTTTTTCACCTATTAAACTGATATCAACATTGTAATTAAACACACCAATAATTTACAAAGAGTGCATTCTGGTTTAATTTTAAGATTTCCACTATTTTTAGGCTTACAAAAGCATTTATTTGTGCAACTGTCTTAGGAGGCAACAATACAAATGCATGTGGGGAGAATGAGTTCCAGAATGCACTGCAGCAAGACTTGACGGCAACGTCACAGATAGCAGAATGGCATGCAAAGGAAAATACAGTAAAACCTCGTTCGAACGCGGTAGTTGGGGGTCCCAGATTTCATACACATTACAGCCGAGTCGCGGAACAGATGCATATATGTCAGAGTGCCCACGGATAATCAAACCCAAATATTACCAGTTTTCGAATGATCCGCGATCTATAACTAACAATTTCAATGAAAGAAAGCAAGCGCATTCTTTTAATAGTGGTATTCTGAAATTTAATCAACTTATTTTACAGAAAAATTGAGTTTTTCCCAATATTTTCCTTCAAAATTACCACTTAAAAGGAGCCGCCATTACAGATCAAAGCGATATATAATGTGGTCGCTGACTGGCCCACTTTGATTTTGTATTTCTGCGCACTGTTGTTGTTGTTTCTGTTTAGACTCTGAGCAATTGATGATGTTCCTTCCTGCACCAGGGCTTTAAATAGTGATTCTTGATCATACTAGCAGTTAAATTGCAGTTAAATTTTCACAAGTTGAGCCAAACAAAAGAACATAATTAATGTGGCACTATTTGATCAAGCGCGGTGTTAAATAGGTGAGAAGTAAATCGACTCGCGATATTGGAGGTAATTTACGCAGATTAACACCTTCAAAGAAACTAAATTCAAGCTGTAAATATATAAAATATCAGTCAAACACATCTATTAAAAATAAGTATTTAATTTATAATTTCAATTGGTTCCCTTTGTCATCTTGATCAAAGAAATGGATTTTGAGGGCAAAACGCATATCGATAATCTGTCAAACCCATCCTTTCTTCCATCTATCCATCTTTCAAAGTTTGGGGTCCACAGACACCCGCGCTATAAGCGATTCCGTGGATTAACGAGGTTCCAATGTAGTAATGATAATTGGAGATGGGACTGCTAGTTCGTTGATTCTGATTTTAAAAGTATAGCTCCCTTAACTCTACTTTCAAGCTGACTTTTAGCATAATTAAATATACAAATAAAATATTATTTTTATAATTCCACAAAGCTGCCAGTTTCTTTTAAAGAATTGCACCAGTTTCTTATGAGGAAACCTTTTTCTATTTATTTGCTCGTGAGTTCCCTCCAAGTCACGACCTCCTGCCTTAAATAAATCACAGGCCTTTTGTTAATTGCTGAACCTGTATAACAGCACTTCCTCCACAAACATTTGTCGTCGTGGCCTTGTTGAGGACAATAAATGCCCATGTCCCCAGCAAAGTCCACACCCTTACAGAATCCACCTTTAAAATGATGAATTGTAGCAGCCCTCGTGGTCTGAAAATAAGTTGGGCATCTACATTGTGGCCTTGGATATAATTGGATAATTCAATCCAGCTCCATCACAATATATCATGATCAGAGTTTCCCAAGCTTCAGCAATGGTAACGTTTCTGAATCAGAACAAAGATTTTGAATTCATTCAGTTTTCACATGGGAACGCCACACCAGTTGGGAAAGATAGGGAAGGTGGACAAAGAGAAGAAAATATAGTGCTCTTTGGCCAGAAAGAAATTAGCCAGCGTCAAGGAAAATCTCATCTATGAGTGATGGAATCATGTAGAGATTATAAAGTGAGGGCAGAGTAGAGCATTGTCATGTGTAGCAAGTAGCAGTTTCTGTCACACAAGTGACTATTTTGGGACAGTTTATAATGGAACCAAGCTCAGCAAGTTGCATAAAAGGTTAAGTTGCTCAGATAAGTTTAAAAATTAGTAAATTTGGTTAATTATTACCCCTTACATTTTTATATTGGGAGATGACAGGAAATTTTTCAGGTCAATGTTTGTCCAACATCATATCGATTTCATAAGCATATGGCGTTTAAAGATAAATCTGAAAACTTCAGTGTGTGTGCCATGATCAGCGTTAGGATATAGTGTGTCCGTCTGATCCTTTTTCGGATTGTACTTTGGTAATTTTGCTGACCGTAACTGTGATTAAATTTGGAGCTTCTCAGAAGTATTTCTTACTGTTCTAATAACTGCAGTTACTTATGTACACATTTCTGAATTGCTAGATCTTGATGAGTGTGTCCAAGCACCTAAACCCTGTAATTTCATCTGCAAAAACACGGAAGGGAGTTACAAGTGCGCATGTCCTCGAGGATACTTGTTGCAAGAAAATGGGAAAAGTTGCAAAGGTGAATAGAAGGAGTTCATACATTCTCCCCATGTCTACGTGAATTTCCTCACGCCTGTTCCAGTTTCCTCCAAAGAAGTATGGGGTTCGTAGGTTCATTGGTCATACGGTGTATTTGGGGGAAGCACAGGCTCGTGGGCTGCAAGGGCCTGTTGCTGTGCTGTATCTTTAAATTTTTTTTTAAAATTCAAATTAAATTTTCTCTGAAATCCCAATTCTCAATGGTAGTCAGGCAAATGGACACATCTGCCCTGCTGTCAAATATATGGATTACATTTTTGTACCTGCCTGTGGCAGAAACTGAAGAATTGCTGAAATTACTTTTATAATTGATTTGAAAAATAATTTTCAAAAGATTCCACAACATGTTTCAGATGGCATTGTGGGAAAATTGTAAGCAGGTGGTGATTGGCCCACCACTGATATCTGAAACTATTCCAAGACTATTAGTTGTGCTATTATCAATCTCAAAGTGTGATATAAATACTTTCTGCTTACTAATATTAATGATACATTGCAATGTAGCATTATTATGTTTTTTGGGGGTTTGAAAGAAAAAGCTGTGGTAAATATATTGGTTTTTCATAGCTCCATTATACAAATTCTTGCTTTTTTGTTCTAGACCTGGATGAATGTGCGACAAAACAGCACAATTGTCAGTTTCTTTGTGTTAATACAATTGGTGGATTTACTTGCAAGTGCCCTCCTGGATTCACTCAGCATCATACAGCGTGTATTGGTAAGTGACTGGCGAGAGGGGAAAAGCTATGAAGTTGTTCAATGTTGGAGAAACTCCACAGGTCACGCAGCCTGAGCCTGAAACGTTGGTCACCATTTACTTCCACCAAACGTTGGTTGGTGCGTGACCTGCTGAAGTTCTCCAGAACATTGATCCTAAATAGATGTTTAAACTTTTCATGCCATAATTATGCATCAGATTCTCAAATGTTTACGCTGTATTTGATTTGTCACTCAGGATTGTAGCCTCGTTACAGCTCTTCGAGTAATACATGTTATTCCCAGAGTTCTACAGTGTTAAATCACATGAGTTGTTAGTTAATCAGTCAAGCTATGAGGAGAAATGAACAGGATGTTCTAAAGGTGGATGCCAATGGCAGTCAGGGCACCTATTATCAACTAGAAACTGAAAAGCTTCAGCTCCTTAAAAGTGCAGACATCATGCAGCCATATAAAAATATGAACTGAATTTCCACAAGGTCTTATTGCAGCTTCTCTGATGTCCATCTTCCTGGCTTTTTGCCTTCTCAGCTGCCTGCTTGGATTGGTTAAACAAACAGGCATAGTAGCACTGTGGTCTAGTATCCAGAGGCTTGGTCTATTGATCAGGAACATGAGTTCAAGTTCCACTAATTCAGTAAGTGTATTTAAATTCAAGTAATTAACTCTTGGATAAAAAGCTGCTTACAATGGATTTAAATCCTTTGAATTCATTGCCCTTCAAGGAGAGAAATACACCAGACAGGCTAAAATGTGAACTCAACTATGAGGTTGGCTCCTAACAACCTCTTTCTTCAGTGTCATTTAAGGAGAAATAATAAATGTGAGCTACGTCTCCAACCCTTGCATGATCATGTCCAAAATGAACACAGCTAATGGGATCCAGCAGCAATCAAGTTACATTGTCAGAACTCCAGCTGTGAAGTCAAGAAAGCTGTCAGAGTGTCTAAACGTGGTTCAGGCACCTGAACAAATCTGAAAGCTTTCTTCATTGCAAAGAGCGGTAGTGGTGTATTGAGCACTATTTGACACGAAGCACCAGCTACAGATGACAAGAGGCAGAAGCAGCCCCTTTTGAACAGTGAAGTTAATGCAAACAATGCAAGAAAAATATATATAATTGTCTGTGTTGTTCATAGCGTACAGATGGAAGACAGA
This sequence comes from Narcine bancroftii, assembly GCF_036971445.1. Classification (NCBI taxonomy): domain Eukaryota; kingdom Metazoa; phylum Chordata; class Chondrichthyes; order Torpediniformes; family Narcinidae; genus Narcine; species Narcine bancroftii. The sequence continues at coordinate 20,191,499 of NC_091479.1, read as the reverse complement.
GTCGGAATAAATTCGTCCTACTCTGACCTAGGATGTCCCCAGGCATCATTTCTTAGCCCTCAATTGCTTAACTAATTATACAGATGACCTTGGGAAGGGTTTAAATTCCCCTGTTCCACAGGTGCACAACATGTCCTACAAACTGCCTACCCCAGAGCCTCTAACTAGGCAGTGAGGAAGAGGTAGAGAGTAGTTCTATATGGATGCCAACCTTTCAACAGTACAAGCTTAACTACTTTAACTGCAACTGCGCTTTTATTTAAAATTTGGCAATGTGTACAACATGAGCCTACTTAGCCAGCAGGTTCTAGTTTCTGCTCTATCAGTGCTACAGGAAACCACTTGGCCTTTCAAATAACTCTTTTTGAGTCCCATTCAATTTCTCCCATTTCTATTAAAACCCTCCCAGAGTCTCTCTCTCTCTCTCTCTCTCTCTCCCTCCCCTCCAGCTCCTCACCCCCTTCCCTCTCCTATCAGAGAGCTGCCCTCTCCCCCCCTCAGTAATTTTCTCTTCTACCTTCCCACCTGCATGTGTTCCTTTCTCACCTCTCCTCCCCCACCCCCACAACCTGTTTATACAGGCGCCTGCCTGGTTTTGCATAGACCTCATGAAGGGCCTGGCCCCTGAAACATTGGTTCCTACAGATGCTGTTTGACCTGCTGAGTTTATCCACCACTTCTATGTATTTCACTCAACCCCAACATCTGAAGATTTAACAACATCATCAGTTAACATTATAACCTTCAAACTTGGACTGTCGTCATTAAAAAACACAATTAATAATGTGATTATATTAGAAAAAACACAAATCAAACGAAGCTCTGGCTTTCAATCAGATAAGCTCATTTGGAACTCGTGCATCTCCTTTCTCTGCTGTGTAATTTTCTCTCTCTGACCTTTATCTCTTCAATCCACTCACAACATTCTCTTAATCTAGCAGCCTGCTGGTTCCCTATTCTTCCCTCATTCTTCCTTCTCCTTTCTCACATTTGCCATCTCCCCTTTTACATTTATCCCCGGTTTTCATTTCCCCCCCCCCCTCCCAGTCTCCCCTCTCTTCCTCTTCCCTTTCACTCACATTTCCCCTTTCTGTTTCTCCTTGCTTTTTTACCCTCTCTTTCTATCTCTTTTCCCTTCCCCCCCCCCCCACTTTAACTCTATCCAGCCCATCTTTATATTCCACCTATCTTCTCTGTCTTTCCCTCTTTCCTTCTCTCCTCGTCACCTCTATCTTTTGCAGTGAGTGGTGAATCTCTAGAATTCTCTGGCTCAGTGGGTGTTAAAAGTGGATAAAGTGGAAGTAGCTAAATGTTTGAAAGGATGGAGGGAATGAAAACAATGGCGATCTAGCACAAGGAGGAGTTGGGGCTTACAGTACATCATCCATGATCACGTTGAATGGCAGGGCAGGCGTGAGTGGCCCAATCCTGCTCCTATTTTCTTGTGTCTTTGCATTCTCAGCAGCAGAAACCGGAAGAAAGTCGGTTAACTACAGCATTGCACATCTGACTCAGCGTCCACTCTTACTTCTCAGTGCAGTTTGGGTGCGGAAGTGATATTATCAAGGTTTGGATGGCTGCTGCAAGAGTTTGGCCCTGGAATGGGTGTCTCAACAGCATCCATGGTGGAGGGGGGGGGGGGGTGTCCTGACAACATCTAGTCTGAGGCTGGGGAGTTGAGGTTGCCAAGCTAGTGCGGGGTACAAGGAGGGAACATCAGGAACAATCCAGACTTCCAACTGATGTAATTTCTCATAGGATTTTCAGCCAAGAGATGACAAAGCCTAACCCCCATGAGAAATGGGGGCAGCCAGAAAAGCCTGATATAATGCATTCTAAAGTTGTTCAATTTTACATCAAGTCGATCACTATATAACATCTCCCATGTTCCACGTCACAAGACAATCACCCAAAATTAGCAACAGTAGAAGTAAAATTCCATTTGCTGTCAAAGTACACATTGTTCCAACGACATCAGGAACATTGGCCAGCAATCTCTCACACTGGTCCCACATTTCATTTGTAGCTACGTAATTCCCAAAGCAATGCCAGAGGTTGTAATGTGGCAACGGACAACAGGCATCAGGAACTGTATCACCTCCCAGGGAGTATCCCAATGCCCTTCTGACAATGCAAGTGCTGGAAATGTTGAGGATGTTTGCTCGTTCCTCACCCCCACCCCATGAGAAGTCCAGCAGTACAATGTGAAAGGCCTGGGAACAGCACTTAACTGGAATGGTCTCAAGTTTCAAGTTTACACTGAGTTATTTGGGTAAAAGTTTGCCAGTTTTAAAGGAGAATATCTTCAGTAAGTTGTATAGAAGAGTTCAAATTTATATATCATCTGATTGCCCACGTACAACCTAACGAAACAGTGTTTTCTGGTCCTCAATGCAAACGCACAACCAGACATAACACACATACAGAAAAGCAAGACAAATATACATATATAAAAACAAAGAAATAATGTTTAATAAATGATAACATCTAAGAATTTAGTCGTTTAGCGTTCTCACTGCCCGCGGGAAGAAGCTGCTCCTCAGCCTGGTGACTCCTGATTCTGATCCTCCTGTATCTCTTCCCCGATGGGAGCAGCTGAAAGATGCTGTAAGCAGGGTGGAAGGGATCCTCGACAATTTTGGGCACCCTGCTCAGAAAACAATCACAGTAGATCACGTCGATGGGGCAGGATGATCCTCTCTGCCACTTCTCAAAAGCAATCGTATCATATTGCGATGCATCCGGCCAGAACGCTCTCAATAGAGCTCCTGAGGAAGGGTCACATGGTGGCTGACAGCAGTCTTGCTCACTTCAATTTTCTCAAGATGTGCAGTTGCTGTTACGCTTTTTTGACAAGTGAGGGTACGTTGCGTGTCCAGGATAGGTCACTTGTTCGGTGGACTCCGAGGAACTTGGTGATCTCTACTCTCCAGTACCAAGTTATTAATGTACCTGATCTTCCTGAAGTTATCCACAGACTAAGCAAACTGCTATGAGTTTCTTTCTCTCCTTTGCAAGTCCAGAGATTAAACTAAATACTAATTGTGCGATATATGTGTATAGGATTAAAATACATATTTTAATAATTTATCAGCTTTTAAAGCATTTTCAAGAAAGCTGAGAAAATATCTCTTTGCAACATATTTTAAGTTATTTAAGTTTTGGTAAGCAAACATGATTGATGTCCAGGGTTAAATTCTATACCCCACTTATTTCTAAAGATCTTTCAAATTGATGTTTCAAAGTAATTCAATTCTAAGCATGGAAACAACCTTGGTTTAACTTTTTTTTTTCCCTTTACTTAACTGATTTCATGTTTAGTCTAATAATAAATAGTGACTGTACCAAATGTGTTACTTGTCTCAAGCAAAAAAATGTAGTGAGTCGCAATGATTCATCTGCAATATTGAGCCACAAATGCGCGGAGGAGAAGTCGCATTGTATTAAAGAATATGGAGCAAAGTTAAAAAGTGGTATTTTCTTTGAGCTGACAGTCAGAGTAATGTAGGTGGGGGAGGTTGTATGATTTTGAATATTGGTGAGAACCATACGAATAACAGTTATTCATTTAGGGTTTGATTCTTTTGCATTTTATGTCTTACATAAAGATTGTTTTAAGTGTTATAGGCACGTTGAGTGGCTAATTACAAAATTGAGGTGATATCATGGAGAACTTCGATGACGATTTTTTCTTTAATGTGAAAGCACCACATTATAGAAAGAATCGTTCTGGATGTGATGTTCTTTTAGCTGTAATGTGCTGGTACTTTCAATAGTTGTATTTCCAGTGAACATTCCTTTCTTATTAAGACTTGTAATTAGTGCCCTAATACTTTTATTTAATGAAAGTTTATTGTCAATTATATACTTTGATTAATTATAATGTGATTTAACGCACATTGGTCAACTGCTGAGGGGAATTTTTTAAAAATATAATGATTATATAGTCCAGCACATCTGGGGATTGGTCGATCCCAGATAAGTGAATTGGCTGGTTGCTTGAGATTGTGTGTTGCGTGCATTAGGAATTGACGGCTGAGGTGGGGGGAGCCAAATTTAAACTATTTTCCACAGTGTTTTTTTTTTGCTGGTTGTTTGAATTCCAGATCATGGGGATTTTTACTGTATCATGGACTGAATTAGCAAATTTCTGAAAGCAACTTTAGTTACAGATATTATCATTATGCAGTGTTAGGTTTTTCAAAATAGTACAGATATCAACTATTGAAAATATTACTCTGATTAAATAATATTTAATATAAACAGTTAATAGTATTCTACTGAAGCAATGCTTTTCACATGACACCTACACATTACGTTATTTTGCTGCTTCTTCTTTCTTTCTTTGGCTTGGCTTCGCGGACAAAGATTTATGGAGGGGGTAAATGTCCACGTCAGCTGCAGGCTCGTTGGTGGCTGACAAGTCCGATGCGGGACAGGCAGACACGGTTGCAGGGGAAAATTGGTGGGTTGGGGTTGGGTGCTGGGTTTTTCCTCCTTTGCCTTTTGTCAGTGAGGTGGGCTCTGCGGTCTTCTTCAAAGGAGGTTGCTGCCCGCCAAACTGTGAGGCGCCAAGATGCAGGAAAAGGGTACAGCCCTTGTAAGAACAAAAAGTACAATGTTCTTAAGTCATTGTAGCATCTTGCTAATCAAAGTTGAATTGTTGTTTGGTGAGGAAACTTAGCATTACCAGAAACATTGGTCTAACATAGACACACTTAAAACCAAGTCATTCTTTTCCATCCATGTTAAACTGTGACGTCTGGCACCATCAGTACATAAATCATCAATAATATGTTGTGATCCATCTATCTACATATTATCATAGACTTTTACTGAGCACTAGTAGTATATTTTAATTATAGGAGCATTTCATCTTATTCTCGTTGCTAAAACTGGGGATCCATCCAAAAGAGGAAAACACTCCATCTTCATGCCTAAAGTGTTATTTGGCAAATAAAGTAATTTGTATGAACTTTGTAGTTTAAACAATTTGGTTAATGAAATGAGTTCTTGTTTAATCCCCAAATGACTGCACGTCAAAAGATAGAGCAGCGATTAGTAATTAAGCTCTCATTTTATGGAATAAGCAAAGTATTTCTGGGAATGCATCCATTCACTATGTTTAATGAATTTTCAAAGTACTCCAAAATCGATTCAATGTCTTGTTTTCCACGTGGAGGTCTACCATTCATTTCGAACAGTGGTAGACCTCCACATAGAAAACAAATGAGATGTGTCGTGGATTACTATCTTTGAAATGTGGAAGTTCCCTCCAAGGTTAGTGTCTTCACAGATTGACCGAATGCATTGATCAATTTTTCTGTTATAGATAACAATGAATGTATTGCCGAAACAAACCTGTGTGGATCTAAAGGAGTGTGCCAGAATACCCCAGGCAGCTTCCTTTGTGAATGCCAGCGTGGATTTTCACTGGATCAAACTGGCCATGGCTGTGAAGGTAAAGTTGTAATAGAACCCAAAAAAAGAATAACTGTATAGCATTCATTTCAAATAATTTTGTACCTGGTGTCTAAGCTTGATTGAAAATGACTTGATTTAAAAGTGGTATCACAAAACTAGCATAATAAAGTGTCTGTTTATCCTTGAATAAGTACTGAAAAATGTCCAAATCATTAACCAGTAAAAATGAAAATGAGAGATGACATTCAAGTTTTACACAGTTGGTGCTGAAGTATATCTTGTATATTTTGATTTTAGTTTTTCTCTGAAATATTGCAATTTTTTCAATGTGCCTTGCCGTCGTTAGAATTTTTATATTTTTGTAATTTTATATATACAGCATGGTAACTTGCCCATGCCATCCAAATACAGCAATTAACCCACTAACCCCGTACATTTTTTTGAGGATGGGAGGAAACAGGAGCACCAGAGGAATAATGGGAAGAGCGTTCCAACTCCTTGTCGGCAGTGCTGGATTTGAACCCTGATCGCTAGCGCTGTAATAGAGTTGTGCTAACTGCTACGCTCTCGGGAAGAGTAAACAGAGTATTTTTTTAATGAATCGGATCCTACGAGGTGCCCCAGTCACAAAGCAGAACCACTGTTCCCCAGCCCTTCCCCTCAGCCTTCATAATAAAATCTGAGCTTTTATCCGTTATTGAAAGGCTTGAACCCACCACCCAGCCATAATGATCTATGCAAGGCTCTGCAGAAACAAGAATGTTCTTCTTTGTTTCTGTGGGCACTACATTAATCTTGGGCAGATTTTGACTTTTGTTCATCCGCTTAAATACTTTGTTTAATTTGGTTGAGCTTGTTACCAAGACTACCATAGTCAGGCTGCAGGTTGGGTCAGACATCGTGCTTAGAACAGACTATTGGCCAGAATCAGTAAGAAATTATAACAGCTGACTCCAACTAACATCAGTAGGGAATAAATCTTATTATACTTGTCTCACAAAAGTACAGCCAAAATAACCCCATATAACAGCTGAATCTTAGTGACCAATATGAACTTTATTGTTGCTATGTCAGCTTATAAATATTCAGCGGGGCAATCACTGGAGAATTTCAGTAATGGAAAAATAAAAAAGAGAAAAGTTGAGAATATATAAACATAGAGTAATTATAATAAATTACTATCCTTCAAAAAAGAATCCAATTGAGTGTGTAGCCACTAAAGTTTGTGCTGTATTTTTTTTCTGAATAATTTGCCAGACATTGATGAATGCGAGGGAAGCCATCGTTGCCAGCATGGCTGTCAGAATTTGAACGGGGGCTATCGATGCAGTTGTCCTCACGGTTATCTACAACACTATCAGTGGAATCAGTGTGTTGGCAAGTAGCCCGTTTTTCAAATTGTATTCAAGAAAGGAAACCTATTAAGTGTACGAATCCTTCCGATTATTTTGTCAGTAATTTGTAATTATTTCAACTCGCTTTCAACTTCACTCTTACCACTTCCATCTCTGCACTTAAAGCCGTTAAATGCCCACGTCAAGAGGTTAACCTCGTCTGCCCAAAATATCACGCAGCCTCTTCAAAATTTCGAGCACCGTCACTTCAGGCGAGTTCGCTTGCAAACTCATCAAGAACAATTGAAGCTTTTGCATCTCAGGGAGGCTAAAGTATGACTTCAATTTTAGCCCCAATTAATTCAGACGAAAGGATGACTGATGCACACAGGCAGATTTGTGGTGCCTCGTTATGGCCCATCAGAGGAACGTAGAGCAACCAGATTGTGACACCAACCAACAAGCCAGTCAGGTTTGTTGCCAGAACTGTGATATTGGAGCTCAGCCCTCTACATAATGCTCTCCCTTAAGCTTGCAAAGCAAAACATGCATTCAGTCACAGGAAGGTCCTCTACTCAGATACACCTTGTGGTGCGCTGTTAGCCAGAATCAGACACACACACACAAAGATAAAGACTGTACAACAGGCTTTAATCCACAAAGACTTCCACAGAGCCAAGCTGGCTGTGGCTGCAGCAACTCTGAGTGAGGCCTCGGAAGGCCGGCACAGGCTTATATCACGGAGGGTGATTGACACCCGACCGGGAGGGGCTTGATCCATTCAGTCCGACTGATTGACAGCCGGCCAGGTGTTGTCCTGTCCCCTTGCACTCCTGCAGGTACAGAGGTTGCCCCCTGCAGTAGGCCAGCGGTACACTCCTGCAGGTACAGAGGCTGCCCCCTGCAGTAGGCCGGCGGTACACTCCTGCAGATAGAGAGGTTGCCCCCTGCAGTAGGCCGGAGGTACACTCCTGCAGGTACAGAGGCTGCCCCCTGCAGTAGGCCGGCGGTACACTCCTGCAGGTACAGAGGCTGCCCCCTGCAGTAGGCCGGCGGTACACTCCTGCAGGTACAGAGGTTGCCCCCTGCAGTAGGCCGGCGGTACACTCCTGTAGGTAGAGAGGTTGCCCCCTGCAGTAGGGCGGTGGTGGTACACTCCTGCAGGTACAGAGGCTGCCCCCTACAGAAGGCCGGTGGTATACCACCACGCACCTTGCACTCCAGAAATGGTATTTGAGGAAAACATCAGCTGGTTGAGTTGATGCACAAACATGTTAATTGATTTCCCTGACAATTCCATGATTGCAAGTTCTACTTCAGAGTCCATTTCAACATCTGGGCCAAATTCATCTATACTTCTTATTAATGCACATGCATTTTCTGCCAGGTTTGCTTAAGTACCAAGTATTTTTGCTGTGCATAATCATGAGCTGCCTTTGAAGGTTTCTGTGTTCAAGACAAGTTGTTTATTGTCATCTGATTGCACAAGTACAACCTGACGAAACAGCGTTCTCTTGTCCTTTGGGCAAAACACACAACCAGATATAACACACGTACAGACAAACAATAGATAGACAGGACACGTATTCAAATATATACAACTAAATAAATATTGTTCCATGTATATGAGGGTCTCGGAGGGTCAGTGTGAGCAGTTCATTTAGTCGTTCAGCGTTCTCACTGCCCGTGGGAAGAAGCTGTTCCTCAGCCTGGTGGTGCTGGCTCTGATCCTCCTGTATTTCTTTCCTGACGGGACCAGCTGAAAGGTGTGTACGGGGTGGAAGGGGCTCCTCGATGATTTTGCTGGCAAGTGTGTTGAAGCCCTGATCAGAATTCTCATTATCAGAACTCGTGTGCAACCTCAGCCTCTGGAAAAAGTGGCTGCTGGGCCACCTCTCTCGAATTTGTTAATTCACTGGATATAGGTGTCATTGGCAATGCTGGTGTTTATTGTTCATCCTTAATCCCCCATGAACTCAGGAGGTAATTAAGAGTCAACCATATTGGTGAATCTGGTCCAGACCAGTTAAGGGTGGCGGATAACCTTGCTGGAATATCTTTTATCCTGTTCTGGCCGTTGCTGCCTTCACCCATGTATATCGTGTCTATTAGTTTCTTATTAAATTATTTTCTTACTTGTTTGCAAGGTAAAAGTTGGGATTATGGTGAGGGAAATTTTCATTTCTTCAATATCCCTTAAACTTTGATAATTTTAGCTTTATACCATAATTTCTTCTGTAGTTTCATAACACAAAAATCAAATTTTGTTGGATAATGCACCTTTTGGCATTTTACTACAATAAACAGGCTATTGAAATAACAACAAAAGTTGGGTTAGAAATCATATACAGTACATTGTAACTACAGAAATATCCTATTTTCAACTAAGCCAGTGTTTCAAACTATCTCTCACACATAGCATCAAATCTCTGATTCATTTGAAGATTTGTGAATAGTGTAGAAGGTTGTCAACAACAGATTGCAGAATTGGGCGGAGAACTGGCAGATAGAGTTCAATCCGAGTATATGTGGTGATGCATTTTGGAGGTGGAACTCGGAAGGTGGAGTACATGGTTAATGGCAGGATTCTTAACAGTTTGGCGGCCAAATCCATAGACCTCTCAAAATTGCCACACAGGTTGATAAGGTGGTGAAGAAGGCTAATGGTAGGCTGTTCTTCATTAGTCTGGGAGGTGTGTTGAGTTCAAGAGCCGTGAGGAAATGTTGCAGCTCTATAAAACCCTGGTTAGATGACACTTGGAATATTGTGTTCAGTTTTGGGTGGAAGAATGTGGAAGCTTTAGAAAAGGTACAGAGGAGATTTACCAGAATATTGCTTGGATGGGAGAACTTGTCTTGTGAGGCAAGGTTAAAAGAGCTAGGGCATTTCTTTTTGGATCGAGGAAGGATAAGAGATGACTTAATAGAGGTTGTAAAAATTATGAGAGGCACCTTTTTCCTGGAGCAGCAATAGGACTTTAGCGCCTGGGTTAAGCTGACGAAAAGACAACGGTCTGTGAGTCAATTAAACCAACAAGTCTGGCGATCGTACCTACACCGAACCAACATTTGACTGGGTTAACAGTGAGGCCGTACTTTAGTAGGTGTTGGAAGAGCGCAGTGAGGTGTGTCTTGTGAGTTGGAACATCCACAGTTGCTATCAGAAGGCTGCGTGTTCAGGTCACGTCAGGGTCACCACTTTAGCGCCTGAGCTAAACTGACAAAAAGACAACAGCCTGTAAGTCAGTGAAACCAGCACCTGTTTATTCAAAACAACCGCATTCCCCAACCGCAAAACAACCCACTTCCGGCGCCCATGACTGAAAGTGTGGGATTCTCCTTCGTACAAATGGGGGCCCAGTGCCATGTTGTGCCCCTCGGTACTTTCGGCGATTCGGCCCACTTTGTCGTGCTGAGGGGTCCACCACAGGACATCTGTTAAAGTTGAGGGGAGAAAAATTTAAGGGAGACGTCGAGGGTAAGTTTTTTGCACAGGGTAGCAGGTGCCTGGAATGCATTGTCAGTGGTGGAGGCTGGTACAATAGGGGCATTTAAAAGACTCTTAGGCAGGCACATGGGTGTAAGAAAAATAGGTGATGGGTGTGAGGTAGGGAAGATTTAGATTGTTGAGTAGGTTTTTATAGGTTGGCACAACATCTTGGGCTTAAGGGCCTGTACTGTGCTATAATGTTCTGAATAAAACAGGTTACTTATTTTCTAGTCTGAAGACAAAACCAAAGATCTCAGCTTAAAATATTATTTTACAACTAACAGTCCTCATAGACCTTAATTAAAATTTGAACATTTTCCCACCCAATACCACATATTTTTATCAGTGATTTTTCAGAAATGCATCCACAAAAAAAATTTAAAATAGTGCAGTGCAATTGAATGTAGATTTAATCCATGACCACAGTACTCATCTACCCCATTGCTTATTCCACCATTAAAATCCATGAGTTTCTAGGACCCTAAGTATAGCCTCACACATAAAACTGTACAGTATTGCTTTGCTTACAGATATTATGGTCATGGTCATCCTCTGTTTCCTAGCTCCAGAGTTCTGATCTCTCACATCTTACAGTTTGGTGATCACTGCAGAATTAGGAAGGTCATCTATCCACGAGTGGAGAAGACGTCCACTTTCCATCAATCTAGAAGAGCAAATAGACAGGCCAGAATGATTTACTAACACGGCAAGCTTCCAAAATGTACAATAGTCTATAGGCTGCAATTTCCATTAGAGAGGCCTCCCCAAGAATACCCTGCACAATACGTAAACATGACGGAGAGCCTCAGCAGGTCAGGCAGCGTATCCATGGGAAGTCAAGTGTAGCTAACGTTTTGGGCCTGTGCACTTCTTATGAATGTTGCATCACCTGTTGAGCTTCTCCAGCACGTTTGTGTAATGCACTCAATCCCAGCATCTGCAGACCTTCCTGTTTAATAGGAACACTCTGAAATCCCTTTGTACCAAGGACTTGTCTCTTGTGGGCACTTGTCAGAGAACATTTTCTATCATTGCAGCATTCTACATGAAGCAACATCCTCCTGGAATTGGAAGTTGCTAATTTTGTACACATGACCAAATGGGAGCCCAACTAGGGTTGCCACTGTGAGGCTAGGTGTTAGTAAGTGCAAAATCTTACAATAAAACTCCAAAACTGACATAGAACAACGTTGCAGTGGGAAACCTGACAAAGCTGTTCTTGGAACCTTTATTGGACTTTTTAAAACCACATTAGTGGGCTGTACAGTTCTGTTTTGGTATGTGTAGAAAGTGGGAAAGGAATTTCAAGGCAATAGCATCTTCGTAAATAGACTGTCAACCATCTATATCTCCATCTAACCCCTTTAATGCTAATTGTTACCAGTTCACTTTGGTAGATATTAATTAGCCCTTCCCTCAAAAAAATATTTTCCTCTCATCTTCTGAACATAGATCAACTTTCTGATCTCTGTGGTTGTATGTCTTTCTACTCTTAACCCAGTTCAATAAGCTGACACTGGAAGTTTATTTTCCTGGAAAACTTTACCTTGTGGCTCCAGGCGGGTATAAGACTACATTGGTATACAATCTCCCTGTCCTGATTACAAGTCCTATCTGAATAAATGTGATCACTCACTGAGATTGGTTGTTACTCATGGCTAGACCTGCAGTCAAATTGATCAACAGTCTCCAATGACAATGTATTATGAGCCAGAACTTGCCCCTTTCTTGGTGTAGGGAAGAATTTAAATGATTTATTGTTAACCACAGCTCCACAAAAGTATAAATGACTGAGCCAAGATTTTACTTGCCAAGTACAGAATAAATTTTCTTTTCATTTCTTTTTAAACTTAGAAGACCAGACAAGTTTAAACTATCCATTACAATTAAAGTTTGGCAACAAAAAAAAGTACTCAAATCCATTTAAAGATGTACCAGTTTTGAACTTATTTTTCTGATGTTCAGTGTGTATGACCTTATTTATAAATATTTCCAATTCTCCAATTCATGTTGTACACTTTTAAGGAAAGTGTGATTACGCTACTAAATAGGCTGAGATCCTTAACATTGCCAAAATTTAAGTTATTTCTACAATGTGTTGAACCTGAAGGTAATATAAATACATTTAAACAAGTTGAGTGAAAATTAAGGCAACTGAACCTGATTTTATATATTTGTACTATGGTGTCCTAAACTTCGGCCAAGTGAATCTGCAGATTGGTGAGGGTTTGCCAGTTATTGTCCAGAAACAGTGCCACAAATGCCATGTTTGCTTGCAATTGCAGACAAACAAATATCACACTGCGTGCAATTATAAGCGCAGTTTTATCTCCCGTGGCTGCTAGTGCATTCCAGGTGACCACAACCCATCCCACCCCCCTACAACTTCTAGCCCTCATTTGATAGTCATGTGAGAATTCCTTATTCAATTCAATTTATTGTCATGTAAAACAGTGTCGTATTATACGAAATGCACATGAAATCACACAGCTTGTTCTATTCCAATGTACAGTATTGAAATATTATTTATTAAACATCTATGTTAGTCTGATCACAGCTGGAGTGTGGAGGCCATAAAAAAGCAACTGCTGGAGGAACTCAGGGAGGGTCAAAGGTTTTTCCATATTTTTAGATTTCAGATTTAATGTTAGAATACATACATAACATCACATACAACCCCTGAGATTTTTTTTCCCGTGGACAAGGCAGAATTACCACTAATTGGCTGAGAAAAAAAAACTGACTCAATGTACACAGATAAACAAATAAAGAAATGTAAACAAACTGACTGTGCAATACAGGGAGGAAAAAAATCAAAAAAGTGCAAAAGTAAAAGTCCTTAAATGAGTCTCTGATTGAGTTTGTTGTTGAGGAGACTGATGGTGAAGGGAGGGGGGGGGGGGGGAATAGCAACTGTGCCTGAACCTTGTGGCATCTATACCTCTTTCCTGATGGTAGCAGTGAGAACAGAACATGTCCAAGATTCAATTTATTGTCATGTAAAAGAGTGTCGTATTATACGAAATTGCTTTTTGCCTGCTGTAAGGCAGACAGATTCACCATCAGCAGAAATTGCCTGAAGCACCTCTTACGGTCAGAGAAAGAAAAGCAAAAGAGAGTTTCCCCCAGAGACACCGTATCCGTAGATTTTCCTCCAGCACTTTTGCAGTGTAGTCCAAACCATTGGCAACCTGAGCTCTGTTAGGTCTGCTTTGTTCATGAATGAGTGAGACAAACACCAGGCTGAGTCGAAATCGGGGTTCTTTGTTCTTTATTACCGGATTGTAACACTTGCGACTAAACATGTTAGTCGGAGAATGCATTCTGCCGTTATCAGCAAAATGGTGATTTTTTATACCCTTGGATACGTGCTTAGAACATCATCAACAGCGGCTTGTCATTACAAACACCCTTTTTCAGCAGAGGGACAGCCTTAAGACCACCTGGATGCATCCCCGATCCAAACACTGGCACCTCCTGGACTACATCCTGGTGCGAGAAAGTGACAAACAAGATGTGCTCCACACCAGGGTCATGCCTAGCGCGGAATGCCACACTGACCACCGGCTGGTTCGCTGCAAGCTCAACCTTCACTTCAAGCCAAAGCCCAGGAACAATAAAGCCCCCAGAAAGAGGTTCAATGTTGGAAAACTGCAGTCAGACGAAGCGAGAGGAAACTTCCAGGCAAACCTCAAAGCAAAGCTCGACGTTGCAACCCGCCTCACGGACCCGTCCCCTGAAACCCTCTGGGATCAGTTGAAGGCTACCATACTGCAATCCACTGAAGAGGTACTGGGCTTCTCCTCCAGGAAAAACAAGGACTGGTTTGACGAAAACAGCCAGGAAATCCAGGAGCTGCTGGCAAAGAAGCGAGCTGCCCACCAGGCTCACCTTACAAAGCCGTCCTGTCCAGAGAAGAAACAAGCCTTCCGTCGCGCATGCAGCCATCTTCAGCGCAAACTCCGGGAGATCCAAAATGAGTGGTGGACTAGCCTCGCCAAACGAACACAGCTCAGCGCGGACATTGGCGACTTCAGGGGTTTCTACGAGGCTCTAAAGGCTGTGTACGGCCCCTCACCCCAAGTCCAAAGCCCGCTGCGCAGCTCAGACGGCAAAGTCCTCCTCAGCGACAAGATCTCCATCCTCAACCGATGGTCAGAACACTTCCAATCTCTTTTCAGTACCAACCGCTCAGTCCAAGATTCCGCCCTGCTCCAGCTCCCTCAACAGCCCCTAAGGCTAGAGCTGGATGAGGTTCCCACCCTGGATGAGACATATAAGGCAATCGAACAACTGAAAAGTGGCAAAGCAGCAGGTATGGATGGAATCCCCCCAGAAGTCTGGAAGGCTGGCGGCAAAACTCTGCATGCCAAACTGCATGAGTTTTTCAAGCTTTGTTGGGACCAAGGTAAACTGCCTCAGGATCTTCGTGATGCCACCATCATCACCCTGTACAAAAACAAAGGCGAGAAATCAGACTGCTCAAACTACAGGGGAATCACGTTGCTCTCCATTGCAGGCAAAATCTTCGCTAGGATTCTACTAAATAGAATAATACCTAGTGTCGCTGAGAATATTCTCCCAGAATCACAGTGCGGCTTTCGCGCAAACAGAGGAACCACTGACATGGTCTTTGCCCTCAGACAGCTCCAAGAAAAGTGCAGAGAACAAAACAAAGGACTCTACATCACCTTTGTTGACCTCACCAAAGCCTTCGACACCGTGAGCAGGAAAGGGCTTTGGCAAATACTAGAGCGCATCGGATGTCCCCCAAAGTTCCTCAACATGATTATCCAACTGCACGAAAACCAACAAGGTCGGGTCAGATACAGCAATGAGCTCTCTGAACCCTTCTCCATTAACAATGGCGTGAAGCAAGGCTGTGTTCTCGCACCAACCCTCTTTTCAATCTTCTTCAGCATGATGCTGAACCAAGCCATGAAAGACCCCAACAATGAAGACGCTGTTTACATCCGGTACCGCACGGATGGCAGTCTCTTCAATCTGAGGCGCCTGCAAGCTCACACCAAGACACAAGAGAAACTTGTCCGTGAACTACTCTTTGCAGATGATGCCGCTTTAGTTGCCCATTCAGAGCCAGCTCTTCAGCGCTTGACGTCCTGCTTTGCGGAAACTGCCAAAATGTTTGGCCTGGAAGTCAGCCTGAAGAAAACTGAGGTCCTCCATCAGCCAGCTCCCCACCATGACTACCAGCCCCCCCACATCTCCATCGGGCACACAAAACTCAAAACGGTCAACCAGTTTACCTATCTCGGCTGCACCATTTCATCAGATGCAAGGATCGACAATGAGATAGACAACAGACTCGCCAAGGCAAATAGCGCCTTTGGAAGACTACACAAAAGAGTCTGGAAAAACAACCAACTGAAAAACCTCACAAAGATAAGCGTATACAGAGCCGTTGTCATACCCACACTCCTGTTCGGCTCCGAATCATGGGTCCTCTACCGGCACCACCTACGGCTCCTAGAACGCTTCCACCAGCGTTGTCTCCGCTCCATCCTCAACATCCATTGGAGCGCTCACACCCCTAACGTCGAGGTACTCGAGATGGCAGAGGTCGACAGCATCGAGTCCACGCTGCTGAAGATTCAGCTGCGCTGGATGGGTCACGTCTCCAGAATGGAGGACCATCGCCTTCCCAAGATCGTATTATATGGCGAGCTCTCCACTGGCCACCGTGACAGAGGTGCACCAAAGAAAAGGTACAAGGACTGCCTAAAGAAATCTCTTGGTGCCTGCCACATTGACCACCGCCAGTGGGCTGATAACGCCTCAAACCGTGCATCTTGGCGCCTCACAGTTTGGCGGGCAGCAGCCTCCTTTGAAGAAGACCGCAGAGCCCACCTCACTGACAAAAGGCAAAGGAGGAAACACCCAACCCCAACCAACCAATTTTCCCTTGCAACCGCTGCAATCGTGTCTGCCTGTCCCGCATCGGACTGGTCAGCCACAAACGAGCCTGCAGCTGACGTGGACTTTTTACCCCCTCCATAAATCTTCGTCCGCGAAGCCAAGCCAAAGAAGAAAAGATATCATTACTTGTCCAATGACTAAAACTGTTGCTATCCTTTCCCTGCTAGCTTCCTGCCTCTCAATCCATCAATGTCTCTCTTATCTTGTAAGTACAAGGATGCATTCACATCTTGTTACTGCCCCGTACATTCCCATCTCATGATGTTTTACCTAACAGGAGTACAAGGACACCTCCCCTTCTTGTTACTGCCCTGTACAGGGTAACTCCCTACACATTCCCATCTCATGATGTTTTACCTTACAGCTCCAGATCTGAACCTCCGACATGATCAGGAACCCTTCAGCAACCCCTCGCATCCCGGCTCCAAAACCTGGTACCCTTCAGCCAGTGTCCAGCAGCCCACAGTTTCCGTAGGTTCCTTGCCTTGAGCTGCAAGCAACCCGCCACATGGCATGGGTCTTTCAGCCACAGAGCCCCCTCTCTGGTCCACTGCCGTGCTCACGGTCCTTTGGGTCATCTCCTCTGCTTCCCACCTTCATAAAGGGGCAGTTTCCCCATTTTCTGGAGCCCTGCGCCAGTCTTCCGCTTCCCTGGAGTCTGCAACCCCTCGTGGCTACTGCTGATTACATGCGGGATGATTTGGATCTTTGGCGATTGCTGCTGCTCTCTGACGGCAGCGTTCCCTGTAGTGGTGGGGAGGGTTTTACCTGTGATGTCCTGGGCTGTGTTCACTACCTTTTGCAGGACTTTTTGCTCGGGGGCATTGGTGTCCCCGTGCCAGATTGGTCAGCACACTTTCCACCACACACCTGAAGAAATTTGTCAGTGTTTCCGATGTCATACCAAACCTCAGCACACTCCTGACGAAGCTGAGGTGCTGATGTGCTTTCTTCACGACGCCATTGGTGTGTTGGGTCCTGGAAAGATCCTCCAAGATAGAGACTCCCAAGAACTTAAATTTGCTCACCACCTCCACCTCTGATCCCCCAATGATCCCTGGATTGTCCACCTCTGGTTTTCCCTTCCAGAAGTCAACAATCCTGTTGAATGTAGGAGGGCTGGCACACAATAGGTGGAACCAGGAGAGGGAGGGGAATGATAGGCAGATGGAGCGACTTGAGGAGAGGGGAGGGCCAGATTGGAATTGGGGGATGGGAGGAGGGAGGAAAGGCTAAGGCTAGAAGGTGATAAGTAGAAACACGAGGCTAAAAGTGTTGAATTCTGGTAAGTAAGGAAGGTGATCATTGGAACTAGTGAAACCCAGTAGGAAACCCAGTAGGTCATGTGTGTAGGTAATAGCCAATTGAAATCTGATGGGTGAGGGGAATGAAACTGGTTGACAGTGGAGAGGGGTTGTAAAAAGCAGGTGAGAGAATTTGGATGGATCGGAAGAGAGAAAGGAGCACAGGGAATGGGGTTACCTGAAATTGGAAAATTCAATGTTTATACCATCAGGTTGCCTGCACTTAGAATCATAGATTCACACAGTGTGGAAACTGGCCCTTCAGCCCAAATTGGCCAAGGCCGACCATTAGGTCCCACCCACACATGACGCACCTGCTTGTGCCTGGCCCATGTCCGTGTAACCCTATCCTATTAATGTATCAATCCAATTCGAGATGGCGTTCTTCTTGTTTACATTTGACCTCACACTGGACTAGAGAAGGCCCACACACTGGACTAGAGAAGGCCCTCACACTGGACTAGAGAAGGCCAAGAACAACTTGGTGGGCGTGGGAATGTATTGAAATGACATGCATTCACAAGCTCAAGATGGCCATTTCAGAGTCCATAAAACTGGACCACAGAGGCCAGTTAATAACTAGTTACCAACCCCCAAATCATTCAACGATCCTGTTTGTACAAACATAATCATTTTTTTCTTTTTGGCTTACAAATAATATGTGCATGAGCTAATTAAGCGAGAAACTCAAAATGTGATCAGGAATGTTCTTCTCCCACTACTGAAGCCTTGGACACTAAAACAGAAACAAATGTTCCATTCTGTTTTTCTATGCAGAAATTTCGCAGTGTGACACAGAAAAACATTTTGCCAATCTGATAGAAATGCCAAGCAGAAATTGGATCAAATTATAATTGTTAACATTCAAGTCACTCAAAACCACATTTCACCATGGAGTCTGCGGAAGAGAGTTTTTATCTTGCAGAGCTGATGGACCCAACTGGGTGCAGAATGGCTTCCCTTTCTCATCTGTCAAAAATTCATGGAGTGTAGTGCACAGACACGAGCCCTTAAGCCCACAATATTCATGTATAAACTACTCTTTTTAAAGTAACTTTCTCCTTGTCAGCTTCGTCAAAAATCTATTCCCATAACTTTCCAATCCAGGCAATGACATGGTGAAGGAACTCCTCGTGCTCTCTTTGCAGCATCTCTGTATCCACCCCATAATGTGGCCACCAGAACTACACACAATTCCCAAATGCAGCTGACCCACCTCATCTGTGGGTAAATAACTGAGCGTGTTGAAGACCTCTTGATCGTGGTTGGAGGTTTGGACCTGGAGCTCAGGCTGCCAATGGTTTGGACTGAAGACTCTAGCTGCTGGAGCTCAGACTGTAAGGGATACCAGTGATGGTGAATCCTTGTCTGCCTCACAGCAGACTAAGTACAATTTCATGTAATTTTACACCTCTTTTATTGCATGACAATAAAGGAGTCTTGAATCTTAATGTCTGTCAAGGCCCAACTATCTCCTCCCTTGTTTCCTTTCTCCTTGTTTACAAGTCCTCTATTGCCAGTCTCTTGTGTGAACAAAGAAAAAAAAGCTATCACCAAAATCCAAACTTTGTCCATAACTGCAGCACTTCAATCTCCCTGCCCCTCGCAAAATGGCCAAACTCAAGATGGTTGCTCCCATTCCACCTGACCTTATAGATATTGCTGCTGCCTCTTTGCCTTTATCCCAAATCCTCATTCAAACTCACACAACGTTGGAGCCCTCAGAAGATCTTTTATTTTGCAACATTCTTTAAATAAAACAGGCATGCTCCTATTTCTTATGACACAGATGATCAACAATGTTCATGAAACCTATCAGAAAATTAATTCAAATTAATAATTCTGCTGTTTATCCCACAACTACATCTCAAATACTTTGAAGAATAGGATTCTTCCACCTACATTTGTTTTCTTCAGAATCGAGATTACTTGCTTTTACTCCAATTTTATGGATGGTGCCATGAGGTAATGAGGCAAATGTGAGAGCAGCAGTCTCTTCTACAGTCAGTCCAGGAAGTACCTGACTGGCCCCAGTGGGTGTGTAGTTTGTGAGTCGTTGCTGCTCTCGCAGGGTGACTATGTGCCCCCACTGGTGATTCTCCACACCATCTTCAGTCCTTTTTCTGCAGTCTGAGGGCCACCGGCCACCATCATGTCAACCTTCTACAGAAGCTCCATCAAGAGTCAAGGGCCAAGGATTCCCAAGATCATTTCTTCAAAGTGGCTTCAAATACTTTCCCTCTATCTAGTGATCCATTCTCATGACAGGGCATAGAACAGAGTGTCAGTTTTGGAAATCTTGTGTCAGGCATATTAAAAATATGGCTGATAGTTTGCATGTACATTGTGAACTACCAACAAGTGGTAATAATTCTGCCTCGCCTGCAGGAAAAAGAAGCTCAGGGTCGTACATGATGTACTTTGACAATAAATCTGAAATCTTAAGTTTAACTCGGACTTCAACACTGGTGGTGTGGGTCTGGATGTTTATCCTTCAAGTTAAAGTGGAGGCTTCTCACAGCTGTATCGTTGATTTGAGGAAATGAGTAGTTAAAGGAGAGTTTGGTTCCTTCTCCACAGTCATTGCGTGTTTACTCTTTTACTCGTTTTATTTCAAATTTCCATCATCTGTATTTTTTAAATTTTCATTATTGCTAGGCTCTTTTCTTGCCTTGTGCCTTTTGAATGCAATCCAAAGCTCCCAGGGAAGGAGAAATACTTCCTGCAAGACCCAACTACCAGCAGGCCATCAGCATTCTAACCCAGCTCAAAAAACAGCTTACACGCCATTTTCAGAAACTGGTGGCTAGCGCAGTATGTGCCCCACCAGTAATAATGTGGTTGGCTTTTTCCAGCAACTTTGTAACAAGCAGAGAAAGAATAAAAGGGTAGGAGAGAAAATCAGGGTATTTATCTAATTAAAGCATAACAACTGATCTAACCTTATGTGGTGGAACCACAGTATAGTTATTAGCACTGTCTCTGAATGTACTGTATGGGCAGTACTGTATGGGCTAGACCTCCTCTGTACCTGTGACTCTTCCCCTTAGAATCCCCATAAAGGCTGCTATGCCCAAACCCCTCCTTCAGTATCTGCCTTGGAACCGGGTCAGCAACTTTGCAGGTACCTTCCGGGCACTCGTAGACAAGCACCTGGTGAGTCGGTAGATGAATACGTGCGGATCCTGTGGGAGCTGGGGCGAGTCACCGGCTGCAGAGATTCTCTACTGCCATCCACTTAGAAGAACTGAGGGATTCATGTCTGATCACATGGAAACTCCTGGAAAAGAGCGATCAAAGCCTGCAGAAAGTTGTAGACCTGGCCAAATGACTCGAGACGGCACAGCTAAATGTGGAGGCCTTCTCTTTTGGAAACGCGGCCACCACGTGAGGAGCACGGGCTCCGCCATCTTGAGACACGGGGTGCCAGGTTGTCGCTGCTGCCATCGAGCATCCAAATGCTACTTCTGCGGCCACACTAAACATCCTTGAAAGAGCTGCCCAGCCCGAAACATGACATGTTCCGCCTGTAGGAAGAAGGGTCACTTCCGGAAGGTATGTAGGTCCCAAACTCCCTCCTGCAGCTCTGCGTGTGGCCGGCGGCCACCACCATCTTGGACTGCATCTCTTCCGGTCACGGAGAATGGCTCGGCAGGACCATGGGGCCAGAAAACCGGGATGGCACCTCTTCCGGCATCACTTCCAGTGGCAAGGAGCAGCACTGCAGGCACAGCATGGGGGCAATCATCTTGGGGGTGCCCCCGAACCAGTACTACAGCAGTGAATCAGACAGCAACTACATGATGGCCTCGATCACCCTGGAACAAGACAGCCCACTTTAGGTAGCCAGAGCCATGATACACATTGACGAAAATGGTTGTGTCTATTTGATACCAGGAATATGGATAGCTTCATTCACCCAGACACAGTATAGTGCTACTCCCTTACAGTGACTCTGGCAAAGTGACTCTGCACTAAGTCCAAAAACTTTAAACTTCTTATTATGCCACAACTCTGCACTCGAGTCATACTGGGACTGGACTTTCAGAACAAACAGGAGCATCTAAATGCAATATTGGGGGCCCCACGGTCCACAAATATCAAGCAATTTTTAAAGCAGCTTCCCTCCCCTCTGAATACGACCTGCGGACTATCCACCCACTTGGTCCCACCAACGCCCCTGTTCAAGAACCTCACCCCCAGACTGCAAGCCTGTCACCACCAAGAGCAGGCGATACAGCCCCAGGGACAGTGCCTTCATGAAAGCAGAAGTTAAGAATATGAATTGGAGAACTGGCTGCCCTTAAGTGGGAGCTACAGACTGTAAAAAAAAATGAAATTAATGTCCAAAAAAGTAACCACAGGCATCAAACTAAGAGAAGTATCTAGACAGAGTGGAGAGCACCAAGATCCTTGGAGTCTACTTAACTAGTGACCTACTGTGGACATAGAACATCTCTCTTGTCAGGAATGTTCAAAAGTGACTGCTCTTCCTGAGAAGACTAAAGCAGGCGAGGCTACTGGCCATCATCATGTCAATCTTCTACAGGAGCTCCATCAAGAGCATCCTGGCCGGCTGCATCACAGCGTAGTAACAGATGCTATGGAGAAATGGATCGTAGGTCAATCCGCAGGACCATAAGAGGGGCAGAGAGGATCACTGGAGTCTCTCCCCCACCCCCAACGATGTGATCAGCTGCTCCTGTTGGGAAAGAGATACAGGGAGCATCAGAGCCAGCACCACCAGGCTGAGAAACAGTGAGAACGCTGAACGACCAAAGGAACTGCTCACATTGACCATCCGAGACTCTCCTATTCACGAAACAATTTTCATTTATTTATTTCTATAGATGAATACTTGTTCTGCATCTCTTGTTTGTCTGTACGTGTGTTATGTCTGGTTATGTGTCTGCATATTTTGCACCGAGGATTGGAGAACGCTGTGTTGTTGGGTTTTACTTGTGCAATCAGATGAGAATACAGTAAACTCGACTTGTTCCTTCCAACGAGGTCCTGGCATTTCACGTTTTTGTCTCTCCTAGTTCTCCTGCTCCATACTTTCTCAATTATGCCTAGAAAAGGGTTGTATTGCAGATGGCCACGGAGGTTGACCAAACCTTTAAACCCAGAAGGTTTGGTCAACCTCCCTGACCAAACCATAATCAGGACTGGCTGCCTTATGGGAAACAGCAGAAGTACAAGCAGGTTGCAAGGATGATTATCTCGAGATAAGCCAGTGCCAACTCCATGTGATGTTGAAAGTTAGATTGTAGAGCACTGTGAAACCTACAAAGCCCCTTCGAGTGCTGGTGTCCAGAGCTGTTAAAGTAGCAGTCTGAACTTGGTGACTTCAAGGTGAAGTGGTCTGAATCTGAGCCCATATCACTGCATTCTAAACATTCAATACTTTCTATTCAAAACAGAAACAGACCCCCTTCATCCCTTATAGTCTGTGTCGACACTTTTTTTTCTGCCTAGTCCCACTGACATGTACCTATCCAAATTCTTCCTAAAACTTTAGAATTGAGCCCATATTAACCAGTTCAGCTGGCAGCTCATTCCACACTCCCACCACTCTCTGTGTAAAGAAGTTCCCCCTCGTGTTCCCCCTAAACTTTTCCCCTTTCTCACCTATTTGTGGTGCAATGGAAGCTCAGATATTGCATTTGGATGCTTGATAATTAGATTTGCATATTTAAAATGTAATTGACCACTTCTATGCCAATGGAAATCTTGGCCAGGATCCTCCACAGCTGAACTCAGGTTTAATTTCACCTTCTGTAGAGTTCTGTATTTGCCACTGCTCTGGCTGTGTGACACTGAGGCCTAGAACCTTAATGTGTGTAGATCCTGGTGAGAAAGATCTAAGCGAGAGATTTTGCAAATTGCACGAACTAAGTTATTGGTCCAGATTTAGTTTCAGTGTAACTTTGTTCAAAATCAGTATCAGGTTCGTTATCACGACCACGTGTCACAAATTGTTGTTTTGCGGCAGCATTTTTGTGCATTAGAGGTGCAAAATTGCAATAAATTACATTTCCGTAAATGCAATATTTAAAAATAAACGATTAGGGCACAAAGAGGTTCATTGTGCATTCAGGTATCTGATAACAGGGGGAAGAAACTTTTTTAATGTTGGGTAGCAGTGAGAAGGCATGACCAGGGTTCTTGATAGAGGCTGCTTTCTTGATACACCTCTTAAAGGTATCCTTGATGGAGTAAAGACTAATGCCCTTGATGACATTGGCTGAGTTTACAACCCTCTGTAGCTTCTTCCTGTCCTATGCAAGTTTTTTTGGTGATATACCAAATCTTCTCAAACTCCTGATGAAAATATTGCCTTTTTCATGATTGCATCAACTTGATGGTCCCAAGATAGATTTTCTGAAATGTTGACACCCAGGAAATGACCCGCCACTGATGACCCCTTGATGAGGACTGGTTTGTGTTTTCCTGATTTCCCCTTCCTAAAGTCCATAATCAGTTCCTTAGTTTTGTTTTGTTTTTATAAACAATTGCACACATGATGTTTATTAATATAAATGTTTACTGAGTCAATTCACATGACCAGTTCACTAACTCAACAAATGATAGAATTTCAGTCTTCCCATAGGTGGCTGTAACTCCCAGGAGTGATTTACACAGTATCTTAAGCATAGATAACACCACTTACAAGCCAAAGACCTGTGTTCCTGCTTCTAGTGTTTTCTGTGGCGGCCAAATGACTGGAGGTGGAGATGTCTCTCGACAACCATCTCATAGGCAGTACAGTAGTTACCCACAAATTTATGGCTGGGGCCAAGTGGTGGATTTGGTGGAGCTGGGCTTCGGGAGGCAATTTCAGTGCATCGAAGTTGCAACTTAGCTTGGAGATTCCTCCCTGCCGCCCAGTTCCACAGCAACTGGATGATCCGTGTCGCCGATGCCATGCTTGTTGCCAAGGGCCTAGTTTTGCTAAAGTTGAGTGCAAGGTGGTTGTTGTGACACCATTCAACTAGCTGATCTAAGGCTTTAACAGTTTTCGTGTTATTGTTTCAGAATATTGGATGGTGTAAAGTTAGCGTGCAAGAAGAAAACCAAAACCAAACACTTGGCACCTTCTTTTGAAAAGCATTTTGAAATATTATCACATCAATTGCATGTTAAAATGTAGTATAATGCAACACCAGTTAAATAATACAATGAAGAATTTCTACCTGGCTATTATTTTTAACTGATTGAATTATTTATTAACATAGAACATAGAAAATAGGAACAGCAGTAGGCCAAAAATGGCCCATCGAGCCTGCTCCGCCATTCAATACGATCATGGCTGATCTAATTTATGACCTAACTCCACCTACCTGCCTTCTCCCCATATCCCCTAATTCCTCTATCATGTAAAAATTTATCTAACCGAATTTTAAATATGTTTAATGAGGCATCCTCAACCACTTCCCTGGTTAGAGAATTCCAAACATTCACTACTCTCTGGGAAAAACTATTCTTCCTCATCTCTGTCATAAATCTACACCCCCGAATCTTGAGACTGTGTCCTCTCGTTTTAGTTCCCATAAGCTACATGTTCCATCAACATCACCTTTATTCTAGAGTATGAAATATTTAAAATCTGTGATCAGTTACTCTCTCATTTTTTAGCCCAATTACCATTAAATTATCAAACAGCTTAGTCTTAACAAAGACATTGAAATGTAAATAATTGAAGTCTGAATCCATTCAATCAGACAGGAAGGAACCATCCATCAGTATACATTCAAAACAGCAAAAATATAATGATAAATAAGGCATTTAATAAGTATTATTTTGTGACATTGCTTATTGGAAGGATGATTAAATCTTCTGAATTGAGTTAAAGTTTCAGTATTAAGTACTTATACTGATCTCCTTTTCCTTTTAGCATTAATTTGAAGTGATTGGGGTCTTGGGGGAAAGGAGCAATAATCCATCTTGTCAATGAAGAAAGCGTAGACACTTATACTGGCATGGTGATCTATTAGCATTGTTTGTTCCATTTGCTCAATGCATGCAGACAAGCTGGTGTTGGGAACAACAGAAAGCAAGGTCTTTATATCTCAGTCTTCATATTGATTCTTTAATTGTTTCATTTTTTTTCCCCCAACAGATGAAAATGAATGCATGAATTCTCAGGTGTGCGGAGGAGCATCTTGCCATAATACACTGGGAAGCTACAAATGCCTTTGTCCAACAGGATTCTCCTTTCAACAGATTTCTGGGTCTTGTCATGATGTAAACGAGTGTTCTTCTTCCAAAAATCCGTGCAACTATGGCTGTTCAAACACGGATGGTGGTTACTTATGTGGCTGCCCACCTGGATACTATAGAGTTGGCCAAGGGTAAAAAAAAACCAGGATTATAAAATTTGTGTAATTTTTAAAACCAACTCACACTTTGACTGTCTTCACATCAGTTTCCTCAATGCAGATCTCAGCCAATGGTTAAACTATGGGTCATGACCCAAAGAGGGCCACAGCCACCTTTCTGGTACATCAGGAATTTCGGACAGTTTCATTCTTCAAGTGCCTTTTCCCATACTTGGCCACCCTCATGAGCCAACCAAATGCCCTTGCTACATTCACTATTTGCGGCATACCATAAGCCCCCGGCATACAAACCCTATGCGACAATGGACAGGTAGAAGGAAAGCTTGGAGGGGTCTGCCCTGAGTCAGAGACCTTAGCAATCTTTCCTGGGATTGCAATCATCACCAGAAAGAAAGGGGAAGAGGTGGTGGTCTAGGGGAGGAGGTGAGTGGTGGGCAAGAGGTACATGGGTGACAAGAGGGAGATTGGGGCCAGTAGACTGTGGATGTGATTAGTTTAAGGAAGGGGAGCTAAAGAAAACAGCCTGTGAGTGAGTAGTCAAATTGCATTTACGTGTGCATATTTGGCCAATCTAGATTTGTTTTGTCCCAACATTTGTTTTCATTTCATCTTTTCATATCTCAACATTTCCGAGTCAAGTTCCTGATATTTGATTCTTATGTATACAAAGTTCCCACATATTAAATTGAATCGTAAATATAATTATTACCAGCAGTTAAATTCTGAAAGCTTTCAAATGTCAAAAATTGATTACATTATTACTCCAACTAATGGTATTTAAGTTATTAAAACTTTGAAAGCCAATTAGTGAACATTTTCATCAGGGGCAGATTGGGAAACCATCCTAATCAAACATAACTTGGGACCACAGAAGACATCGGGCCATTGTTTTTGGGACCTGACATCCTGCTCTAATTATTTCAATTTAGATATAAATTCATTTTAGGCAATACTTTCATTCATAAATGCCCAACAGTTCGTTCTAGATTTGTGATGTAAAATTTGTACATGCATTTTCCTCTTTTATATATGAAAAATAATAGACCAATTCAAATGATGCAAATTTCTATACCTAAATCTGTAATTTCTGTGCGATATATAGACATTTTTGTCGTTAAACTGGAATAGATATCCTCCCCTTTAGAGAAATTAATTGATTTCAAAAAATGAAAGCGGTGTAGCGGCAGCTACATTGCTCCTGCAATAACACACACACAACCAGATGGGTTGAGCTCAGTGAGCAGACTGTTTTATTGCACTTATACTCCCAGCCCGGACCTAGCTGAGAACTGCGCTGGAGGGCACTGACGTCACCCAGGTGTCACGTGGTCCCCCAGCACGGGTTTCTGAGCCCCGTGCTGGAAGGAAGGGAAAACCCCCCTGACGGCGCCCTTTTGGCCGGCTGCCCTGCCGCGTGGCTTACAAGCGAGGCCGCTTCGCCTGCCTGGTGGTGAGCCACCACAGCGGGATGAACTCTATGGCAGGCATCACAAATTAATTCTGTTGCATTCATTCGCACTAAGGTGGTAAGGACAAAATCTAAGGCATGCTTTTTAATATTTGGAGGAGTTGCTAAGTTATATTTTCTTAACATTTTCCCACTAGGCATTGTGTCTCTGGAGTGGGATTCAGCAAAGGTCAGATGCTTCCAATCGGAGGTGACACAGAGGACAATAGTCTATCCCCTGAGGCGTGTTATGAATGTAAAATTAATGGGTACCCTAAAGGAAGAAAACGAAGAGAAACAAATGAAAAAGACGCTATGACTTCAAATGATTCCAAGGTAATTGATAGCTGTTTCTATGTGTATTTACGGTTGGCATTTCATAAGAAAGCACAGCATAGGTATAGTTTGGAATATTTAGGAGATTAGTTCATCTGTTCATCTTTAAGCTTATAAGTTTGTGACCATTTAGCAGAATAGTGTGTGTCAGTTTGGAATATTGTAACATCGTCCCAAATTTCATAGCCATGGGTTTAATTTTTATTGCAATATTTTAATGCCCAGTATTTAAAGCTGTTTCCAAGACCCTGAGGAGGTCCATATCCCTCAATGTATTTTAACCTGCCTCCACCACCTCGGCAATTCATTCCAGATATTCATCACCTTCTCTGTGGAAAAACTTACCCCTGAGCTCACCTTTAAATTTCACCCCTCTCACCTTAAACCCGTGCCATCTAGTTCTCTAGACATCCTGCCCGAGAGAGAAAAAAAAGATTCTGACTATCTACTCAATCAATGCCCTTCTGTAAGGTCATCCCTCAGCCTCTTGTGTTCCAATGAGAATAAATCCACCCCATTCAATCTCTCTGCATAACTACAGTCATTTATTCTAGGCATCATCCTGTTGAATCTCTCTCTCTGTCATCTATACGATAGTCCAAGTACAGTTTATCCAAATTTTTGTACATGCAACATGTCGTCCCGATGCCTCGGCGTATGTAGACAATGCACGTGTGTTGCTGCTTTTTGAATCTTTCTTTTTCTTTAACATTTTATTAAACATATTATAGTAAACAATACAGGAAGAGAGTAGAATCCAGGATCGAATAGTATCACCGGAAGCATCAATATATTGTAATACATAATACAATGTGTGACATATTGAACAATATTGTCCCTTTCTCCTCAATTTGGAATATTCAAAAATTATTTTTAAAACCCTATCTAACCTACCAAAATTAAACAAAAAGGCTGGGCAGCCTAAACTGAGAGTTCACTATAACAGATCAGTACAAACTATTTATCTGGTCCTTGCTAATAACAAAAAACAGAAATCTAGAACAGTCTGGAAGGTGAAATCAAAATACAAATTAACTCGCACGAAAATAGTTTGTAAAAGGACGCCAAGACTCTTCAAATTTAACGGAGGTATCAAGAGTGCAACTTCTAATTTTTTTCTGAACTTAAAACACGACATAACTTGAGAGAGCCATTGCATCATGGTAGGTGAATTAGAATCTTTCCTCTTCAATAAAATGGCTCTTCTGGCCAACAGTATAGTAAATACCACAACCCGATGTGCGGAGGTGGGAACTTGACCCACCTCTGGAACTAGAATTCCAAAAATGGCCCGTCACTGGATTCAGTTGCAATCTAACACCCAGTTTCATGGACAAAATCTTGAAAATATCAGTCCAATACTTCTCCAAGACCAAAACATATGCCTTAGTGTGACTAGTGATTTACATCTATTCCACATAGGACTAACATTAGGAAAGAAATGGGCCAATTTATCTTTTAATCTATGAACATAATGAAGAGGTCTTAACCATTCCAAAAATCTTTTCCCAAAGTTCCTCTGGGAGAAGTGACTGAAGAACCAATTCCCAAACTCCTCTAATTTTATCAGTAGAGATCGATTGCAATTGGAATAAATTATTGTAAATATTACTTATTAAACCCTTATGGGAAGGATTCAAATGAAAAAGAGTATCAACCAAAGTTAGGTAATATCTTATTCCAAAAACTAACATATCTAAAAAAATGTGACTTAGATATATTTGTTAGA
Source organism: Narcine bancroftii (assembly GCF_036971445.1). Lineage (NCBI taxonomy): Eukaryota > Metazoa > Chordata > Chondrichthyes > Torpediniformes > Narcinidae > Narcine > Narcine bancroftii. Next base: position 20,162,156 of record NC_091479.1, on the reverse strand, counting down.
TATTATATCAATAGACATTAAATATCTATCTATAAACAGATATGAAAAATAGACAATTCCTTTGCTTTTCCAAAAGGAAAAGGCTCGGACCAATATATACGATGAGAAAAAATAATTGAGATAAATAGTAATAGATTAACTTCAAAATTTTAAATCAAAAAAATTGCGAAATTGAAACCAAATCCGTAATGTATGTTTAAGTATTAAGCATGTCAACTAATCTTAGAAATTGTAAAATGAAGAGCATCTCCCAATAAGGAAGCTAATGAACACCTCCGTACAGTCTGTTGCCACTTTAAGGGAGCTATGGACTTGTTCCCCAAGGACCTTCCTAAGGACTCCCTTTGTCCTACCAGAATTTCATTTCCAAAATTGCATTTCCTCACACTTCTCTAGATTAAACTCTTACCTATATTTCCTGTAATCATGATTTGTTTGACAGCAATTTCTCGTACCAGGCATGCTGTCCTTTTCCCAGATCAGGCCTTTAATGTTCTTTGTTGATCCAAAACTTATCATCTTTGCCTCTTGCCCAAAGCAGAAACGCAGACTCTGAACTCCTTCTTTTGAATGCCTCCCACTTATCAGATGTGATTTCCACCCACCCCCGGCTGCTGTTCCAAACCTGCTTCCTGCTCTCCTGCCTTATTTACTGAAGAATGCTGTTTCACCCAGTTATACAATCAGATGATAAATAAAGCTGAACAGCTTCCCAAAGTTTAGGGCCCTAATTCAATGGCCAACTTTATCTTTTTCCATGACTACCTTGAACCTCACCAAGCAGTGTTCACTTTTCCAAAAGGTTCCTCTGCCCACACACTGACCAATTTTCGTTCCCTCTCTGGCAGATCTCTCCATACTGCTTCACAAAACTCTTCTGATTGCATTTTACAAATTCTTCCCCAAATAAGCCACTTGCACTAAGATAACCCCAGTCAATATTGGAAAATGAAGATCTCCCAGTTCTAGAACCCTATAGCTGTTCCACCCTTCTATGGTCTGCCTGCAGATTCTACTCATTCCTGCTGACTATTGGGTGGTCTGTCACATTACATCATCAAAACGACTGCTCCTTTCTTGTTGCTAAGTTCCACTTCGTGGCCCATTCCCTTCAGGATATCTTCCCAAGAGCAGACAATAATGCTCTTCCTAATCAGTGCAACACCCCTTCCCTCTTGGAGTTTGCACTAGAGGTAGAAATATCCATACCCATAATTTGTTTCCATTTGACAGAGAATATGATAAATAGGAACAAAAATCTCTGACCACTTCCATACTTTCTGCACTTTGTGTGCCAATTGTATCTTCAAAACATTAATCCTCAATTAGCAGATTCATGTATACCATCAACTCCAAAAAGCAAAATTGTAGATCTCTGAAGACGAGAATTAAACACTGGAGTTATTTCTAAAACAACATAGTTTAGAATTTTATTGCATAATATGAGTGTTACAGTCAAAATTAGAAAGACATTTCAGACTAAATGAAAGTTAAAGTAGCAACTTGTTCAAAGTGAGGAAACATTTTAATTCAGGATTCCCTGATATTTAGAATTCCTGCTTATTTTTAACACTTCTTGGCTAGGCTGTCAGGTAAGCATCCAGACTACTGGGCAATTACAGCACAAGGGGGTTAAACAAAAAGACACGTTTGCACTATCTCCTTTAGTTGATCAGTGCTTTATTACATGGAGCAACTTAAAATACCCATTAAGCAAGAAAGTCCGTAGATGCTGGGGTCGATGGTAAGACACAAAAGGGCCGGGGAAACTGAAACTCAGCAGACCACGCCCTATCCATTGGGAGCGAAGGGAATCCTACATTTCGGGCCTGGGCGCAAGATGTTGGTCACCCTTTGCGTTCTATGGCTGCTTCATGAGCTGCTGAGTTTCTCCAGTACATTTGAGCATTGCAGCCCAGAATCCCAACTGTCTGTCCTGGGATGCCTGCACAGAGCGTTAGAAAAGACAATAGAAGGACAACTAAGAGAAAAGTCTGCAATACAATTGAGGTATTTGCAGAATATTTTAATAACAGAAGTTATTGTTTGATGATTTTATTATATGTAATTTTATATTTATAATTTCAACTTTATCTTCTGATACACAACCTGACAGAACAACATCTCTCCAGACCATGGGTGCATGCATTAAAGCACGCAATACTGTACACAGTTTATAAAGATCACATAAATAATCAAAATAATTATAAATATTGGGAATGATTGTGACAGCCACCAGATACTGTTCATCAGTCTCACAGCCTGCCGGTAGAAGCTATTCCCCACCCTGACAATCCTGATTTTGATGCTCCTGTACCTTTTTGATGGTAGTGGGTTGTGTGCTGGATGGAAAGGTTTTCTATAATTCCTTGAGCCCTTTTTGGCAACGCTCCCTCTAAATGTCATCTACAGAGGAAAGGGATTGTCTCGGCTGTTTTAATGATCCTCCGTATGAACTTTGCAGCTACCGTCCCACGCAATGATGCAGGCTTAATTGCAAGCCTGTAAAATGGGAGTCCTTAGCTTTGCCCTCCTCAGCCTTGTTAGGAAGTGTAGATACTACTGTGTCTTCCTGACTAATGAGATGTTGTGAGTCCAGGATAGGTTGTCTTTCATATCTGATATTTCTGTTGGACCTGAATCTGGCAGTGCTGTTGTGAGACAGCATTATGAACAGTAGCGGGCCGAGCATACAGCCCTGAGGTGCGCCAAAGCTCTGCGTCGTGGGATTTGAGGTTTTGCTGCCAAACCAGACAGACTGTGGCTTTCCATCAAGAAGCCCAGAATCCTGATGCAGAGACGGGTGGTGAGACCCAGCGAGGAGAGTTTATCCACCAGCCTTCGAGTTTTAGTACGGTTGAATGCCGAGCTGAAGGCAGTGTACAACAGCCTGGCGTGTGAGGCATCGTTCTCTAGATGGTTCAAGGCTATTGCATCATTTGTGGACTGATTTGAATGGTAGGCAAACTGGAACAGGTCCAATGTCGCTGGAAGGTGTGCTTTGGTGTGTTCCATCACCAGCCACTCAAAGCATTTCCTAATAGACAGCACTGCTACTAGGTGGTAGTCATTCAGTCCGGTTATTGTTCTTTCTTGGGCACCGGGAAGATACTGGCTCCCTTGAAACATGTGGGGACAGTGGACTGCTGCAGTGAAATAGTGAAGATGTCCATTAAGACTGTCTCCGGCTAGGCTGCACAGTATTTCAGAACCCAACCAGGTATGCAATCTGGATAGGATTTTCCTCACCTCAGCCTCGGCTATGCAGGATTCCTGTTGTTCAGGGGGAGACGAGGCTTTCTTTGATGTCACCTTGTTTTCTCATCAAACTGTGTGTGGAAGTTGTTCAACCTGTCAGCAAGGAAGGTACCATTTGCGCTGACCTGCAGGATTTTCAGGGACAGTTATGGTTTGAATACCGACAGAGGTGCACCAAAGAAAAGGTACAAGGACTGCCTAAAGAAATCTCTTGGTGCCTGCCACATTGACCACCGTCAGTGGGCGATATCGCCTCAAACCGTGTATCTTGGCGCCTCACAGTTTGGCGGGCAGCAACCTCCTTTGAAGAAGACCGCAGAGCCCACCTCACTGACAAAAGGCAAAGGAGGAAAAACCCAACACCCAACCCCAACCCACCAATTTTCCCCTGCAACCGCTGCAACCGTGTCTGCCTGTCCCGCATCGGACTTGTCAGCCACAAACGAGCCTGCAGCTGACGTGGACTTTTTACCCCCTCCATAAATCTTCGTCCGCGAAGCCAAGCCAAAGAAAAGATCACTGGTGTCACACGGGTATCTGGATTCTCTGTGCGCCCCCACGTTTGGCCTTCCTGGTTGCACGGGAGAGTTCAACAGATCTTAATATCATCTTGTCTCCTGGCCTGAATGCAGCATCAAAAGCTTCTGGTAAAACCCGAGAAGGTGGGTTTTGTATCAGCCTCAACAAGGTCAGGAAAACATCTACATTAAGTATGTTTTTCATACTTACCGTAGATGAGTCCCTGTTGAATGAATTATTTTTCCTTTGAATTATATTTAGAAAAGTAAGTTAAAATTTTAAAGGAAAAACTCTTAAATGTACTAATACCATTCACAGCCCTTATAGCAACCAAAGTACTGGGAACGAAACACCAATAAGGAGATGCCATAACACAGCACGGTTAGTGCAACGCTGTTACAGAGCCAATGACCTGGGTTTGAATCCAGCACTGTCTGTAAAAGGTTGTACATTCTCCCTGTGTCTGCATGTGTTTCCTCCGGGTGCTCCGGTTTCCTCCCTCCCCTCAAAAAAAAGCACCAGGGGTTGTAGGTCAATTGGGCAGAATGGGCTCGTGGGCCAAAAGGGCCTGTGTTACTGAGCTGCATGTCTTGTTACGAACCGCACATAGCCAGCAGCAATAGACCATGAACCAGACAGGGTTTAATTTTAAAACACATTCTATTTCTAACACTTAAAGTATAGTCTTAACTCTTAAATTATCCTTAACATTAAATCTACCCCCAACAATGCGCAGGTGTTCATGTGTGTGTGTGTGTGTGATATACCCAAACCATTACAGTCCAGGCCAAGGTCTTTAAATTCAGTGTTGAAGCGTCGAACTTTGAAATTTGACGCCCAGAATTAATGTTGAACTGACGGGAAGACGGGAGTTGTCGCCGCTACAGACTCACTAATTCTCCTTGCGCTGCCTTTGAAGGAAAGTCCATCCACACGAGCTGTGGTCGTAACAACTCCTGGTCCTTTTGTAGGCGAAATTTGAACTGGGGGCCTCCACGAAGTTTTCAAGACCCTGGCACTGGTCTCTCCAAGTGACCTTCACCGTTAGTCACATTCACTATGAAGCGCTTTGCTTCCCAAAAGACCCTCCTGGCACAGGTCACTCCACTAAAAAGGCCCCAGTCATTCTCAGAGCCGGCTTTGCTCTGAATTCCACAAAATGGCCGGCAACAAGAGCTGCTTCAAAAAGCTGTTTTCTCTTCAGCATCAGAAAGGTTCTCCCTTTGCAAAATCACAACGTCTTGTGCAAATGATTCGAATCTGGAACAGACAGTGACAAACCTTCCCTCGGTTCTTCCAACGCGTTGAATTGTCGCTGGGCTGTGACTTTGTGATGGTGCTTGTGTGAAATGTTATATGTTAACTGTGACCATTCAGTTCCTCCTGACTATACTATCCCTTACAGTGATAATCCCATTTTACTAAAATGGAGCTCATAATAGTCAAAATATTTTTAAAAATTAAAAATTTGATTGCAGATGCACAGTTCAATTCAACAAAACTCAGATGTGGCCATTTTATTTGCAATGTTGTTGACCAATGCCAGATATATTTCATTTCCCCTCCCAAAGAATTCCTGAAATACATCTGACTAATTTTTGGCAGAGCCATTTTCCAAGTGGCCACTAATTGCCTTGCATTTCTAAATTGGAGTGTTTAGCCTCAGGGCAACTGTTCCCTACATTCTTTAGCTCCAGATTCAAAGTACTTCCCCCCAACTCCACGATGCGCTTGGCATGTTTTTCTCGCATCACTGCACCCCATCCCCTTGCTGCCGACTCTTTGCCAGTATAGGGGTTTTGCATTTTTTTCCACCGACACAAACAAAATAAAAAGCAGACCAGCAGCAAACTTGCATCATTTTCCATTTGAATTTAAAATTTTTATTTGGCTGGTTCTTTCGGGGAGTTATTCCACTTAATTGCTATTCCTTCAACAAAATCCTAGGCAGAAAATTTCACACATCAAATATTTTCAAAGATTTATATGTAGAATTTTCTCCTTATTCAGACAGGCATAATGTAACCAAAATTATAAAGAACTTACAATACAACTCGATTATCCGAAATGGTCGGGACAGCACCTTTGTCGGATAAATGGGTTTTTTTTCGGAGAGCAGTGGCAACAACAAATCACGTAACAAACAACAAGAGAAGGGTTTTTAAGAATTTCAATGATGTTTAATTCTCACCAAGACTTCCTGAAAGACGTATGGATTTTTATCACAATTAGGTTGTTTCATGGTAACTATTTACTAATTACGACATCTTTATTCTAGACTTACAATGGCAATTCAGAACCATAAATTCTTATCTGGCAAAAAATTGCAGGATTAGAAATCTGAAATAAACAGGAAATTCAGGAACTATTCAGCAAGTTTTTTAAATTTCTGATCACCACTAACTGCTGTGTCCTCGATCTCAGTTTTTTGGGGGTTTTTTTTATTTTTTATTTTTCACACCATAAATCGCATTAGCCATGATAAACACTTTTTCTTTTTCACACATATACAGTGACTTTTTCTCCCCCCCTCCTCCCTCCTCCCAGGCCACCCTCCCTCTCTCGATCTCATAGTTGTGTCATTTTTTTTCTCTTTCCTCCGTCTCCGTCTGTTTACATTTCCTTCTCACGGATTAGCTTACGTTAAGAAAACTCCATCTCCCAGCAGTCTGTATCATCCAATAATCGGTTCTTCATCCTTTCACAGACATTCGCTTTGTTTCTCTTCCCCCTCGGTGCCCAAAACTTTTCCTAGTTCCGAGGAAAGGGTCATCATCCTGGATCAGTGATGTTTTTTCGACTACAATGTCAGGAAAATCGCAGAAAAAATTAACATCATTACTGCCCATGTGGTCGTTCACACTGGGTGCCTTTATAGACTGCAAGTTCCGGTGGTTGGACGTACAGTCGAGTGGATGACCGTCAGTGAATTTTTCCTGTATGATTTACACTGCAGGCTTCCTCTAAAAAGTAGTAGGGGTCCTGCGGGATAAATCGCGGTGCACAAATTGACTCAAAATTCCTGCACTTTCCTTTTTAGACTCCCTGTGTGGCGGCAAAATTGTTGATAGCGCCGTTACATGACTTCAGTCTAAAAACTGTTATTGACAATCTATCTCTCTGTGGATTATTCTTCATCTCTCTCTCTCTCTCTCTCTCACACACACACACACACACACACACACACACACACACACACACACACACACACACACACACCCCACATGCACAGACACCCCACACACACCACAGCCCACACATGCAGACACCCCACACACACCACACCCCAGACATGCACAGACATCCCACACACACCATAGCCCACACATGCACAGACACCCCACACACACCACAGCCCACACTTGCACAGACACCCCAAACACACCACAGCCCACACTTGCACAGACACCCCACACACACCACAGACGACACGTGCACAGACACCCCCACACACCACAGCCCACACGTGCACAGACACCCCACACACACCACACCCCACACATGTTCAGACACCCCACACACACCACAGCCCACACTTGCACAGACACCCCACATACACCACAGCCCACACTTGCACAGACACCCCACACACACCACACCCCACACATGTTCAGACACCCCACACACACCACAGCCCACACTTGCACAGACACCCCACATACACCACAGCCCACACATGCACAGACACCCCACACACACCACACCCCACACATGCACAGACACCCCACACACACCACACCCCACACATGCACAGACACCCCACACACACCACACCCCACACTTGCACAGACACCCCACACACACCACAGCCCACACATGCACAGACACGCCACACACACCACAGCCCACACATGCATAGACACCCCACACACACCACAACCCACACATGCACAGACACGCCACACACACCACAGCCCACACATGCATAGACACCCCACACACACCACAACCCACACACACCACACCCCACACATGCACAGACACCCCACAAACACCACAGCCCACACACACCACACGCCACACATGCACAGACACCCCACACACACCACAACCCACACTTGCACAGACACCCCACACACACCACAACCCACACTTGCACAGACACCCCACACACACCACACCCCACACATGCACAGACACCCCACACACACCACACCCCACACATGCACAGACACCCCACACACACCACAACCCACACTTGCACAGACACCCCACACACACCACAACCCACACTTGCACAGACACCCCACACACACCACAGCCCACACACACCACAGCCCACACATGCATAGACACCCCACACACACCACACCCCACACATGCACAGACACCCCACACACACCACACCCCACACATGCACAGACACCCCACACACACCACAGCCCACACACACCACAGCCCACACATGCACAGACACCCCACACACACCACAGCCCACACACACCACACCCCACACATGCACAGAAACCCCACACACACCACAACCCACACTTGCACAGACACCCCACACACACCACAACCCACACTTGCACAGACACCCCACACACACCACAGCCCACACTTGCACAGACACCCCACACACACCACACCCCCCACATGCACAGACACACCACAGCCCACTCATGCACAGACACGCCACACACACCACAGCCCACACATGCACAGACACGCCACACACACCACAGCCCACACATGCATAGACACCCCACACACACCACAACCCACACATGCACAGACACGCCACACACACCACAGCCCACACATGCATAGACACCCCACACACACCACAACCCACACACACCACACCCCACACATGCACAGACACCCCACAAACACCACAGCCCACACACACCACACGCCACACATGCACAGACACCCCACACACACCACAACCCACACTTGCACAGACACCCCACACACACCACAACCCACACTTGCACAGACACCCCACACACACCACACCCCACACATGCACAGACACCCCACACACACCACACCCCACACATGCACAGACACCCCACACACACCACAACCCACACTTGCACAGACACCCCACACACACCACAACCCACACTTGCACAGACACCCCACACACACCACAGCCCACACACACCACAGCCCACACATGCATAGACACCCCACACACACCACACCCCACACATGCACAGACACCCCACACACACCACACCCCACACATGCACAGACACCCCACACACACCACAGCCCACACACACCACAGCCCACACATGCACAGACACCCCACACACACCACAGCCCACACACACCACACCCCACACATGCACAGACACCCCACACACACCACAACCCACACTTGCACAGACACCCCACACACACCACAACCCACACTTGCACAGACACCCCACACACACCACAGCCCACACTTGCACAGACACCCCACACACACCACACCCCCCACATGCACAGACACACCACTGCCCACTCATGCACAGACACGCCACACACACCACAGCCCACACATGCATAGACACCCCAAACACACCACAGCCCACACTTGCACAGACACCCCACACACACCACAGCCCACACATGCACAGACACCCCACACACACCACAGCCCACACATGCACAGACACCCCACACACACCACACCCCACACATGCACAGACACCCCACACACACCACAGCCCACACACACCACAGCCCACACATGCACAGACACGCCACACACACCACAGCCCACACATGCACAGACACCCCACACACACCGCAGCCCACACTTGCACAGACACCCCACACACACCACACCCCACACATGCACAGACACCGCACACACACCACAGCCCACACTTGCACAGACACCCCACACACACCACAGCCCACACATGCACAGACACCCCACACACACCACACCCCACACATGCACAGACACCGCACACACACCACAGCCCACACACACCACAGCCCACACATGCACAGACACCCCACACACACCACACCCCACACATGCACAGACACACCACACCCCACACATGCATAGACACCCCACACACACCACAGCCCACACATGCACAGACATCCCACACACACCACAGCCCACACTTGCACAGACACCCCACACACACCACACCCCCCACATGCACAGACACCCCACACACACCACAGCCCACACATGCACAGACACGCCACACACACCACAGCCCACACATGCACAGACACCCCACACACACCACAGCCCACACATGCACAGACACGCCACACACACCACAGCCCACACATGCACAGACACACCTCACCCCACATATGCACAGACACACCACAACCCACACTTGCACAGACACCCCACACACACCACAGCCCACACATGCACAGACACCCCACACACACCACCCCCCACATTGGTCGTTTGAAGTAAATGTTAGTGAGCAATTTTATTGTTTATTACTTTGTTCCACCAAATTCATTTCTTATTTCTTTTGTCTTCAGGAGAAAAATTCAGCCGGTTTGCCGATGAGCCTTGCAAGTTTGAGCACAGAAAATCAATTCATCTTCAATTTCAACATTTCTGAACTCAGCAGGAAAGCCCACATCGTGCAATTTATCCCAGCAATATCGACATTGACAAATCACGTACGTTACTTCATTGACGTTGGTAATGAAAAAGGTTTCTTCAAAATTAATCAGAAGGACGATGTAAGCTATCTGCACTTGTCCAAGAAGAGGTCGGAATCAGGGGTCTACACGTTAGAGATAAGCAGTATTCCCCTTTTTAAAAAGAAGGAACTTGATCGCCTTGAAGACAAATATGATGAAGACTACCTCACTGGTGAGCTTGGCGATATTCTCCAAATGAAAATTCAGATTGTGCTTCATTAATACACAAACAGAAGGTCAAACTGCTTCAGCCAAAAGATGGATCCTTTTATTGCCATATAGATTTGACATATCATGGATACAATCTCTTATTAACTGTAATAATGTCTGAGCACCTGCTTACTTCTAATGTTAGAAAAGTAAAGTCATGGATACATACCATAGCTCTAAACCACTTACTCGGGCTTTGTATAAATACAGCTCTGCTATTTCAGTATGATTAGCTTCTGATGTTGTGTTATGATATGTTAAATCTTAAAAAACCCCACACGCCTGGACCTTTCAATCCACATGTTGGACCACTGATGCTGAGAATCAAAACACCCCTCTGCACCAAAGGACACGTCATATTTTTGTTCTTTTAAATTTTACTTTTCAAGTTACATTTCACTAGATCAAACATTTATATATGTACCTGGTGCTAGTAACATGTCAACCTAGATTGTGACTGCACTGTAATATCTTACAAACTTGGTAGCCAAAAATGCAATTATTCAGTCTTAAGTATTACCAGATTTATTTTTTTGTTTCCATTACTTTACAAAGAACCAAAGTTAGTTCAGTTAGCTAACCCAGTTATGCATTTTTCACTCATGTAAATTAAGTGTGTGTATACTCCAGCCATGCTACTTTTTTTTTTAATCGTGGAAACTTTTGTATACCAGATCCTCATTTTGTGTGTGTGAATGTGAGTCTATGTGTGTCCATGTTTGTATGTTTTCATTCCAAGCCTAAGTTGAGGGTATTGTAATGGTGCTTTAACAACAACTACTTTTGAAAATTTGATGCAATATCCCTCTGTAAGTAATAAAATGCACATTGAGGACTGAATGAATAAGAACTAATCAGGTCATAGGATTTAATAGCAATCAAAAGCGAGACAATCAAACTGTCCAACACAGTCTCCTGTAAAGCAACACATAACAGTACCAGTACTTTTATGCAGTTCGCCATCAACAAGTGTTTTAGATCTTCAATGTCAGTAATTCCACAATAAAACAGTATTTTCAGTTTTAATACCTCAGTGTTAACTGCAATGATTCATATGGATCAGGGTTATGTTTCTTGTCTCTCTACGCCTGTATGTTATGTGATAGCCCGTCTTAACCATATCTTTGGGAGCGTAATTTCCTCTTTTGTGATTTTCATGCAGACAAGTCTTTACAGCAACAGATTTCTGGCGTGAAATTTGAAACTGGAGCAAGAAGCGTGTTCTCAGGTTCAAAAAAATGTCTCCCACTCTGCCGTAGAAGTGTCTGCTCATATTCATTATTCATTTGTTTCTTCGAACCTGTAATGTCGCACGCTCAGTCCTCAGTTCACAGGACAGAGGTCCACGCTTGTGCGTTAGGCACCAAGTCAACAAATGGTACTGGAAATACTTTTGTATTTCTATCTATTCTGAAATAATTAATTCAATCTTACTGGAAATATTGATCCAAATTCTTTGTCGCTGACCAAAAGCAATAATCGGAGGAAATCTTCCACAAAGGTGTCTTTAAAAATGGCACAGACTCAAATGTAAGCACTGAAACTTTCTTTCTCCAGTTTGCAGTGCCACTTTTACAGCCATCGAGTTGTGTTAACACTTGTTTGCCCAACAACGTTCTATACAGATACTTGTAGGAGCACTTCCATGATTTATGGGAATATATTTGGACTATAAATAACAGAATTATTTTGTATTGATCTAAGAATTGAACACAGTAAAATGTCCAAAAGTGCTTCACTGTAGCATCATTATTTAAAATTTGCCACCAAGCTGTGGTCTTTATCACAAATATTCAAGGCTTGGTCAATGAGGAACATCCTAAAGGAGGAGGGAATGGTTACGAGAGCTCATGATGGATGCTTTGATCACTTGGTTCACTGGCGAATTTTGGTGATTGCACACAGTTAGCACGTCTGCTCAAGCCTTATCTCTATTGGCCAGAGTCGTCTTTCCTCGGGTCATGTTCCCGACAATTTACCGTTCACGTTATTTTCCATTCCTTTAACTATCCCAGCTGCGTTAAAACAACCTTTGGTCGCAATCTATTTTACAGTACTTATTGTGAGGTGACTTAATAGAAGACTGCCTCATTGAGGGTTAATATTCAAGCAAATTATTAACAGTGCAATATTCAAATTTACCCAACAACAATAGATCCAAATCTCAAATGGATAACTTTGTGGACAGAATTATCCCCTGTCATAATAGTAATTACATTTTTTTGAAGTAACCAACAGTTACAAACAAGTATGTACTGCATGGCCAAAGATTTGGAAGTATCGGAGTTAACTGATGAAATGTAGCAGCCGTTTTGTGGTCGACCGTCTTCCCCGCCAGGGTCCACTTTCAATCAGCTTTGGCCAGCTCCTCTCTTGTGCCTCTGCAGTTACCTTTACTCAACCGAAACATCCAATTTTAGCTTATATTGTGATCACTACCTCCTAATGGTTCTTTTACCTTAACCTCCCGAATAAAAATCCAGTTCATGGCACAGCACCAAACCCAGAATTGCTTTTTCCTTTGTGGGCTTGACCATCTCAAGGCATCTGAGTGAAGTTGATCATGAATGCAGCTTTAAGAACACAACGCTGGAGAAACTCAGTTGGTCAAAGTGTGCTTTATGTAGCAAAGATAAAGGTGCATAGCCGACGTTTTGAGCTTAAACTCTTCGTCATCCCTTGATGTAGGGCTCAAGCCCGAATCATCGGTTCAGTGTCTACCTTTGCTACACTGTTTAACCTGATGAGTTTCTCCAGCAATGTGTTTTAACTTCAACCATAGTGTCTGCAGACTTTCATATTTTACTTCAGACCATCTCCCCTCCATTTACTCCATCTAAACTTCCCACTGCCTTGGAAAACAAGCCAAAATATTATGGCCTCCTTGGCCATACTCTCTCTCCGGTGTCCTCCCATCAGGAAGAAGATTCACAAAGGTGAGATCACACACCACCAGCTTCAAGAACAATTTCATTCCAAACATCAGCCTTCTGAATGAACTTCACAGCAATAATGTACTAACTGTCACTCTGCCCTGTTTTACCTGCTGTGCTATGGATGGGTTGACTAGCTGGGCTTCCCACAATATAAACTTGCTCACTGCTCCTTAGTAAATGTGACAATAAACTTACAACTGGTCAGGGCACCAAGGATAACTCCCCTCTGCTCCACAAAATAGTTTTGTGGGTTCTTTTAAGGTGATTTGACAGAACAGGTGGGGACGTGGTTTAATGCCTGAGCAGAAACATTGCCAGTTCTGCATGAAACATCAGCCTAGATTTTTGAGCCAAAATCTCTGGAATTAAACTTGAGTTTGGATGCTTCTGACTCGAGCGTGGATAACAAGTTGATAAAATGCATGACGTTCCAAAACTGGTAGATGCATTAAAACAAAATCATTGATCAGTTCTGGCCACGTTGTAAAATGATCATCCACATTCTTCTATAGAATGTAAATATTCATGTTGCAGCAATTGTTCATGATTTATATTTTAACTGAGTGGTGTCTTTCCCCCACTCCTCCACCAGTTATCCTTTACCACCGACTGCCAGGAGCCATAAAGTACTGCCTGAACAGAACATCCCAGCCTGATTATTTTTTTTTGTGTGACTGAGGTTAAGATTACAGTTCTGGCTTGCAGTCTGACACAGTTCAGAATTCCAGCCAAGGTGTTGGCATTCAGTCGCAATGCCTCACATCCACCAGGTCGGAACTGAACCTTTAAAATAAAAAAAAATGCAAATTTCTAAAGGGCGCTTGCGGTGAAGCCTCTCATTTATCTTTCTGGCTCGTCTTTTTAATATTTTCTGTAAGTATTTCACAATAATTTTTGTAGATACCAATTTGTTCTTAGGAACAAAAGGTTCCTAATTAAATTTAGATTAATGTAATTTTTATTAAATCATATATAGTATCTAATATTTATATTATAATTTAATATACAACATGACATTATAATATCTTATGTAATAACATTAGATTATATATCTACAATCAAATAATAAAATTAATTAAAGAAAAAAGCGTGCATTTATTAATCACAAAATAACTAAGTAAATAATATTAGCATTTTGTAAAAAAAAAGTTTACTCATAACGGAGGTAAAGCTTTCAATATTATTTGTTTAGAAAATTATCAAGTATTTATCCCTCAGCCAACTTCAGGAGAAGAGCTCAGTGAAGAAAGCAGTGCCTCTTGCTTGGATGCACTGGAATCGACAAACAGCATGCATTTGTCTAGAACTAACAATAACCGTACAATGTTAGCAGATCATCTGACAATCGCGCCGCGGTGTCCTTTTTCATTATAAGGGAAGTGCAAAGTTTAATCTCTCATCCCTTCATCGTTCTCCTTTAAAGGGAATTAAAATAAGTTGTCGCGAATGTGTGGGTAAAATAGTTCACGTGTTCCACTTGTGGATTGAGAGGACCACTGATCTGCCAAGCAGAGCAACCTGCTTGTCATTAATAAAAATAATGGAGGGGGTTAAAGTGACTAAGTCAGTGGTTCTCCACCTTTTCCACTCACATATCACCTTAAGTAAATCCCTTACTAGGCACAGAGCTCTCTGGTTAGTAAGGGATTACTTAAGGTGGGTATGTGAGTGAAAAAGTGGAGAACCACTGGACTAAACCATTCACTCTCGGGTAGAGTGGATTACCCATCAATAAGTGAAGCAGGTTAATTAGAGAAACAAATATATGTTTTTAATAAATATATATTCCTTTATATTGAAAATGTTTTATTTATTTGCCTAATTCAGTGGTTTTCAAAAACTGCCCCCCCCCCCCCACTACATTCACATTCCATCTTAAGCAATCCCTATGCCATAAATGCTCTGTGATTAGTCAGGGATTGCTTAAGGTGGGATGTGGGTGGAAAGAAAAAGGTTGAAGACCACTGTTTTAATCGTACTTAATTGACTCATTTTGTGCAGGGTTTCATAACTCCAAAGGAAATGGGCCAAGGACCCTATTTCTCAAGCAAAATATTTCAGTTGCATTTGGGTCCAGAGCAGTGATTCTCAATCTTCCCTTCCCACTCACATCCCAACTTAAGCAATCCCTTGCTAATCATGGAGTACTGATGGCATAGGGATTACTGAAAGTGAGATGTGAGTGGAAAGACAAAAGCTGAGAACCACTGGTTTAGAGGGATAATGGGCAGATGGGTCAAGTGTGGGTGGGACATTTTGGTCAGCATGAGCAAGTTGGGCCGAATGGCCAGTTTCCAAGCTGTATGACTCTGATTCCAAGTTACAAATTAAGGATTATCCCCAAACCTTTTATGCATATTGGAAGAGGGTAGATAAGAATAGGTCCCTCAGGAACCAGGGAATGAGCAAGACCCTAAATGAATGATTCATTAATGATCACCAGAGAGAAGGATGTGAAGGCTGGAAGGTTAGGGGAAGGGGGGACAGAGATTCAGGATTATTGTCATGTAATATTACATGAAATTTCCTTTAGTACGGCAGTCAGAGATTCGCCATCAGTAGAAACTATCCGCCCAGAGACCTTTACAGTCAGAGAAAAATCAAAAGACAGTTCCCCACCCCACCCCCCCCCCCCCCCACCACAGAGTCTCCGTGGTTTTGTCTCCCACAGTCTCACAGACTTCAGTCCAAACCATTGGCGGCCTGAACTCCAGATCCAAGCCTCCGACACGATGAGGAAGCCTTCTCCGCCCTTGGCACCCTCCCGCATCTCAGTTCCAATGCCCGAGATGGGTCCCATCCTGCATGGGTTCCTCGCCTCGAGGCACCTACAGCCCACTCTGCCTGTGCACTCTTAAGCCGCAGAACCCCCTCCCCCACTGGTGGGCCGCCAAGGTCAATGCCCCAATGGGTCATCTACGGGGAGTGCTCTCCACATTTTCTGATGCCCTGCACCAGTCTCTCCACTTCCCTGGAGTTTGCAACCCCTTGAAGCCGCTGCCAAACGCAGGCACCGCCACCTTGGGTCGCAGGATTTTAAAATAACCCACTGTCGACCCCATCAGCAGGCTGTTTAAAGTTCGACAATAACACGGTGCAATCATTTGCTGACGATACCATGGTAGTTGGTTGTATAAAAAGGGGCAATGAATCAGCAAACAGGAGGGAGATTGAAAACTTAGCCGAATTGTGCACCAACAACCTCACCCTCAATGTCACCAAAACAAAGGAGCTGATTGTAGACTTCAGCAAGGGAAGACCAGAGGTGGACGATCAGAGGTGGACCATCCTGTGCTTCTCTCCGTTCTTTACCACCATTACCTGTGCTCCCAAGGGTCTGGTGCTGGGCTCTTTGATGCCCTTGGCCATGAGTTGTTTAACCTCAGCCTTGATAAAAGCTCTGTACCTGGGGCTGTATTCCCTGCTCTTAGTTGCCACCGGCTTACAGTCGGGAGTGGACAGACCAGTGGACGATGTTCAGGTTGCTGACTGGCTGTGTTCGGGGAGATGCGTGGGTGGTTTAAAAGTAGGTCATTACAGACACTGATGAGGGAAGTGAAGCCTGTCTTATTCCATCTGAACACTTTGAAGTTGGTACTGGAAGTCTAGCCCCAGTGTGACCAGTGCACAGAGTCATGGCATTGTGAAAAATTTAAAATTCTTGTACTTGGTGCCACCCATGGTTAACGTTACTGTGGAGGTCCCTTGGATTTCGGTCAAGTGAGACTTGGAGGCCAATGAGATTTTACACTGGACTGGGGTCACTGTGATGGAGCAGCACTGGTCAGTACCCGGGTGGATGAAGCTTTTGGTGCTTCCCATGTTGAACAAGCAGGTCAAGATTAATAGGCTTTAATGACTATAAACTTACCTGCTATTGGCCCGATTCCAAGGCAGTACTGAGGGTCGGGATTGGGCGGTACCAGCTTTATTAGGAGTCCTGAAGGGGAGGAGTTACAGTATCAGGATGGGCCAACAATGCAAATATTACAGTGTCCACCACGAACACCATCCCTGGCAAGGCATTCCAGTAAACCAAACACTCTCTGTGTCAAAAACTTACCCCGATATCTCCCTTAAACTCCCATCCCTTCAATTTCTACACATGTCCTCTGGTGTTGGCTGATCCTGCCCTGGGAAACAGGTGCTGGCTGTCCACCCTATCTATGCCTCTCAGAATCTTGTAGACCTCTAGCAAGTTTCCTCTCACCCTTCTATGCTCCAAAGAGAAAAGCCCCAGCTCGGCTAACCTTGCCTCATAGACTTGTTTCCCAATTCAGGCCACATCCTGGTCAATCTCCTCTGCACCCTCTCCATAGCTTCCACATCCTTCCTATAATGAGGTGACCAGAACTGAACACAATTCTCCAAGTGTGCTCTTAGAAATTTGTAGACTTGCCACATGCCCTCTCTACTCCTGAATTCAATCCCCCTATTAATGAAGCCCAGTGTCCCATAGGCCTTCTTAATTATCCTGTGCAGGGACCTTGAGGGATGTGTGAATTTGCTCCCCAAGGTCCCTCTGTTCATTCACACAATATCTTGTTTGACCTATATTATAGGTCATTTCTGAAATAGATCATACGTCTAAGTTAACACATTCTTCAGTAGGCAATTGAATTAATTAGTTATGGGACCTTTGTTCAAAACTGACAGCTCATTTGGCTACTTCACCAGAACTCGAAGCACATTGGAAAAAGAGTGTTTATCAATGAAAACAGGCAAGGAAAAGAATCAAAGTTTCCTTGAGGAAACTTCTGAAGCAATTCAGGGAGAGGATCCTGAACTGAAAGTCCTCGGTGGGGAGAGACCTGAGAGAGCTGTAGGGAAAGGGGGTTGTGTAATGGTTGCTTGTTCTCCAAGGTATGTGTGAACATCGTCACATTGACAGAAAGAGGTGAGGTACAATTTACTATTGGAAATGCTGCCAAGGTCGGGGTGGGGAAAGGGACTTAAACTAACACAAAGATTTTGAAATCGATATGTTGGGAGTTAACATCTAAAGTACACAAATAGCTGGTTCTGCAAGAAAAGAATATCGGCCAAAAGCTCCAAAGCCTGGGACATTGACTGGGAATTCTTCCCCAGCGAAGCAGGTATATTAATTGACTCCCTCAAGCCCTCTGCAGGCAGGAATGCCCACAAGGCACAAAACGAGGGGGAACAGCGTGATTGAATTTCTCACACTAATAATCCAGTCTCTTTCTCTGGCTTGGCTTCGCGGACGAAGATTTATGGAGTGGTAATGTCCACGTCAGCTGCAGGCTCGTTTGTGGCTGACAAGTCCGATGCGGGACAGGCAGACACGGAAAATTGGTGGGTTGGGGTTGGGTGTTGGGTTTTTCCTTCTTTGTCTTTTGTCAGTGAGGTGGGCTCTGCGGTCTTCTTCCAAGGAGGTTGCTGCCCGCCGAACTGTGAGGCGCCAAGATGCAGGGTTTGAGGCGAGATCAGCCCACTTGCGATGGTCAATGTGGCAGGCACCAAGAGATTTCTTTAGGCAGTCCTTGTACCTCTTCTTTGGTGCACCTCTGTCTCGGTGGCCAGTGGAGAGCTCGCCATAGAACACGATCTTGGGAAGGCGATGGTCCTCCATTCTGGAGACATGACCTACCCAGCACAGTTGGATCTTCAGCAGCGTGGACTCGATGCTGTCGACCTCTGCCATCTCGAGTACCTCGACGTTAGGGGTGTGAGCGCTCCAATGGATGTTGAGGATGGAGCGGAGACAACGCTGGTGGAAGCGTTCTAGGAGCCGTAGGTGGTGCCGGTAGAGGACCCATGATTCGGAGCCGAACAGGAGTGTGGGTATGACAACGGCTCTGTATACGCTTATCTTTGTGAGGTTTTTCAGTTGGTTGTTTTTCCAGACTCTTTTGTGTAGTCTTCCAAAGGCGCTATTTGCCTTGGCGAGTCTGTTGTCTATCTCATTGTCGATCCTTGCATCTGATGAAATGGTGCAGCCGAGATAGGTAAACTGGTTGACCGTTTTGAGTTTTGTGTGCCCGATGGAGATGCAGTTTAAACCCCATGTAATTATACCTAAACAAGGGAGACTAAACGGGATGAAGGAGGAGTGGGCGAGTGTAGACGGGAAGCACAAATTACTGTGTATGGTGGAACTGTGGAAGACTGTCGGCAGAATCACTGACGGCAATAAGGAAGTCTACAGGTTGGAGATGGATCAGCTGGTTAAGTGGTGTCACAACCACCACCTTGCGCTCAACACCAGGTAAACTCAGGCCCTGATCAAAGACTTCAGGAGGGGGTATTCAGGAGAACACAAACCAGTACTCATCGAGGGTTCAGCGGTGGAGAGGGCCGTTCATTCAAGTGCCTTGCTGTTCAGCGTGGGCAATCATGTCTCTTCATCAATCACCCTGACCCTCCTTCGGTGAAGGCTCCATCTTTGAGCTGAGACCATGCTCAATGACTATACGGGGAAAAAATACTGAAGTGGTTTCCCATTGCCATCTTCAGTTGCAGACTCCATACTGGATGGGTAACCCTGGCCATTGATCTGCAGATTCATCCGCCCAGCGTTTTGAGTTTTACAAACATAAATTCCAATTTGTAGAATCTGCTTGTAAAAACCATCCACTATCTGCCATCCATGGCTTCACGTGGCCCTGATTAGGAGGCTGAACAGGTTCTACAGCTTGCCCTGTAGGCTATCGGTCAGAAGGAACGCCTCACACCCCCTTTTGCTGAGTGATTGTGCAGCCCCACCACCTAAGTGGAAAAGGCAAGGAAGTTCCTGGGTGTCTCTGAAGATCTGCCCTGGGGCTTCTACGTCGACACAATTACAAAGAAGGCTTTGTGCTGAGTTTAAGGAGATTTGCCATGTCACTAAAGACTCTTGCTAATTTCTAGAGGTGTACCGTGGAGAGCATTCTGACTGGTTGCATCGCTGTCTGGTCCGGAGGGGGCCAATCCACAGCAAAAGGCCACAGAGAGTTGTGAGCTCAGCCTGCGACATCACGGGCACCAGACCACTCCAACAAGGACGTCTACAAGAGGCGGTGTCTTCAGAAAGCAGCCTCTATCCTCAAGGACCCGAACCACCGAGCCCTTGCCCTCTTCTCAAAGCTACCATCGGGAAGGAGGTCCAGGAGCCAACGGTATAAAAACATCTTCCCCCTCTGATCGGACAGTGAACCACAGACACTGCCGCACTTTATCTTCTTTTGCACTGCTTTTTTAATGCAATTTAAAGTGATATTTGTAGTGTGATGCTGTTGCAAAACAAATTTCATGACTTTTTTTTAAATTAATTTAGACATACAGCACCAAAACAGGCTGGGAGGTGACGTTGAGACTGTTCAAGACATTGGCGAGGCCAAATTTGGAATATCGTGTGCAGTTCTGGTCACCGAATTATAGGAAGGATATCAACAAGGTAGAGAAGATTTACGAAAATATTACCTGGGTTTCAGAATCTAGGTAACAAAGAAAGATTGAGGAGATTAGGTCTTTATTCCTTGCAGCGTAGGGGATTTGATGGAGGTATTTAAGAATATGAGGGGGATTGATAGAGTTGATGTGGATCAGCTTTTTCCCTTTCGGGTAGGAGAGATTGAAACAAGAGGTCTTGATTTAAGGGGCAAAAGTTTAGAAGTAACATGTGTGGGAACTTCTTCACTCAGAGTGCGGTGGCTGTGTGGAATGAGCTTCTGGAAGAAGTAGTGGCAGCAGGGTCCTTTTGGTCATTTAAGAAAAAATTGGATAGGTAGCTGGATGGGAGGGGAATGGAGGGTTATGGGCAAGGTGGGATTAGAGGAGAGCACTTGGTTCGGTGCGGACTCAAAGGGCCGAGATGGCCTGATTCCGTGCTGTCATATGATTATACATTTCGGTCCACAAGTCCATGCCACTCACTTTACACCCAATCAACCTACACCCCCATATGTTTCAAACAGTAGGAGGAAACCGAAGCCCCCGGGGAAACCCACACAGACATGGGAGAACGTACAAACTCCTTACAGATAGCGTGGGATTCAAACCCTGATCTCGAGCGTTGGGCTGACCATTACACCCAACCGTGCTGCCTGTTCATGACAATAAGTTTTGATTCTGAACTATTCACAATGCTCAACAAATGTATATTCCAGT
The DNA here is from genome assembly GCF_036971445.1 of Narcine bancroftii. Classification (NCBI taxonomy): domain Eukaryota; kingdom Metazoa; phylum Chordata; class Chondrichthyes; order Torpediniformes; family Narcinidae; genus Narcine; species Narcine bancroftii. The sequence continues at coordinate 20,140,491 of NC_091479.1, read as the reverse complement.
CAAAAACAAGGGCAGTAAATGTAGGGCCAGCCATTCTCGGAGAACCAAGGAAATTAAGAAAGGCATCAAACTAAATGCTCGATCATTCAGTGGCTGAGAGTAGTGGGAAGCCGGAACATTTTTTTTAAAATAACAAAGAACCACTAAAAAGCATTAAAGAAAGGAAAGCTAGATTATGAAAGTAAACTGGAATAAAATATAAAAACAGATAGTATTCATTTCTATAATTATGCAATGCACAATATCGATCCCTTGGAAGAGGAGAAGAGGGAGTTAAAGTTAGATGATGTGGAAATGGCCAAAATTTAGACCAGTGATTCTCAACCTTTTTCTTCCCACTCACATCCCACCTGAGGCAACCCCTTACTGATCACAGAGCACCTATGGCAGAGGGATTACTTCAGGTGGAAAGGAAAAAGGTTTTGGACCACTGATGTAGAACGACTACTTTGTGCTGGTCTTCATGGTGAAGATCAAGTCTAACAAGCCAAAGAGAGGACCTCGGTAGAATCACTACCACTAGAAAACCCGTCGGTCTAAAAGTAGGTAAGTCTCCTGGTCCTGATGGATGAAACCCATGGAACTGAAAGAAATGGCACGAGTTATAGTGGGGGAGTTTATGGTCATTTGTCAAAGTATTCTCAGGACTCTGGTCATGTCTCAGTAGATTGGAAGACAGCAAATGTCTCGCCACTGAGGCAAATGGTAGCCAGGGAAATTCTTGAAGCTATTGCTGAGGAAGAAATAGTGAGACACCTGGATGGAAATTGTTTCATCAGGGATTCAGCAAGGGGAGGTCTGTTTGGCAAATGTACTGGAGGTCAAGAATGAATGTGGTAGATAGTGGGGAACAGGTGGATGTCTTGGGCTTGGATTTCCAGAAGGTCTTTGACAAGGTGCAACATAAAAGACATCCATTGAATAAGGACACATGGGGTTGGGGGTAATGTTTCCGCACGGATAGAGAATGGTGAACCCATTGAGTTGGGGGTAATGTTTCCACATGGATAGAGAATGGTGAACCCATGGGGTTGGGGGTAATGTTTCCACACAGATAGAGAATGGTGAACCCATGGGGTTGGGGGTAATGTTTCAGCATTGATAGGGGATGGTGAACCCATGGAGTTGGGGGTAATGTTTCCGCACAGATAGAGAATGGTGAACCCATGGGGTTGGGGGTAATATTTCAGCACGGATAGAGGATGGTGAACCCATGGGGTGGGGGTAATGTTTCAGAATGGATAGGGGATGGTGAACCCATGGAGTTGGGGGTAATGTTTCCGCACAGATAGAGAATGGTGAACCCATGGGGTTGGGGATAATGTTTCAGCATGGATAGGGGATGGTGAAACCATGGAGTTGGGGGTAATATTTCCGCACGGATAGAGAATGGTGAACCCATGGGGTTGGAGTAATGTTTCAGCACGGATAGAGAATGGTGAACCCATGGGGTTGGGGGTAATGTTTCCGCACGGATAGAGAATGGTGAACCCATGGGGTTGGAGGTAATGTTTCCGCACGGATAGAGAATGGTGAACCCATGGGGTTGGGGGTAATGTTTCAGCACAGATTGAGGATGGTGAACCCATGGGGTTGGGGGCAATGTTTCCGCACGGATAGAGAATGGTGAACCCATGGGGTTGGGGGTAATGTTTCCGCACGGATTGAGGATGGTGAACCCATGGGGTTGGGGGTAATGTTTCAGCACGGATTGAGGATGGTGAACCCATGGGGTTGGGGGTAATGTTTCCGCACGGATAGAGAATGGTGAACCCATGGGGTTGGGGGTAATGTTTCAGCACGGATTGAGGATGGTGAACCCATGGGGTTGGGGGTAATGTTTCAGCACGGATTGAGGATGGTGAACCCATGGGGTTGGTGGTAATGTTTCAGCACGGATTGAGGATGGTGAACCCATGGGGTTGGGGGTAATGTTTCCGCATGGATAGAGAATGGTGAACCTATGGGGTTGGGGGTAATGTTTCCGCACGGATTGAGGATGGTGAACCTATGGGGTTGGGGGTAATGTTTCAGCACGGATAGAGGATGATGAACCCATGGGAAACAGGAAGTTGTTATAACTGGATTTTCTCTGGTTGATGATCTGTGTTGAGCGGGGTGCCACAGGGGCCCACATCTATTCATGCAGCAACGATTTGGACAAGGGGACTGAGAGTAGTGTATCAAAGTTTGCGAATGATACTAAATTGAGTGGAGAAGCATCGGTACGGTTAAAAAAAATTTGAGCAGTGTTGTAAAGTATTCCATCGTAATACACAGAAAAGTCACCAAAATCCAAAGAGATGAGACTTACAAACAACTAGAGGAATTCTTCACTCTCGAACAACAGCCTGGATTTTGTTGACGTCACCAAACGTGTCACTGATGGGATTCATCTGGTTGGCATCTCACAGAAGGAATGTTCTGGAAGATGTTGGTCTGGCCTCCAACAGCGAGGTTCCATACAGTGCACATCAGCAGTCCTAGCATGTGGAGTGGAGGAAGTTTAGGAGAAGCCCCGCTGAGCTTAACTTGCTGTCAAAAATGCCACAATAATTCAAGATGACTCCAACTAATGAAAGGTGAGGGAAATTGTTCAGAGAAAAAGAATCTAAAAATCGAAACAAACAGGACTTGATTCTTCGCAGCTGGTTCTCTTCATCAAGGGGACATTCCTGCACCAGCTCGAGTGGTTAAATTGACTTCTAGCTGTGGGTGGGGTGGAGAATCCCAGCAACTTCACCCTCCTGTCCGAGGTCCGACACCAGGGCCCAGTGGGCAGGAAGTTCAGCTACTTCCTCGTTCACGAACGTGTGAGAATCCCAAACTTGCTGCCACAAGGGCAGAGATGTGCAGGATGCCTAAGGCATTCCCTCTAAAACCCGTCTCATTACCTATCAAGGTCAGCAGGAGCGTTCCCTGGCAAATCCTCAATATTTACTTCTCAAGCAACGTCTCCAGTGAAAACGGTATTTGGTAGTTGATATCTTTCAAGTTATAAATTTAGATACAGTAACAGGGACTTCCGACCCACCAGCCGTGCCACCTAAATATCACAATTAACCTACAAACTCTGTCCATTTTTGGAGGGGGGGAGGAAACCGGAGCACCTGGAGGAAGCTCACACAGTCGTGGGGAGAATTTACAAACACTTTAGAGACAGGGCCGGGTTGCTGGCGCTATAACAACGTTCTGCTAACCAAGTTCAAGTCAAATTCAAGTTTATTATCATTGCACAAGTACAATCCGACAAAACAGTGTTCTCCGGTCCTCCGTGCAAAACATGCAGACACACAACCAGATGTAACACACGTACAGACAAACAATACATATGACAATACATACGCAGGACAAGTATTCACATACACAAATAAATACATAAATATGAGAATCTTGGAGGGTCGGTGTCAGCAGTTCCTTTGGTCGTTCAGCATTCTCACTGCCCGTGGGAAGAAGCTGATCCTCAGCCTGGTGGTGCGGGCTCTGATCCTCCTGTATCTCTTCCCCAACAGAAGCAGCTGAAAGATGGGGTGGAAGGGGTCCTCGTGCCGTGATATCATTGCGATCTGGTCCTGTGAAGAATGTCTGCCGTGCTTATTTCAGACTGACGTTTTGGCTGCAACGTTTGGGATGATCTGGGATGGGGGAAGAGGTCCCACTGGACCCACGCTTTGTCTCTTTCTCTGACATATCAGCCCCACTCCAGCATGTCGCTGCCAAGGGCAGTTCAGATCAAACCACTCTTCATTGTTCTGGAAGCACATTGTTTCAATTACTGAGCCTGCTTCCTCCAAAGAGATTGGCATGGAATTAATGCTGCTTTGCTCTTTGCAACAAATAATGGCTGGCTGGCATCGTTTCAAAATGCTATTTGCTCTGACACTGGTGGATACATTTTTTGTCTCATTCTGTTCCACACTCTGGACAAAACAGATTCAGTGAACTGCAATGAGAAGCGAAGCATTGCACTTCAAAGTTAAATCCACAGCCGTGCTGGAGAAACTCAGCAGGTCACACAACCTCCAGAGGAAGTAAAGGGTCACCCACCGTTTCAGGCCTGGGCCCCTTCGTCAGGTCTGAGAAACAAAATGGCTGAACACAAAGGTGGAAGGAGCGGGGAGGAGAGAGCTCAGGACCGGAGTCTGCGCGGCTGCTGGATACTCAGTGGCCCCGGGATGGGGGGAAGCACTCTTTTGCTTCTCTTTCTCTGAACTGTAAGGAGGGGGGGGCACTGTGATGCACTGAAGACATCGGTTTTATTCAGTTAAAGGTCTCTGCTACAGTGATAGCTGTACTGGTGATTCCTGAGTGACTGGCTCAGGAGGGGCCGGCTCAGGATTATATCCCAGGTGGCTGATTGACAACCAGCCAGTTGTGCTCTGTCCTCCAGTGATCTTCCTGCTGGTACAAAGATCGCCCCCTGCAGTAGGCTTGTGGTGTATCACCACAGGTGCGTCAGGCAATTTCTGCCAATGGCGAATCTGACGGCCTTACGGCAGATGAAATAGAATCTATGTAATATTGCACTGTCTATTACAGGGCAATGAAGCTGGAATTTTGAGGAAGAGGTGGATACAGATGTCACCTAAGCTCCTCCCTTTGCCCCTTCCTCCCTCCTCTCCTCTTCCTCCCCCCACCCCACCTTTGAATTCAGGAGTCTGCTTGATTTATTCTTATACCTGATGAAGGCCCCCGGCCCTGCAGATGCTGTGTGACCTGCTGGGTTTTTCCATCATGTTTGTGTCTTGCACTGCATCCCCCAGCATCTGCAGACTTTCCACTTTAACTCACCGAGTCAGAGAGTGGATGCTGGAGGTCTCTGTCCCACTGAGACCAGTGCAGAATCCTTCTCTCTCCAGCAAGCCTGCCATGCTGTCCACTTATACAGTACCGTGAGACCAGCCCTTCCAATTACATGTAAAACCCCTGGTATCCAGCACCTATGTCAATTGGCAGATGCCAGATAAGTGATTTTTCCAGTTGCATGAGATTGTGTGTTGTGTGAATGGCGGACTAACGGCGAGGTGTGCCAGTTTTAAACTCCCGTATTTTTACCTACTCTATTTATTTTCGGCAATTTTTTTTTTGCCAGTTGCTCGAGGCTGCTGGCTGCTTGAATTCCAGATAACAGGGGTTATCTTTTGCCGTTGCACGCCTCCTTCCAGTTCCAAGAGCACGTCTCCCTCGAAATGATTCCAAAATCAAATGGAAGCAAATATCACAAGTGTTCGCAGACAAAAATAACTATCACTTACACTCATTTATAATGCCCCATTTTAAATAAACGTCCGTTTCTAAAGATGACCATTTAAAAGCATTTTCAACTATCAGAAATACAGTGAACCCTTCCCTTTTTCTCTACAAGTACTTGTTTAATAATTATTACTGTAAATTATTTTTAAACATTCTTCACATTTTTTTCCAAAAGATGAAGATTTCGGGCTGGCTCTGTAAGTGCAGCATTTAGTGACTGGGGTTTGAATCCCGCGCTCTCTGTATGGAGTTTGTACGTTCTCTCATGTCTGTGTGGGTTTCCTCTGGCTGGTCCAGTTTTCTCCCACCCTCCAAGAATAAATGGGAGTTTGAGGTTAATTGAGGTATTTGAGCAGATCGGGCTTGTGGTCCGGTTACCGTGCTGTATGTCTGAATTTAAATTTAAATTTACAGAAGCCTTTAACAAAGGTGGTTTATTCAGTGAATACAAGAAATCACATTCATACAATATTGCAGTAGTTCAGTATATTTACAAGTTTAAATTATGATACGGTCACCAATATCCAGAATGCACTCAAGGAAATGCATCCAGGAAATTGCCCGTAGTACCTGAAGACTCCCTGGAGAAGGAGCGTGCGGGCATGGACATAACCCTGGGTCGAACCCTCGACTGCCCGCTGTCTGGACCCAACGTGGCCAGGCCCAGGACCAAACTGAGCAGGAGATTCCCCCAAGCAAACCACACGCTACACACACCTCCACCCCCATCACCAGGTGACTAAAGATCACAATACAAAAGACCTTCACTGGTTCTTTTGCAGGAGTTGCCTTTCCAGGGCTATGTTCAGGAAGGAAAGGACATTGGGCTATGTGAGATAAGTGAGGCAAATGGCTTAGTTATGGAAAAGATAAGGATTAGTCAAGAGAGGGTTTTGGAGCTTCTAGGGTCAGTAAAAGTGGATAAGTCTCCTGGTCCTGATGGGATTTTTTTTCCCCAGGATGTTAAGGGAGGTCAGGGAGCAAATAGTGGAGGCAGTGTCAGTGATTTTTTCAACGATCACTGGAGGAGAGTGTGGTGCCGCGGGATTGGAGGGTTGCTAATGTAGTTCCGTTGTTTAAAAAAGGCACGAGGTGTCGGCCAAGTAACTATAGGCCTGCAAGCTTGACTTCAGTGGTCGGGTAAGTTATGGAGGGCATTCTTAGAGATGGTGTGTATAAATATCTGGATAGGTAGGGATTGATAAGGAGCACCCAGCATGGGTTTGTGAAGGGGAAGTCATGTTTGACGAACCTTGTTGAGTTTTTCGAAGAAGTGACAAGAAAGGTGGATGAAGGCAGTTGATGTAGCCTATTTGGATTTTAGCAAAGCTTTTGATAAGGTTCCACATGAAAGGTTAGTAAGGAAGGTCCAGTCACTAGGGATTAATAGAGAAATAGTAAGATGGGTACAGAGGTGGCTGGAGGAGAGACAGCAGAGGGTCATGGTGGACAACTGTCTGTCAGGATGGAAGCTTGTGACGAGCGATGTGCCTCAAGGATCGGTGGTAGGTCCCCCGTTGTTCATAATTTATATTAATGATTTGGATGAGGGGGTGGTTAACTGGGTAAGTAAATACACAGACAATATAAAAATAGGGGGAGTGGTGGATAGCGAGGAAGGTTTTCAGGGATTACAGAGGGATTTGGTTTGTCTGGAGAGTTGGGCTGAAAGATGGCAGATGGAATTTAATGTAGAGAAGTGTGAGGAGCTTCATTTCGGTAAAAATAATCGAAATAGGACATATGTAGTAAAGGGGAGGACATTGGGGAATGCACAAGAACAAAGAGATCTTGGAGTTACGGTGCAGCGTTTCTTGAAGGTGGATTCCCATGTTGACAGGGTGGTTAAGAAGGCATTTGGTATGTTAGCCTTCATAAATCATAGCATAGAGTGTAGGAGCTGGGAAGTGATGCTGCGACTGTTTAAGGCGTCGGTGAGGCCAAGTTTGGAGTATTGTGTTCAGTTCTGGTCTCCAAATTATAGGAAGGTTATAGATAAGGTGGAGAGGGTGCAGAGAAGATTTACGAGGATGTTGCCTGGCTTAAAATACCTAGAGTACAGAGAAAGATTGAAGAGGTTAGGACTTTATTCCTTCGAACGTAGACAGTTGAGAGGGAATTTGATAGAGGTGTTTAAAATGATGAAGGGAATAGATAGACTAGATGAAAGTAGACTCTTCTCCCTGAGAGCAGGGGATGTTGAAACAAGAGGACACAAGTTGAGGGTGAGGGGGCAAAAGTTTAGGAGAAACATTAGAGGATGTTTCTTCACACTGAGAGTGGTGGCTGAATGGAAGAATCTTCCGGAAGAAATAGTTGAGGCAGAATCAGTTCTTTCATTTAAGAGGAGGCTGGATATATACATGGATAAGAGGGATTTGGAGGGTTATAGGCAGATATAGGCGGGGGGGATCTAGCGGAGTTGTTTGAGTGAACTGGTGTGGATTTGAAGGGCCGAGATGGCCTGTTTCCATGCCATAAACTGTTATATAGTTATATGGATCATCTGCTTTCAGTGATATGGTTTGTGGCATCTCAGGCAGAATATCCTTAGTGCTGTTTCAAAACACTCCGACTGCATCCACCTGATAATCTCCGCTTAATATTCTGCTCAGCCAAGAATCTGGCCCTCCCTTGTCGAGACTGCCGACACTTTGGTTCAGTGTTTGGGGAAGTTCTGACTTCTTAGAAGCAAATGATGAATGGGTTGGTCATCAGGCTGCAGTCATAGCCCACACAAATACACAATGTCGTATGATCTTTCCTGTGATCCTGATGGATTTTATTCAGGCAGCCAGTAGGGCTTCTGTACGAGGTGGTGAACTACATGGAGATTTCCCCTCAGGCCCTGTCCTGTGCTGATAATGAGCAGTTTTCTGGTTTGTTGAAATACTTATCTCATTAAATACATTTGGCTGGTTCCTCATGTTCACAAGCCATTTGGAAGCTGTGGTGGGGCTGAACAGAGTTGATTCGCCAACCATTAAAGGAACCTGGTTCTTGTTTCCACGAGGGGATTTCGAGTCATCCGTATTCCCAACGTTTCGAGGAAAGAAGCGAGCAGCGAACATCCAGACACTCCCCTCCCCCAAGTTACTTCCTACTTCCAGAGTTTGGTGATATTTCGCAACATGATACACCATAGATGCCTGGATTAGGGGGGGAGGGGTCTTAAATTCCGTCAGGATGGCTCAGATTTCCAATCTCCAGGCCAAACAGCACTCATCCGCCTGATCACGTTCTGTCAGGTCTAACTCAGCCCTTGAGAGCCACAAGGCTGCACGGCAGGAACTGCAGCGATTCCCGGACCACAGCATCTACTTTCAGGTCCTCTTGTGGACAGTCTGGACCTCCCCATACATAATTCTCCAAAAAGGAATGTATTTTTAAAATACACCACAGTAGAAGGCCATTCTGGCATGTGAGACCTGTGCTGTCCAACTACACGCAACTAGCTGAACAATCCTGTATGTTTTGGAGAGTTAGAGGTAACCAAAGCACCCGGAGGAAACCAACTTAGGACATGGGAAGAACATGCAAACTCCTCACAGGCAGCAGTGGAGCCTAACCTGGGTCACTGTCGCTGTAAACCAGTAGCGCTAACCGTTATAAACCTCTGATCCGATTCTCTACAGCAACTTTCTTTGGAACAGGAGAGTAAACCAAAACACCCAGAAGAAACCCACCCAGGTCACAGGGAGAATATACACACTCTTCATCGGACCAGGTCATGGGCGCTGTGACAACGTTGCAGTAACCATGCCATGTTGCTATCTATCCCCAGGCACCTCCCAATGTTCCCAAAACCTAGCACCTCCCACTTGTCTGGACTCAAACTCCATCTGCCATTTCTCCACCCATGTTTCCAATGGACCCATATCCTGCTGGGTCCTTCTGCTCTCAAAATCAAGGTCAGGATTGCTCTTATTCCAGAGGCTGCCGGAATGTTCTAGTTGCAATGCTGTGTGCCACACAGTCCACGTTGCTCTTCCTTGCTGCATCACGGGAGGCCGAAAAGTTTTAATCTGCAAATTGAGGAACCTTCTGCTTTGGGAAGGTTCCAACGTGGCTTTGGCCAAGTCCAGCTTTGGCATTCACCGTGGAAGCAGCATTTGGCCAGGTTACCAGGCTCCCAAAAAGGCAGTCACTCCAGAGCTCACCCATGGAAACTTCTGGCAATGAGGCTCCCTCCTTGGAGTACTGTTCCCTCCAACTACCTCCATATCCCCTCAAGCCACTGGAGCACCTAACACTCCTCTCCTCCTCACCTCCTCCCTCCTCACCTCCTCCCTCCTCTCCTTCTCCCTCCTCCCTCCGTCTTTTTATGCAGGCATCTGCTTGTTTTTCCTTAAACCTAACCAAAGGACCAGGCCAGAAATATGGTTCCCATGGGTGCTGCGTGACCTGCTGAGTTTGTCCAGCACGTTAGTGCATTGCAAAACCCCTGGCAATGTTCCCATCACTGCAAAGGTGCTGTTTGCTGGCATCCTAAAGAGATCTAAACAGATTTGCTTACTGAGTGAGGGAGTATGCGGATAACGTTAGCTACTCGGTGGAACACAAAAGTCTGCAGACGCTGTGGTTGTGATAAAAACACACCAAAATTCTGGAGATACTCAGCCGATCTCCCAGAGGAGACAGAAGGCAGCACAGTTGCTGCAATGCCTTCACAGCACCAGAAATCGTGACTGGGGTTCACATCCCACGCTGTCTGTAAGGAGTTTATACATTCTCCCTGGGGGTTCCGGTTTCCTCCCACCGTTCAAAACGAAACAAGGTAAATTGGGTGTAAATTGGGCAACATGGACTTGTGGGCCGAAATGGCCTGTATGTCAAAATCTAAAAAATTTAATTTAAAATTAACAAATTTAAGTTAAATGTAATAAATTTAATTTATATATTGCCTGAGCCCTTCTTCAAGGAGTAAGCAGAATAAGCCAGAAGCAGGAAGTGTCAGGATTCAGACAGCGCTGGCTGGGGGAAGAATCCAGGCCAACAAAGGGCGTTTATTGGATATGATAAGGGGAGAGGGGAGAATTTATCATGTGCGAAAGGAGACAGGGAGACAGAGCTGGGGGAAGGTGACGGGGGATGAAGTGGGGGATGAGGGAGTTTGACGAAAGCCGAAGAATTTGATATTAATGCCATCCGGTTGGAGGGAACCCAGTCGGAAGATGAGGTGTTATTCCGCTAATTTGCGGGTGATCTCAGTCTGGCAGTGCATGAGAGCGTGGACATGTCAACAAGGGGATGGGATGGGGAATTGAAATGGGTGGCCACTGGGAGGTCCATGCCATTGCAAGGTGCTCAACAAAGCAACCTCCCAGTCTGCGTTCAGTCTTGAGATTCTCAAGCTAACACAAGATACTCATGCAATAAAACTGGTTTTTCAAAAACAGAATTTCATTGCGGAGAAATGGCAGGACCATGACCCATCACAGCTCATGGACATTCAGGTTTTACTTTACAATTGGACATTAGAATGATAGCCAAGGCCTTCTTAACACCAGAAAGTTGGCACAGATTAAATTCAGAGCCGAGATCCACACCCAAGGAAGGTTGGAAAATGATGTCTAAAAACTGGTGCCATTTCCTGCTCATGGAACATTTCATCCAACACCAGGTCTGTTCATTTTTAAAGTTGATATGACCCTAAATATTTCCCCCTGTTACGTCCAATATTTCCTTAACTTTATTTAAACATTTCAATGGTGACTTGTTTCAAACTGTACCCACATGTTCTACCTCCACACACATTATCTATTCATCGTGAATTAAACTCTTATCAAACCCACAAAAGTTTGCTTTAAATTTATCTTTAAGTCCAGATTTAAAATGCTCTTATTGGGATTCCTATAGATCAAGGGTGGCCAAACCATGGCTCACGGTTCACGGAAATACGTTGGTGGAGACAGGAATCGTACGAGTCGGTGCTCACAATGTTGGTGTGAGCGCGAGTGGTTTGCGATTGAAAATATTTGGTATGTATACTGTATAAACACATGGAATGGGTGATACTGCATAAAAGTCAATCATCCCTATTTTTGGCTGCCCACCCATCCAAGCTCCTGGCACCCCGACCATTGTCTCTTGCCCAGGCCCCAGCCGCCCGGCCATCCGAGCAACCAATGCCCCAAACATAGACTTACCACCCAGAACCAGCTGCCCTTCTGAGCTCCCGACGACCCGACCACCAACTCTCGCCCAGTCCCCGGCTGCCCGCCCGCCCATCCGAGCTCCTGATGCCATGAGCGATGCAGGTACTTAGAACCTGGTCAAAAGTAGTAGGTGTGTAATAGTCGACCCCCTAAATTTCACCCTAAAAATTGGTCCATAAAATTTGACTGTTACACGAATATACACAGTGTGTGTATATTTTGATTATTGAAACTAATACAAATTAGCAGTTTAAAAACTACTTACATGAATAAATATTATTACTTGCGTGTAATTCTTAAAATTTATATGAAAGTTTTGTAACAAAATGTGCAAGTAAGAGTAAAAATGTGTCTGTTTTTCATGTCTTGCAGCTCCTAATATCTGATTTTTGCTGTGTGTGGCTCTGACATTAAAGCAGGTTTGGCCACCCCTGCTTTATACTGATTAAATTAGATACATTTCAAGAAGTCTCCAAATCTTTACCCAGGTTAATCCTGGGTCCATGTGTAACACAAAAATGAAAGACTTGCATTTAAATGTTCAAAATTTGTAAGATCTTTCCAGAAGGGTGTCTTTGGCTGTAGTAGGGTCATTGTTGTAAAATGCACAGTGTCTGTATAAATGTAATAACCAGCATTGTAATGTTATTGATCATGTTTGCATGGCCACTAGCATGGCCTTGATTATAGTTACTGTTTGATTAGACTTGGCTGCCAGCAGGGGAGCTGACACACAGAGTGCAGTATCTGTAATGGAGACGTACAGCCTCATGGCCTCATGGTGCTGTTTTACAACAACTTTAAAGTAAAGAACCTTTTCCTTCATCCATGCGTTGCCTAAGAACTCACACACACGAATACAAGATGAAACATGGTGTCAGAAGTGGGATGAAGGAAATACTTTAAAAGGTAAAATCTCAAGTCAGCAACTGATCAGTGAAAAGAAGCCAACATAGTGAAAAATGGAAGGATTACATCCACCAGCGAAACTTCAGCTGACAGGTAATGTGGCTGAAAATTGGAACAGCATTTTAGTGGCAGTATGCAGTATGCCTCAAATTGTTCCATTATTTTTTCCAGTTTCAAATGTGAAGTTATTATATATGTCCAGGGCTTCAGCACCCAAAATATCTAAGGAAACTGACGCTTTCACTTCTCGTCAGCTCTGACTGCCACTAAATACAATCCAAAATGCTGTTTAAATCTGTTCCAATTTTCAGCCACGTCACCTGTCAGCTGAAGTTTCACTGGTGGGTATAGTCCTTCCATTTTTCACTGTGTTCGCTTCTCTTCCCTGTCTTTAGATTTTACCTTTTAAAGTATTTCCTTCATCCCACTTGAGTTCTTAAGCAACATGCGGGTGGAGGAAAAGGTTCTTTACTTTAAAGTTGTTGTAAGCAGCACATGAGGCTGCACGTCTCCTTTACAGATACTGCACACTGTGTGTCAGCACCCTGCTGGCAGCCAAGTCTAATCAAACAGTAAGGCATTGTTAGTTGCCATGCAAACATGATCACATCATTAGAGTGATGTGCTCAGACCAATAGGACAAAGGCTGATAATTGGACTTAGACAGGGGGCCAGGAGAGGAACGGTGAGAATGGAGTGAGAGAGAGCGGTGCCTCTGTGAATCCAGAGAAGGGGGAAAGAAGATGGAGGGAAAAAGAAAGAGAGAGAGAGACAGTCAGTTAGTGGCACGGTTAGTGCAGCGGTTAGCACAACACTGTTAGAAAACAGCGCCAGAGATTGGGACAGGGGTCCCAATCTGGTGCTGTCTGTAAGGATTTTATACGTTTTCCCCATGTCTATGTGGGTTTTCCCTGGGGTGGGATCCAGTTTCCTCCCACCAATCAAAATGATCCAGGGGTTGTAGGTTAATGGGTTGTAAATGGGCAGCCCCAACTCGTGGGCTGTGAAAGGGCCTGTTACTGTGCTCTATAGAGGAAATTAGACACAGGGATAGAAGTGGGTGGACGGGGGAGGGTTCTAACAGACACTGGAGAAGGTAATATTAATGCCATCCAGTTGGAGGGTGTCCAGACAGAAGATGGGGTGTTGTTCCTCCAATTTCTGGGTGGTCTCAGTCTGGCAGTGTGTGGACCAGTGTACAGACATGTCAGCAAGAGAATGGGGTGTGGAATTGAAATCCCTCGCTAATGCAGCAGACAGAGCCGAATGTGCTCGACAAAGCGATCTCCCAGTCTGCGTCCGGACCCTTCGATCGTTCAGCAAGCACATTTAGCTCCTCCAGAGAATCACTGAGTCAGAATGCTTGTCTACTCTTCTGCAACCACCCACCCCGCCCACGTCTCAGGATCACTGCGGCACCGCGAAGATCTTCATCGGACTATGGCGCTGATCCACATGTTCAGGTGACCATCCAACCAGCCTGAATTAAATCCTGCCCTGACTGTACACCCGCTCGATACAGGCAGAGCGTGACACCATCGAGATTTTTAATTCTCATTCAATTTATTCACTTTGTAATTTAAAGCGAAGCTCTAGAACAATGTTCCAGGCGTGCTGGCCTGGTGTGAAACATCTCCCACCGTGAATGTATTTCGACAATTTGCTGACATGATTTCCCTTCAATTTAAACAAGACAGACGTAGCTGATGTGCACACACTCAAAAAATAAATCCTTTTTAATCCTAGCTAATGTAGTCTGTGGAAGAAAGATTAATTCCACGACTGGGTTAATTGCAAATTGTTTTATTTAAAAGAGTGTCTGTCATAACATTTTAGGAATAAAATTAAATAGTTGACAATAAGCCCAGATTTTTATTCGAAATCCACCTACTTTGCTTGACTCGATGGTGGGAGGGAGTGGCCAATCTGCATTCCTTGTTCCCCATGGCTCACTCTGATTTCCTGGGGTGTTTACAATGTTTTCTGATGAGTTTAGGCTGTAGGAGGACGTGCCGAGGGGCACACAGAGGCTCGGGCAGTCATCGCGAGGGCACTGCCGGGAAGGACCACTTCTAGAGTCCTCATATTACTGGGCATTTGGTGGACAAGGTGCCACAGGGGTGGTAATTTTTACTTAATTGTTACATTTAGACATACGGGCCCATAAGTCCATGCCGCCCAATTTACACCCAATTGTCCTACAACCCTGGTACATTTCGAATGGTGGGGGGAAACCGGAACCACCCAGATGTGGGGAGAACGTACAAACTCCTTATAGACAGTGCAGGGTTCAAAGCCCGGCCCCGATCACTGGCGCTGTCACAGTGTTGAGCTAACTGCTATACCAACCTGCCACCCGTAAGTAATGGTGAATTCAGAGAGAAGAAATGTAGCAACATACCTTGATCGGAATGAATCAATACAATTGACACTGGATAATGATAGAATAGTTTTCTCTTTAAATGAATAAATATGAGGAAAATACAATTTAGGAGACAGAATTTATTTCACAGGTACAACCTCTACAAAACAAGTGGACTATTAAATATGGAGTTTAAAAGTGTATAAAAGTACTGATGTTTAAACTATTTAAGAGTTTGAAAAGTTGCAAAAACTTGCTTTAACTTGAGTGTTACCATGTTCCTGCACTCTTTCAGTGCTTTCTAAAATAGTCTTCATCTTGCTGAAAGGTTAAAATTTCAGTAAAAGTCGTGAATGGCCAATTGAGAAGCATCTGCTGCCTCATCTCCAGCTGTGGAACCTGGTTCAGTAACGGATTTTTGGCCAGACATTGCAGTTCCAAGCAACATTATTCTAATAGTTGAACTGGGATGAAGGCTATAATTCATTTGAAAAGTGGACACAGAAGTGTAAAAGGGAGATAAAACAGAAAATACAGGAATCACTCAGCAGGGACAGGCAGGGTGTGTGGAAGGAGAGGCTGTTAACATTTCAAGTTCAAGTTTATTATCATCTGACTGTACACATACCACCAGGTGAAGCAGAGTTTCTCCCAACCACAGTGCACATTTGCGCACAATACACAGGAAGGTATAATTTTAAATACAGTAAAATCCCTGGTATCTGGAATTAGAGCAACTGGCAAAAAAAAACAAGGAAAATACATTTAAAATAATAAAATAAATAAGATTAAAATTATAGGTAAAAAACTGCAAGTTTAAATTTGTAAGAGTGAATGTTCTCTGAAGTAAACCTTTGGTTATGATGGGAGCAAATTTTCAGCCAGCGGAGGGAGGGCCTTGGTCGGGCTTTGCTTGTAGCAGCTGTTTGAATAAAGTTATGTGAAGATGCGACGGCATCGCCCGGGATGAGGAGTTGGTTGATGCCGCTTGCCGTTGGGGTGACTCTCTTAAAGTGTCTCCTTATCCCTGTTTAATAAGAGTCACCCCCATCTGTAAATTGAGGGTGGGGGGGTGGGGGGAGTTAATTATCTATAATGTTATTATTCGTCTCTCGGCTTCTTGGAGGGGGAGGAACCTGCAGATGGTTAAATATTTTCAAAGAATGTGATTGAAAATAAAGTAAAATACTTTATTCATGCAAGTGAAGTTTGTTGATTGTAAGTACAGTAAAGTATTTTTGATTATTAACTGTTTATTTTTAATGGAAATGTATTAGGCATTGTAAGAATAAGTCTCAAGCAACCGGAAAATACACTTATCTGGCATCTACCCATCCTCACAGTTTGGAATGATTTACTTGGTTACAGGATAATATTTATCAGTCTCACAGCCTGTAGGAAGAAGCCGGGCAGTCCTGATTTCGATGTTCCTGCACCTCTTTCTTGATGGTAGTGGGTCAAAGATACTGTGTGCTGGATGGAAAGGGTCCACGTTAATGTTTTGAGTCCTATTTAAGCAATGAAAGTCCCAGAGCATTCACCAGAGACAGAATGGATGGTCACTCCCTCTGCTTTTGTTCATGCTACCAGATCTTTCTGATTTTATTTCAGGATTCCAGCATCTGCAGTTTCTGCTTCCCAGCAAGAAAAAAACATGTCCGTCTGCAGAGCAGACGACCCAGAAATTGAACAGAGAAAAGGTAAAGATGGTCAAAGATTCAGCTTAATCACATGTAATTCTATTCATTTCTACAATTAGAAACAGACCCAAAGGTGACGGCCAATTCCAGAGAATATTCGTTTAGAAATAGTTCTAGGTGAAATCTATTGGGAAATTGGGAAGAGTTGTTCCAGGAATTTTCGCTGGTCTATTAGGAATTCAGTGAGGAGCAGAAAATTGGAAATGAGTTTATGTTCCTATTTCGTGGGAAGGGTTAGTCTGGGAATTATTTCCCTGTCAGTTTGATAGCTGCAGTGGGAAATATATTGGAGTCTGTTGTAAAGGAAGCAATTCAAGAGCTGTTACTGAGGACAGGCAGGATTCCAGTGGAATGTCACTGCAACAAAGTCCAGTCATGTCTGGGTAATCACACACAGAGACCAAGCTTATTCGGGGACAGCGGAGGTTGGGTGAGCTCCGTGGTGACTCAAACTCAGGTTTATCCCAAACCATGCTGGGATCATTCAAGGTCATTTTAATGTCATTGGATGCAACACAGCCATTTGAAAATTATTAATTAACAATTATTATTAATATTGCTAGAGAAGAAGAGAACAGCTGCAGCAGAATGAAACTTTTGAAT
This sequence comes from Narcine bancroftii, assembly GCF_036971445.1. Classification (NCBI taxonomy): domain Eukaryota; kingdom Metazoa; phylum Chordata; class Chondrichthyes; order Torpediniformes; family Narcinidae; genus Narcine; species Narcine bancroftii. Next base: position 20,123,506 of record NC_091479.1, on the reverse strand, counting down.
AAAGTCGTGCGGATGTTTATGGAGAAGTGGTTAGTGATGGTGGAACAAGAGGCTGGGATGGTCGAGGGGTGGAGGTGTGAATGCGGTGGGGACAGGGTTGGTATGAGGGTGAGTGGGGGTGGGGACAGGGTGGGAGAGGGGTGGGGACAGGTTTGGGGTGGGGTTGAGGTAAGGACAGGGTTTGGGTTGGGGTTGTGGTGGGGACGGGGTTGGGGTGGGGGTAGGGGTGAGGGCTCCCGAGTGAACATCATAAAACTTTGCTCTTTGTCCATCCCATCTGTGCCTCCGCACTTGCTTGTACTATGTTTGAAATGTCTCGCTGGACTTGTCGCTGAACACTTGAGAAGAAATGTGAACTTGAACCAAGTCCCAGTGGTGTCTCTGAAGACCCAGATCCTGAATTCAACTGACGGCCTTCTTTCTTTTCAAATGTTTTTAAATAACCCTAAATTTAAAAACATGCACATAGAAATTATTTTAATCATTATTGACAAAGTCCCTTCATGACCCATTCAGTCCAGGGTGGTGACCCAGCTGGCAAAGTTAAGGGGTCAGATGCGAAGTACATCCCGCCCTCCACCCAGCTGTGGTGCTGGGTGCTGTGAGGAGCAGAAAGTTGGATACAGGGCGGCCTGGTCATGCACAAGGTCGAAGGTCAGTTTTGCGATGACCTTCCTGAGAAGACCTCCCCTATGTGATTCTATTCAGCTTGCACATTGATTCCTCACGTGGGTCTGGTTACAAGCCAGCTGCACTAACGCGATGGAGGTCTTTGGACGGTGGAGAAAAGATGGTGTGGGCGGTGTTCCCAATCTCTCCAATGTAGAGGAGACCCCAAGAGAAATGGGCAGCCACCGAGAGATCGCTCCAGGGTGCACTGTGTGTCTGTATGTGCGCACTAGGCTCCAGAGACCCACTGTTTCTTCAGGGTACATCTGTATATGTGCAATGAGATGACAATAAACTTGAACTTGACGATTTAAGTTTGAAGCAATGGCTGAAAACTATGCCCAAGACCTCGGTTTGAGATGTGGCAGGTGCTGGCGGTCAGAACACTGCTGCTCGTTTGTTGTCTCCTTTCCCAGTCCAGAGGTTTGGCTTCCAGGATTCCAGGGCCTCGTCCCTGGAGGCAACAGTCCGGCCCTGAGTGGGAGGGCTACGGGGAAAATCAAAGAGCCAGCATAGACCAATGGGCTGATTGGCCTCCCATGTCAGACTACGTAGCCAGCAAGACTGCTACCTATCATGGAGATTATGGTAGATGTTGACCTAACCAAGAACTGTTCATTACTGACCTCCAATGTTGCCCCATCTTCCTCTATCCCCTCAACCCTGGACACTGAGAATAACCGAACCTCTCACAAACACTGCCTCCTATCTTATCTTTCAAAGTGTGCTTCCTAATCCTGGGTGTGGAGAAGGGTTCTAACGATGGTTACATTGTCTGTTCCATGGAATTTCTTTATTCTGAATCATAGAGAATGTTTTTTTGAGATTGCTAAAAAAAAAATGGACGTTGCCTGGATTGGAGAACGTGCCTTGTGAGGCAAGGTTAACAGAGCCAGGGGTTTTTCTCTTTGGAGTGAAGAAGGATGAGAGGATGGAGGTTTATAAGATCATGAGAGGTGTAGATAGGGTGGGCAGCCAGTGCCCTTTTACCTAGGAGAGGACATCTGTTCAAGGTGACTGGAGGAATGCTTTAGGGAGACACCAGGGGTAAGTATTTTTACTCAGAGACTGGTGGGTGCCTGGAATGCATTGCTGGGGATGGCGGTAGAAGCTGGTACAATAGACAGGGGCATGGATGCAAGAGGAATAGAGAGGGTTATGGGTGTGAGGCTGGGATGGGTTGGATTGTTGAGTAGGTTGATGTAGGTCATCATGGGCCAAAGGGCCTGAACTGTGCTGTAATGTTCGATGTTCTGTGACTTGGTAAAGATGGAACACTCTCTGTCAATCAGTGGGGGGTGGTTGTAGGTCAATTGGGTGGCACGGGCTCGTGGGCCGAAAGGGCCTGTTACTGTGCTGAAGGTCTTGCATGTACATCCCAGATGTTTCTTAATTTTCCCTGCAGCAGCTGCACGTCAGGTGTGACCTTCGACAGTTAATGCATATTTCTTACCTGAGCCACTGAGTTTTCATTCAGATTTCTTGTCAGATGCACACACGACATCACATACAACCCTGAGATTCCTTTTCCCTGCAGGCGTGGCAGAATTACCACTGATTGGTAATTAGTGCAAAAAAATAAACTGTACACAGGGTGAACAAATAAAGAACTGTAAACAGATAATAAATGTAAACGAACTGACTGCGCAATACAGGGAGATCAAAAAGAAAATCAATAACGTGCCCTTAAATGAGTCCCTGATTGAGTTTGTCGTTGAGCAGCCTGATGGTGGAGGGAGAGCAGCTGTTCCTGAATCTGGTGGTGTGAGTCTGGTGGCACCGACACCTCTCTCCTGATGGCGGCAGCGAGAACAGAGCGTGTGCTGAGTGATATGGGTCTTGGTGGAGTATTTAAAATAGGCCTGGAGATGTACCCTGTAAATTGCAAGCAGCTACCTCCTATATACACTCCAAACAGTGATAAATGTCATCCAAACTTTATATGTAGCCCCAGAGGCTCCAGAACCTTCACTTCAGTAGCACCAGATTTGAATTAAAGATTTAGTAGACCAGTGAGGTCTCTGTGAACTGAGCCTGGAGCTGGATTCGTGGCCTGCTGGCACATGAATTGTGACATGAGCCCCCGCGCTCACGGGCTTCTCAGTCTCCAGCATGTCCAGTTCCAGAGAAGATCCAGCGCTTCATACTTCTGCGATTCGTCTCCGAGATCAGGCGAGAGAGAGCAAATTATACACTCGATCTGTCAACTCTCCAAGAGTCAAGAATAGCAGTTGGATTCCATTGTGAGACAAAAAATAACTCTTGGATAGAAACTGTGGTAACAAGTGGGAGGGAGAGGAAGACTGGGCACCTGCAGAATGTCGAGAGTTGTCCCACTTCTTATCATATCCTGAACCTTCTCGAAATGAGTCAGAGGTTGTATCAACGCCCCAACCCAGGACTTACCATGCGCACTTAAAATCTTCAAATGCTCCTTCCTGTGGTCCTATCCTTCAAGAGTGAGTGAGAGAGTGTGATTTTATGGAGTCGCTCAGGACCTGCCAGGGGTGAGGTTCCAGGGCTCACCCCAATCTTAGCAGGTAAGCTGATATTGATTCTCAGTGGTGGCGAAAGTCTTGCAGACATTGAGATTGTGGTAAAAACACCAAGTAGATGCTGGAGGAGCTCAGCCAGTCTCACAGCATCCACAGGAGGGCAAGACATTTCGAGCATTTCTTCAAGGGATAAGCAAAGAGCGGACAGGCACCTCAGTACAGACCCAGAGAGAAAGGGGGGGGGCGAGAATGGGGAGGGGGAGGAGTCCACACCAGCAGACAACAGATGTCTCGGTACAGACTAAGAGAGAAAGGGGGGGGAGAATGGGGAGGGGGAGGAGTCCACACCAGCAGACAGCAGGTATCAATTGGATTTGATAAGAGGAGAGGTGAGAATTGATTTTGGCTCCATGAAAGGACACAGAGCAAAGCGAGAGAGAGAGAGAGAGAGAGAGAGAGAGAGAGAGAGAGAGGAAAGGAAGCAGAGGGCCAAAGACTGGGGGTGGTGCAGTGAAGTGTGTTGTGCTAATAGCCGGCTCCACCTCCCAGCTCCGCCCCCATCTGCTCACTTATAGCCCTGGTTTCCTGCCTAAACCCAGAACCCTTCTGAAGATGTCTGTGAGACCCTATCCATAGTTATAAGCTAATAAAAGTATTTGCTCTCTCTCCAATCATGAGAGCTTTTATTCGCACCACAGGTGGCTTAACGGAAACTGGAGAAGTCGATGTTAATGCCATCTGGTTGGAGGGAGCCCAGACGTAAGATAAGGTGTCGTTCCTCCAATTTGCGGGCGGTCTCAGCCTGGTAGAGCAGGAGACACGTCAGCTAGGGGGGTTGGAGAATTGAGATGGGCGGCCATGAAGATGCTGGGGTGACATTAGCCCCGATTTACACGCAGGTCCCTGGAGGTTCAGGAATAGCTTCACAATGCAATATCGGCGACAGCCCCTGAGTAACGGGCATATATTCAAGATGAGCACTCATTGAAGATGGGCTCAGGCCCAAAACATCAGTCATGATCATTTCCTCCTGTGAACGCTGCAAACCCTGCTGAGTTCTTCCAGCATCTTTGTGCGTGGACCTGCAAGGGCCATTGTAATCTGGAAGGGACAAGACGGAAGGAGGAAGAAATTAGCCAGAAATTCCTTTTCCATTGCATCCAGGGTAGGGCAGCCTAAAGCTTATAAGTTTAAGGCAAGAGGGGGAAGATTTAAAGAGGACCGATTTCACACTGTGGTTCATTATCATCTGACCGGACATTTAGAACCTGAAGAAACCAGGTTTCTCTGAACCACATGCACATGCAATACGCAGCACATAATGCTCACATATATACATAAAAATAAAACACCAATATGTAGGAATATTTTGGAATTATGCCCTAGTTTTATTTATAAGAGACCCAAGTTTCCCGGATACTGTTCATCAATCTCACAGCTGCACCCCAGCCTGGCCATCCTGATTTTGACGCTCCTGATGGTATGGAATTAAATTTATAAATTTAGACAGACCACGCGGCAACAGGCCATCTCAGCCCATGAGTCCGTGTCACCCATTTTACTCCCAATTAACCTACACCCAGGTACGTTTCAGACGTTGAAGATCCTGTGTGATGGATGGCAGGAATCCTCAATAATTTTTGAGCCCTGTCTAAACCGTAGGAGGAAAAGGGGGCCCCAGTGATCTTTTTGGCCATTTTAAATTGATTTCCCATCCCACACAATGATGCAGCCAGACAGGACCCTCTCCGAGGTGCTTCTGTAAAATGCTGCCGGTAGCCTAGCCCTCTTCAGCCCTCTTAGGTGCTCCTGCACCTTCTTGACCAATGAAGAGGTGTTGTGGGTCCAGGATGGTGATCAGTTTATACGCACCCCAAGGTGCTTTGTACTCCCCACTCCCTCGGTGACGGAGCTATTGACGTGGAGTGGAGGGGGCCGTCCTTTGCCTTCTGAAGCCCATGATCATCCTCTTTGTCTTGTCCATGTTGAGACCCCGGGATGTTGTTCTCATATGCGGAGCGAACTGCAAGAAGGAGAGGGAGAGGCAAATTCAATTACAATGCGAAAAGACATTTAGACAGGAAATGGGCAGAGAGATCATGGCTTAAATGGGAATAACGAGGCAGAAGGACTCAGCGGCCTCACAGTGTCCATAAGAGGTATGAGATATATAAGTGTGGCAAAAGAGGATAAGGGGCCTGTATTAAAAGGCTGGTGAAAAGTTGGAGTGGGGGGGGAGGAGTACAGACTAACAGACAAGAGGCGTTGATTGGATATGATCAGAGAGAGGAAAGGTGAGAAGTGATTGTGGGAGGGGGATTTGGCTCTGTGAAAGGAGAGCAAAGGGGAGAGAGGGGTAGGGGACCTAGGGAGATGGGGGGGTGGGGGAGGGGGCTAACGGAAACCATTTTTTTAACACGGAAATGCTGGTGGAACAGCCGGCCTCACAGCAAGGGAATGGTACATTACCGATGGGAAGGGGAATAGCCCGGTGAGGAACCTTGGTCAGCATGGAGGAGTTCTCCAGATGATGGGATAAAGGAGCAGAAGCAGGGCACTCCATCCTGAGCTAAACTGCCCTCACATCTAGTTCCAAATTCTGGCCTTTTCCCCATATCCCTTGATAGCCTGACTAATTAGATATCTATTAATCTCCTACTTAAACTCCCCCCCAATGATCGGGCCTCCACACCTGGATGTAGCAACAAATTCCACAAATCCACGACCCTTTGGCCAAAGAAATTTCTTCTCCTCTCTGTTTTAAATGGGAACCTTCTAATTCTAAGACTGTGTCCTCTTGTCCTGGATTCACCCACCAAGGGAAACATCTTATTCACATTGACTCTGTCCCATTCTTTCACCATTCGAAATGTTAAGATAAATCCCCTCTCGTTCTTCTAGACTCCAATGAATACAGTCCAAGAATCACTAAACGTTTCTCATTTGTTAGCCCTTGCATTCCAAAATTCATCCTGGTAAATCTTCTCTGTACTTTCTCCAACATCATTACATCCCTTCTAAGATAAAGGGCCCAAAACTGCACACAGTTCTCCAAAGGAGGTCTCACCAGTGCCCCCTAGAGCCTCATCAACTCTTTACTCTTATACATTATTCCCCTTGAAATGAACATAGCATTCGCTTTCTTTACTGCCGATCCAACCTGATGGTTAACCTTTAGGTTATCCTGCACGAGGATCCCCAAGTCCCTTTGCATTTCCAAATTTTGAATTTTCTCCCCATCCAAATAATAATCTGCCTGCTTATTTCTTTTTCCCAAAATATCCAACTGTACATTTCTCAACATTGGATCTCATCTGCCGTTTCTTTACCCGCTCTCCTAAACTGTTCAAGTCGCTCGGCAAAGGGCCGCTTTCTGTGCTCTATGGCTCTAAAACATCTGCCAGTGGAGATCACTCTCAGTAAATTGAAAATTTTTTAAAATCATAGATGTTGGAAATCGCAAACAAAAATAGAAAATACTGGAAACCTTCAGCAGGTTGGGTTACATCTGAGAGAATGGAAACAGTGATCATCTCTGTGTTCTTGTTGGAGATCTGCGAGGAGGGGTGTGGACACAAAACCCGGAGACTTTACATCAGATCAAAGCTCGTGCAGTAATAATCATCTGTGTCCCCCTGATGAACGTGCCCCCTGCATAACTGCAGCCGAAGTGAACCCCCAGAAGGCAGCGGGACCAGACAGGTTTTGAAGGACTGCGCAGACCAACTGACGGAGGTTCTTGCAGACACCTCGCTGTAGCAGTCCATCGTCCCCATAGGTTTCAGGACAGACACCAACATCCCAGTACCAAAGAGGGCAACAGTAAAGGGCCTCAAGGACAACCGCCCTGTGTCACTGACCTCCACCATTATGAAACACCTCGAGCATCTGGTGATGGAATGCATCATAGCGCCCCTCCCAGAGACACAGGACCCATTTCAATTTACTTACAGACACATCTGTTGATGCTATAGCTTTGTCCCCTCACTTTGGCCTGACCCACCTGGAGAACGGCACCTTATACGCCATCAACTTCAGCCCGGTGTTTAATACGATCATTCCCCAGAGGCTGGTGGAGAAGCTGAACTTGCTTGGACTCAACACCCTTCTCTGTAACTGGATCCTGGACTTCCTAACAGAAAGGCCACAGCCTGTCCGGGTCGGTAGCAGAATGTCGAGCATTGTCACGCTGAGCACAGGCGCACCTCAGGGCTGTGTGCTCAGCCCACTCCTGTTCATGCTACTGACCCACGACCCAGCTCAAACGGTGTCATTAAATTTGCAGATGAAACAACAGTCGTCGGCCTCATTAGGCAACAACGACGGGTTGCCCTACAGAGAAGAGGTGGAATAACTCCTGATATGGTGTGAGAGTTTATAACGAATCTGTCTGCCTTACTGCAGGCAAAGGCAAACTATATGTAATATTACATATATTTTATTACATGATATTACATGATTCTTGAAAAACACTGGACACCGAACTACTTGCTTGCTAGTCAAATTCTCCCCAGTGTGCTTGTGTATTGCGGAAATGATATAAGGTGCCAGGTTTATAAATGCAATTCTGCAACTGTAATGCTGTAAAAATGTTGTAGACAATTACCCTCATGTGAGGATTTGGGCCTGGGATTTGAACTTTAAAAATTATATAACTTTAACTTTCTGGGCCATTCTGGCCCATGAAACCACTGTTGCACAATTACGTCCAATTAACCTCGCAAACCAGGGGTAAAACACAAATGGCTGCAGACATCATGGTTGAAGTAAAAACACGTTGCTGGAGAAACTCAGCAGGTCAAACTGTGTTCTTATGTGATGTGCTATTGAGCAGAAAAGCAGATACAAAACAAAGTGCTCAACAGGCTTTATTCCACACAAACTTCCACAGAGCTGGCTGTGAGAGTGGCCATTCTGGCTCTGAGACTGACCTCGAGGGGCCAGATGTAGCTTATATCCCGGAGGGTGATTGGCAGCCGACCGGGTGGGGCTTGATCCATTCAGGTTGGCTGATTGACAGCCGGCCAGGTGTTGTCTTGCTCTTTCCTACAGGTACAGAGATCGCCCCCTGCAGTTGGCTAGTGGTATATCACCACAACTTTAATATAGCAAAGATACATAACCGACGTTTCGGGCTTGAGCCCTTCATCAAGGTATGAACAAAATGTCGGCAAGTGTCTAAACAAAATGGTGGGGGGGAGGGGAAGGGGGGAGGGAGCACAAGGCCACAAGCAGGAGGATAAGGGAGGGAGGGAACACCACCCAACAGGGGGAGAGGGGGTGGCTCTGTGAATGGAGAGGGAAGGGGTGGAGAGCTGGAGGGATGGAGGAGAGAGGGAGAACAGGGAGTGGGCTCGCAGACACCAGAGAAGTTGGCATTAATGCCATCTGGGTGGAGGGTGACCAGATGGGAAATTAGGCCTTGCTCCTCGAAAATACGGGCAGTCTTGGCTCGGCTCACAGAAACTGAAGAAGTCGGTGCTGATGCCATCTGGTTGGAGTCGTTACCTAGCAACCCCATACGGTTTTGAAGAGTGGAGCACCAGGACGAAACCCACGCAGACATGGGGAGAGCGTACACGCTCCTCACAGTCAGCGCCCAGATTCAAACCAGGGTCGCAAGGGCTGTAACAGCAATGAACTAACCATGCCATCCATCGTGGGTTCAGATTTCACTCTTTCTGCCAAAGATCCTGGAAGTTCTGGACCCTCAAGGCAGGGGAAGTACAGGCAGTCATGTTTCCAGCTGTACTAATCGGATGTGGCAGTCTCCCGAGGTTTACGGGAGAAAAATGCAAAGCAACAGTCCAATCCAAATCAGGAGAACGTTGGCAGGGAGAATTTCCTTTTAGGGGATTGCGTGCAGGATAGATGAATGTCGGCAGAGCACCAACTCCAGAATTCTCCCCCTTATTTACAGAGGAAACCTTGCAGGCTGTTTAGACCAGCCATTCCCAACCTTTTTCAGTTGTACCACCCCCCCCCACCACCCTCGCTCGGACTCTGCTCAAAGTTAATGGGCCCCCTTCCTTGTGAAGCAGTCAAGTTTCAGTTTCTTCCATACTTCTCTCATCAAAACAAAATTATGTTACATGAGGTGAAAAGAAATCAAGGCTTTTACTTAAATGTGCTGTGGCCCAGGGCAGGGGTTGGGGGGGTGGGGGGGGAGGGGGTGTGAGAAGGGTTGGTTTAGATTCAGGCTGTTCAGAATTGGAGTCATCTCCTCCTCGATTAATTCGTCACTGTTCGTCCATCGTCGATGTTGAAGACCTCGGCACCATTTGTCACTTTAAGACTGGAGGCGGTGTGTCCGAAGATGCCTGGTCAAGCCAATTCGGACAGGGAATGTCCTGGCTCGTGTTGGGCAGATGGGTGCGGGCAGGGCAGTTGTTGCAGTGGGTGGGCCTCGGCTTGCGCAGCCCGCCCTCGCGTTGTGCTTCAGCCGTGAGCCTTGGTTCATAAACTTGACGGCCTGTGTGGATAAGGCCCTACTGGTTAGGGTGGTTTGGTGCCACTGTTTTCCAGGTGGTCGTGACTTCAAGGAGGCCTTTAGCGTTTCTTCTGCCCACCAGATGAGTATCTACCGGCTGAGAGGTCCCCAAAAAGGAGCTGCTCGTCCAGCGTACGGATGACATGTCCTGCCCACTGGGTCTGTGCTCTTATCACCAATGATGGTTGACTTCCTCTGGAGAGAACCTCAGTGTCTGGGACTGTCTTGCCATCTGATGCATAATATTCTGCGAAGTCTTGTGAAAATGGTTGAGCTGTCTTGCATGCCTTCGATACACAGTCCACATTTCACAGGCATACAGGAAGGTCATGAGTACCACGGCTCTGTAGACCTCCAGTTTGGTTGTTGGACTGATTCCTCGAGGTGTCTCGCTGCTTTCCATTGCAGGACAGACCATTGCCAAAGTCCTACTAAATTGTCAGGTCGCTCACCTGAAGCTGAGCCTGCTTGCCAGAGTCGCAGTGTGGCTCCCGCAAAGGTCGTGGAGCTATTGATGTGATTTTTTCCATGCGCCAACTTCAAGAGAAGTGTCACGCGCAGAATCGCGACCCTTGTTGACCTCCCGAAAGCCTTCAGCGGTGTCAGCTGACAAGGCCTGTGGAGGGCCATGTCAAAGTTCGGCTGCCCCACCCAATCTATTCAGATGGTACGCCAATTCCATGACGGCAAGGTGGCCCGAGCATTGGACAGCGGAGAATCCTCTAGGGCATTCCGAGTCAACCAATGGCATCGAGCAGGCTGAGTGCTTGACCGTTCAGCATTCTGCCGTGCAGAATGGTGCCTTCAGGACAGTGACACTGGAATCAGCCTCAAGTACTGAGTGGAAGGGAAGCTCTTCAACCTGAGGAGACTTCAAGCAATAGTACCTGTCTCAACCATCTCCTCCCACAACTCGTTCCACTCCCTGTGTAAAAAGGGTTCTCCTCAGGTTCCTGTTAAATCTACCCCCACCCCCACCACCACCACCCCTCATCTCATATACCTCATGTCCTCTGGGCAAAATGCTCTCCATGTTCACCCAATCTATTCCTCCCACGATTCTGAAGACCTCCGTGAGACCCCCCTGCGCTCAAGCCCTCACCTGCTCCACCTCTCCCCCCAGCTCAGGTCCCCGAGTTCCCAGCAATATCCTCTTCAATCATCTCCGCGCCCTCTCTGCGTCTCCACGGGCTGAGGCTCTTCAGGCAGGAAGTGCAGGCAGTTCAAAAGCCCTATCGTCTCTGGCGAGAGAGTCCCGTACTTCTCCTCGACGTTCAATGCCATCGCTGAGCCCTCATCTACTGGCGGCCTGGGAATGTTACCTTTGACCAGAGATTTTGCCAACGAGACTACTGTGACGATAAGGGCAGGCAGGAAACCTGGGAGTTTGTCAGTTCCCAACTTCCCGGTTTTTCCACCATCAACACTACAGGGCGAGGACGTGATTGTTGGGAAGTCCCTAGGCACTGCCTGCCTTACAGTAGTCCCTGTTTTCCTGCTCCAGTCGCATTTCTGGTCAATGTTACTGTGAGCACTCCTGCACAAATGATTCTGACCCTAATGTGCAGAATGTACTACAGGCTTTAATTAGCTTAAACTTGTACACACCAGGTCTCAGGTGTCTGACTGTTCCCTGAAGGGGGCAGCTTGAGTCTTTATACGGGCCGGTGATTGACAGCCAGCAAGTGGGGCCGGCCTCCCAGGTTGCCTACCTGCAGGTTACAGAGGTCACCCCCTGCAGTCGGCTGGTGGGAGTGCAGCCAGTGGAGTGGTTGTATCACCACAAGTAACATGTTAATAGAGGGGACTCAAGGTCAAGGAGAAGTGGCTGGACATTCTTTCCTGAGACCACATTGATGGGACATGTGAAGTGCCTGTGCTTCTCAGCCCCTCAGGACATACCTGAAGAGCCTCAATCCTGTGGACTGTAGCATCTGGGCCCAAGATGGGGGCAACTGTATTCAGCCATATCCACGAGGGGTGCAGGGGACTCGCGCAGGGCACCAGAAAATGGGGAGATCATCCCCTGTTCGGACGAGAAGCTGAGGGGACGGTCCTTACAGGGCAGTGAACGTGGCGGCGGACCAGCGGGGGCACTGAGGCTGAAGAGCACGCGGGCTTGCAGGCTGCTGGTGACTGTGGTCAGGGGGACCCGCACCAGGCCTGCAGACTGCTGGAGCCCAGCTTGAGACTGGAGGAAGGGGCAGCAGGTGTTGGAGCTGGGATGCAAGAAGGCGCTGAAGGCCTCCTGATCATGTCGGAGGGTTGGATCTGGAGCTCAGGAGGCCGAAGGTGTGGACCGTGTGGCCGCGGGAGCACTGGAGGCGAATCCACGGACACTCAGTGACTCTGGGGGGAGACTCTCTTTTGCGTCTCTTCCTCTGACTGTGGAACTTCAGGCAATTTCTCCCTTATATCCAGAACAGACACCTCATTCCTCACCTTCAGCCCAGACAGCTACAGTGAGATCTGAACCTACACTGTTCTGCCATTTCTGCTGAGACAGCACCTCTTCAATCCCTTCTGCCAAAGGCCGGCAATACCATAGTCACCAGAACCACCGAGTCACACTGTGGGAAGATTATCTCTGGACAAACAGCAAGTTCGACGTCACCAAAATTCTCGACAGACTTTAAGTTTGCACAATAAACATTGTCCTTGTCAGCGACTCCCACAACCCAGGAATGGATTTTTCAAAAGTGGGCCAGAATCAGTGTGGGGCAGGAAACTTCCAGGCCCACCAGTGTGTTGGCTCAGTTCCACCATCAACTTGCCGCTGGTTGGTCAGAAGTCTTGTGAAAATTTAATTCAGCAGTGTGGATTCATGCATCCCTTTCCTTTATTTTTTAACCCCTCCACCACACCCTTCCCCCTCCCCCCCCCCCCAATGCCTGACCTATAATCTCTCTCCTTCTCTCTGTTCTGCTCTCCCCATCTTAATCAACGTCAACCGGCCTCACCATTAGCTCCTGCCGTTAAATAATGACCGGCCTTCAAGGACATTTTCCACTCTCCGTCCACTTAACAACTTCGCTTCACTACACTGGGCAATTCTTTTCCAGAAGGTCTGTTTCCTGAACAAACATTGGTGATTATAATAGATGACTTCAAGCCGAACACAAAGATAATTTCGGATTTGCTGCATCACGTGGGAAGTTGGAGAAACATTCAATTAACTTTTATTGAATTTAGCATGTTTAATTCCATAATGATGCTGACATATTGCATTAGTTCAATTGACCTGAAAGTGTTTTGCCGCTGATTTTCGTTTGTACTCAGCATCTGATGCCTCTCATGCCAGAGTCCAACAACAAGTCGGCCAGCACTGATGGATTCCAGTTGCCCTGATGCTGCTTTTCCATGGTCGCAACATCCTGGTGAAACCTTCCACCGTGTTCGTCACCGACTGCACCGAGATCAGCCGGGAAGGAGTCCAAGTGACGAATGCAGCAAATGAATTTTAAAACAACATGTTGCACTTTCTGGTTTTGTGTAGACTTAAAATATGACAGGAAATCACAAAAATAAGTTATATCTAAAAAAACGGTACGTGACAGGAACATTTTAAGGTGATTTTCGTGATCAATATCCACCCAAAAATGTTCAGGAAGCAAAGTCTTCCTTGTCCAGTTTTTCTCTCCTCGTCGGTGCTGCCTTGCCTGCTGAGTGTCTTCAGTCTCTGCGTTTATTTTATTGTATGAAAGGCTTTCTCCTGGGGGTCAGGATGCACTCAGCTGAACATCATTGTCAACTGGAGCTACGCTCTTGTGGAACGATCCTGTCTGCCCAGACGCTGCTGAGTCACTGAGTGTTTCCACCATAAGAGATAGGAGCAGAAATGGGCCATTCTGCCCAAAACGTCTGCCCTGCCATTTTTTCATCAGCTGATCCTTTTACCCGCATCAGCCCCACTGCTCGGCCTTTGATGCCTTGGCTAATCAATCTCTGCCTTAAATACACCCAATGACCCGGCCTCCACAACCGCCAACAAATCCCACCCTCCGACTGAAAGAATTCCTCCTCATCTCCGTTCTAAGTGGACTCCCTTCAATCCTGAAGTTGTGCCTTCTCATCCTAGACTCTCCCATCATGGGAAACAACCTTTCTACATCCTGGGTTTTATTTTGTATTTCTAGCAGCCTTTCATGTAAAGAAATTGGCACCACGACACCATAGCCTGAACCCCTTTCAGGGTGCCAAAGTCTCCATAGCATCCATGTCATAGAGAACACCAAGTTCCTTCTAGTGACCTATCATGGATGCGCAGCGTCTCCTCACTTGTCTGGAAGGCGCAACAGAAACTGCATTCCCTGAGAAGAATGAGGTGGGGAAGGCCACCGGCCACCATCATGTCAACCTTCTACAGGAGCTCTATCGAGAGCGTCCTGGCCGCCTATGTCACAGTGGTTAAGTTGCTGTAAAGCAGTGGTTTTCAAACTCACATTCCACCTTAAGTAATCCCTTAACCATCGGTGCTCTGCGATCAGTAAGGGATTGCTTAAGGTGGGATGTGAGTGGGAAGGGAAGGTTGAAAATCACTGCTCTAGACCCGATTGTTACTGAAATATTTTGTTTGAAAAAAATTGGCCCATTTCCTTTGGAGTTCTGAAACCGTGCACATAACGAGTCAATTAGGTACAATTCAAAGCTGACGATCAGCTTCTTCCCCCGGGCAGTGAGAATGCTGAATGACTGATGAATTTCTCATACAGTCCCTCCGAGACTCGACTTCTTACTTAACAATATTTATTTTTTTTATATGTACTGCAGATAAATGGCTTGTAAGTATGTGTGTTATATCTAGATGTGCGTTTGCATGTTTTTACACCAAGGACTGAAGAACGCTGTTTCGTCCAGTTGTACGTGTACAATCAGATGATAATAATGAACTTCCTGTATGTGGTTCCTCCACGTTTCACGTTCCAAAGGCCCAGGCATTAGCCACTGTGAGTGAGTGGGAGAATCCGATATAGTGGGAGAATGCACAATGGGCTTGGAGTGGGTGGGTGCCGGTGATTGGTACAAACTTGTCTGGTTGATACTAAATAACCCAAGGGTCCCTGTCTATGGGCTGGTGTGGAGCACCTGTTGTAATGGGGGCTCAGGAATGGTGACCCAGAGCTGAGCTGAGTAGGATGGGTCTGTGCCCAAGAGGAGCCCAGAGTGGGGAAGCTGTCAGAGGGAAGATCAGCTGGTTCCAGGTGGGAATGAAGAGGCTGGGTGAAGCGAGGCAGGTGCGAAGCATGTCCAGGGTCCAGGAGGGAATTAAGTGCCCGCAGAATGGGAGTCTGCGACTAAGGGGGTCTGGAGGGGGAAGCACATTGGCAGGTGACCAATGAGCATACTCAAAGGCGCTTTAAACATGCAGATGCTGGGGTCGAGTGCAATACGCAGAAGTGCTGGAGAAACTCAGCAGGTCACTCAGCTAATTTCCTTGTTTTTCCTGCGGAATTTGAAAATCTTATGTAAACTTTATTTCCCCCTTGCTAAAGATGAATTTAAGATATCTTACAAAGCAACATTGCCAAGTTGGCAGTTCCAATAAATTAGGGTGTCATGGTGGTTAGCAACTACAGCACCAGCGACCCAGGTCTGGCACTGTCTATAAAGCGTTTGCACGCTCAGCCGGTATCTGCCTGGGTTTCCTCCTACATTCCAGAAACGTACAGAGCTTGTAGGTTAATTGGTGTATTAGGGCAGAAGGGCCCTATGTCTAAATTTAAAGTATATACTGTACATAGTATAATGTTGACACAGAGATGAATTGGCTCAAGGTGCCTGCAAAGAAAATTCTTATTGCATCTATTAGAAAAATGTAAACCTTTTGGTACAGTGCTTCTCAACCTTTTTCTTTTCACTCACATTCCACTTTAAGTATTTCCTACGCCATCGGTACTCTGTGATTAGTAAAGGGTTGCTTAGGGTGGGATGCGGGTGGGAAGAGAAAGTTTGAAAACCTCTGTTTTAATCGTCCCTCATTGACTTGTCATGTACACGGTTTCAGGAAATGGGCCAGCCAAATATTTCAGTAACAATTGAGTCGAGAGCAGTGATTCTCAACCTTCCCTTCCCACCCACATCCCACTTTAAACAACCCCTTACTAATCACAGAGCCCCGATGGCCTAGGGATTACTTAAAGTGGGAAGGGAAAGTTGAGAACCACTGGGAGTTTAGCATCAGATACAGTTCACGGTGCAGAGGAAAAGGTTTTTTTTAGGTCAGGATGAGGTAGATGGATCAGCAGCTGTAAAGCAGGTGCTCAGAATTATCAAAGAGTTGCCTTGCGTCAGTGAAGGGAAACCGTTTCCACTGCCGGGGTGGATGTGACACCAGGCTAAGATGAAGTGAATGAACCAGAGAGGGGTTTATGAACGGTTTATTACCTTCCCGGAGTGCTGATGGAAGCATATTCAACAGTACGGTTCGAAAGGATGTTGAGTAAATATTGAAAAAGAATGATTCTGGTGAATATGGAGAAAGTGCAGGGAGAAACTGGATTGATCCTTCCAGGGGCCAACCCCAGCAGGGCTGGCTGGAATGCAGTGGGATTCCATTTTGCAAATTCATTCTGTGTTGCAGAATGGTCACAGAGAAATGCCTGAATAAACCTCTCTGCTGAAGTGACTGCCTTCACCACAGCTTTAGTGCTCTCTGGGTGTAACAGTGGCTTGACCTGTCACCCTCGGCAATGAATCTTAAATTATACGGCAAGGGGTTAGGCAGGGAAGCCTGCAGATGCTGGGGTCGAGTGCAATACGCAGAAGTGCTGGAGAAACTCAGCAGGTCACTCAGCGTCCTTAGAAAGTAAAGGGGTCAGGCCATTTCGGCCCACGAGCCCGGGCCGCCCAATTGACCTACAACTCACCGGAATGTCTTGAAGGGTGGGAGGAAACCAGAGCCCCTGCCCCCCCCGGGGAAAACCCACGCCGACAGGTGCGGGATTCGAAACCCGGTCCCGATCGCTGGCGCTGTAACAGCGTTGGCTTTACTTCCTATCAATGTTGCGTGAGTTTCTGACCCACTTTTGTGTGTTGCACCACATGGCAAGGGATCACGCGATATGTCTGCTGTCGATTCAAGCTCATTTTAACCTATCACTCCAAACAGAAATCGCTTATATTTCTTACAACATTCCCGTCTGGAAGGACACGTGAATGGCATGTGAGACGATGATCATGTTTTTGGTCTTGTGCACAAGCCAAGAGCAACAAACAACAAATACTTTTAAATTCAAAGCCACTGCCGATGATATGTTGCAAAATATTAAACCAGACCCACGCTAACTTCCTTTCCATCACACTTCCAGACATGTTCCAAATAACATTCATTCCAACCGGTCCACGGAATTAGATCGCATCGCTTCAATACAGACCATCTGCTGTAGCCATGTCAGAGAGAAATGGGGTGGTTACCGGTCTGTGGTTTGATGAATAAAAAGAGAAGTTAACTGTGAAAAGTATGAATACGAAAGGTGTATTCGTCGATGTGGCCCACTTGCCTCGTCGGGGCGAGCCGTCTGAGGTAGTCGGAGCTCTTTAGCAAATGAGAAAGAAATGGAAGAATATTTGCACAAATTGGCTGTGTTTATACTAGTGGTCGATTTGGCTTTACCAAACTGGGCATGGAGCACTCAAACTCAATTGCCCCATTGCACTGAAAACAGTTCGGTGATGAATGTTCCCTTCTCAGCTGGGAAGATATATCCAAAGTCTGATATTTATTATTTCAACATCAGTTCCCACTTAAATTGTTTGCACGTATGAGTCATCAATTTCCTATTTTTCCAAGGGGGTTCAAAATGAATTAAAGTTCAGTCGCAGACCTACGCTCTCATGTCAGTACACAGACTACCCATATATAGTTTGGTTAATTCTGTTCATGTGTTCTTTGTTAATGGATTTTAGTACAAATTTGATATTGTGGAATATAAAAAGTGCAATAATCTGCAAGTGTTCGGATGGTTCCCTTTGGAATGTGGGCAGGACCGGGAGCTCCACTTCTGAAGCTATGGGCCTTTAGGCCGCTTCTCCAATGACCGCTATGTCGGCTGCGTCTGGAGCCCCAAAGCTGAGGTTTGATGGGATCGGTCGCTGGGGGGCAACTTGGTGATTGTGTGGCTGATCCACCTGCATGTTTCAAATCCACCTCAAAACACTGTGATCTAAGAGCGGATGTAGGCCATCCAGCCCATCGGGTCTGCCCCACCTCGAGCTGATCCATTTTCCCACTCAGCCCCGTTGCCGGGCCTTCTCCCCATAACCTCTGATGCCCCCAGGTTAATCTGTCTTAAATACACCTGGCCTCCACTATCACCTGTGGGAACAAATTCCCCACCCTCTGGTTGAAGGAATTCCTCCACTTCCTGGAACTTCCCTTCCTGTTGCTCATTCCTCGACCATTTGTCTGCCCCAAGAACCAGGTGTCATGTCCATGACTGAACCTTCCAAAGATTGCAATTAGTTTACCTCTCTCCTCTTCCTTGCCCTGCTGCCCCTAGTCATTACCCAAAGAGTGCAGGGTCGCACAACATGGTTGAAATATCAACAGGTGGTTGGAAATTAGTGCCTGGATCTGTAAGTATCATTTAAGAACCCTCTCCCAGCAGCCCTTGCAATCTGTGGGGCAGAAATGATGTCAGCCGCCAGGCTGTGGGTTTGCCCTGCACCCGGAGCTCTCACAGTCAGATCTGCCATGGACGCCCGCGACTCCGTGAGTCGGTTCACCTGTTCTCACAGTCAGATCTGCCGCGGACTTACCTGTGACTCCATAAGCTGATTCACCTGTTTCATGGATGAGCCGCCACATAAATCCCAACCCCCGCCCCCCGAACCGGCTTTAGGAGGTGTGGAGTCCACATTTAGTCCATTTGGGAGGCCCACCTCATCGATGTAGGGGTGGCGCAGTCACAGGGTGCCTAGGTGTGCCAGCTTGAGGCGGTCAAAGGGAAAGGTCTCCTCATGGCTGCTCACGTCGAGGACATAAGTGGTTCCGTTCTGACGCACCACCTTGTACAGGCCGTTGTACGGCCGCTGCAGTGGAGTCCAGTGCATGCTCCTGCAGACAAAGATGTGTAGCCCTTGGGGACAGGGAACGCACCAATTGGATGGAGGTGTGAGACAGTGTGTCCGCCACGATGCTGTTTTTCCCGGAGATGTGTTTGACGGTGGTGGTACACTTTGACATGGATGACAGGTGACATTGCTGCCATGCTGACCATGGATCTGATATTTTGGTGAATGCGAAGGTGAGGGGTTTGTGGTCTGTGAAGACCGTGAACTCCCGCCCCTCCAAGAAATACTGAAAGTGCCAGATGGCAAGGTAGAGGGCTAGAATCTCCCTGTCGAAGGTGTTGTATTTCAGCTTGGGGTGGGGGGGTCACAGGTGCCGGCTGAAGAACGCAAATAGTTTCCACTGACCCTCAATTAGTTGTTCCAGCCACCACCGACTGCCGAGTTGGAAATGTCAACTGTGAGGGCCGTGGGAACATCCACCCATGGTGTACCAGGAGGGTGGCATTTGCAAGGGTGTCCTTGGCCTGCTTGAATGGCGCTGCTGACTCTATGTCCCAGGTGATTCCCTTGGCCTTGACGGACATCAGGCTGAATAGGGGTCGCGCAATTCGGGCCTCTGATGATAGGAATTGGTGGTAAAAGTTGATCATGCCCATGAACTCCTTGTCTGTACTGAGCCTGACAAACTGGCATATGGCCTCGACTTTCGCCGGCAAGGGAACCGCTCCATGCCGGTTGATGCGGTGCCCAAGGAAATCATTAGCCGACACCCCGAACGGGCACTTCATGGGGTTGATGGCCAGGCCGAAGTCACTCAGGAGGCGGAAGAGTTGGCAGAGTTGGCGCAGGTGCACCGAATGGTCGGTGCAAGAGGCTGGCAGTCAGGATACCATCTAAATAGATGAAGACAAAATCCAACCCAGGCTCCTCTGAGTCCAGGAGCCGCTGGAAATTCTGTGCCATGTTCTTGAGTCCAAAAGGCATCCATAGCAACTCAAATAGGCTTAATGGGGTGATGAGGGCTGTCTTGGGGATATCACTGGGGCGAATGGGAATCCAGTGATACCTGCGGACCAGGTCAACCTTGGAGAAGATGCAAATTGGCCGTGAAGTCTTGAATGTCGGGCACTGGGTAGTGGTCAGCCTTGGTGGCGTCGTTAAGCCTTCTGTAGTCGCTGCATGACCTCCAGCTGACTCAGGCACCATGTGCAGTGGAGAGGCCCATAGGCGGCCTGAGCAGCGGACGATCCCCATCTCCTCCATTTTCCTGAACTCCTCCTTGGCAAGGTGGAGTTTGTCAGGCGGGAGCCTACGTGCCCAGACGTGTAGCGATGGTCCTTGAGTGGGCATCCATGGAGAACTGCAGCATAACAATGGTCGGAAACTTCGTTAGTACACAGGCAAATTCGTTGCCTGTCAAAGTCACAGAGTCCAGATGTGGGGCTTCGCCGAGCGAGAAGATCTTGAAGGTCTTGGCATTCACTGGGCACTGTCCCTTGAGGTCCAGTGCGGCCAGAGGAAATCCGGACCCAATAAAGGGGCCCTGACTTCCCGGCACAGGTGTCATGGCTCGGGGGGTGGGGGGGGCGGTGGGGGCAAGACGTTAACCTCCGCCCCTGTGTCTACGAGGAACTTGTGCTCAGAGAGTCAGACCCATAAGTAAAGGAGGCCATCACTGTGGCTGGCCACCATAGCTGTTGGCGATTGTCGGCCCCAGAGTGGACGGCAATAGTGGGCTCCTGAACCCCACCTTTGGTGGTAAAAACACCAACAGTCCGAACTGAGGTCATTCCCTGCTGAGGACATCACCGACTTTGTTGGTGGTGTGGGGAAGGCCCAGGCCATAGGGCATGATGCAGCAACTTGGTCGATGGAGGCCCCTCCATGCTGTTTGCTGTGTCACAAAATATCTGTGCGAGCCGTGACTTTGCGTTGGTCAATGAAGCCATCGTCAGCGATGGGGAGGCGTCTGGCATCTGGCATCTGCTTGAGAAAGACTTGTTCGAACAGTAAACATGGCTTATGGCCGTCTGCTGGTGCCAGTATCTTGTTCATTAATGCCAATGTCGCACAGTCACCTAGGGCATCCATTGGGAGCAACCGCGCAGCATGTTCGCCGCGGGAGAGGCCAAAAGTTCAGATAAGGATCGCCTTGATTGTTTCATACCTGTCCACCACCAATACCTGGTGTAGGAAGTCGATGATGCGGCCTGCTGTTTCCTGGTCATGTGAACTGACCACATAGTAGTGCTTTGTGGTATCTGAGACGATTTGCCTGACCTGGAATTGGGCTTCAGCCAAGGTCCAGAAACTCCAGCCAGAGACTGAAACCTAGCCCCAGCATTCTGGCCGACTGCTTTATAACCACACTGGGATTACGGACTCATTGAAGACCATCAGAGCACCCCCGTGAGCTGGACCCAGGAGAAAAATCCAGGATGCAAAAACAAAAAGAAAAAGCCACGGTTTGAATAAAAAATACTTTCTTTGGACGCATTTGTTTGTGAGGTCGGAAACAATTTGCCACGAGGACCGACAATCAAGCCTATGGCAAATCGGCCTCTTTCCTCGCATGGTGACGGACGCGCGGGCAGCACAGCGGTGGCCTTGTGCGGACGTCTGGACAAGCCCCAAATGCTGGAGGAACCTGGCTGGTCTTCTCAGCATCTGTCGGTGCAGCACTGAAATGTCGGTGTTTTTAATACAATCTGGAGCCTTTCATGTTTCAGCCCTCATAACAAAGCCTCTTCAAATCAATCAGGCATTTTGTGAAGTATTAGGAAAGAATCAATTTACAGCTTTAACATATACACTCCCTGACCATTTTAGAAAATAACAATCTAAAACTGCACCACAAAATGTCCTCTCTGACACACAGGACGAGAACTGCTACAATTATCTGCTGCCACCTTGTGGAACACGCACAATTCTAATCACTCGAGTGTTCACTGGGCAATAGTGTGCGGAACGTCATTCCCTTGATGACCTCAATGACCTGACACCATCTTCCTCCCGTCCCCGTGGTCCGTGGACTGGGGCTCATTGAGAAAGGAAAACCCTGAGACCGTTTACCTGCTTGACGAATCATGGTACTCAACTTACGATAGGGAGGGGGTCTCATTCCGGCAGACCCGTCGCAAGTCGAACAGAATACCACACCTACCGTTTTTTTATAATTAAATTTTGAATACCTTTATTCCACACTGAAACAACCATTAGCATACACGCTGGGCGTGAAGAATGTCTAAAGCATTGAACTAAAATTAACTTCTGGATGGTGGGGGTCCCTAAAGCAATAGGGTCATCAATTTCACGCCCTTCTGATGATACTCAGGAACAGCTCGTAGAAAGCACTGGCGCTTCGACACTTGTTGAAGGCCCTGGAGCATCGACACTTGTTTAACAGGCATAGTCTTCTTTGGGGGCGTTTAGTCGGCACGATGGGCTGTTTACGGGGCCCTTGTTCGTGTGATGGCTACAGACTGCGAGCGTGGTTGAGTCAGCATCGCAAGAGAGTGCGCTGCGCGATACTCTTGCTCAACACTGCCATCGCCCAGCATCCCGCAAGAGCAGCGTACTGCATACTGCAAGCACGGGAACAGGTGGGAATTTGAAATTGAAAGTATGGATTCGAACCATCTTAACTTCAAAAAAAAAAATCGCAAGTCGGACCATGATAAGGAGGGGAGCAAGTAATAAAAGAGGAGTGTTAAACCATCCCAAAGCATTTACAGCCAACAGAATGTTTCAGAAAGTGTATCCTCAGTTGTAAAGTCGCAAACTCTACATTCCATCGTGATCACGTATTCTGCTTTTTGTGATGTTAATTCGAGAAGGGCTCAAGCCCGAAACATCAGTTTATGTGTTTTTACCTTTGCTATGTAGACACTGTTTGACCTGCTGAGTTTCTCCAGCGTTGTGTTTTGACTTCAATAACGGTGTCTGCAGTCCTTTTGTGTTTTATTTATTAAATATAATTTTATTTTTCAGCTTTCAGATTTATTGTCAGAGGACATACATAACATCACATACAACCCTGAGATTCTTTTTCTGTGGCCGAGACAGAATTAACCACTTATTGGTAGTGCAAAAAAACTGACTCAACGTACAGATGTAAATCAAATAAAAAATGTAAACAAACTGACTGTGCAACACAGAGAGAAAAAAAATCAATAAAATGCAAAAGGTCAGAGTCCTTAAATGAGTCCCTGGTTGAGTTTGTCATTGAGGAGTCTGATGGTGGAGGGGGAGCAGCTATTCCTGTACCTGGTGGGGCGAGTCTTGTGGCACCGATACCTCTTTCCTGATGGCAGCAGCGAGAATAGAGCGAGTGCTGGGCGCTGTGGGTCTTTGACAATTGCTGCTGCTCTCCGATGGCCGTGTTCCCTGTAGATAGTGCAGAGGGTTTTGCCTGTGATGTCCTGGGCTTTGTCCATTAACTTTGGCAGGGCTTTATACTCAGAGGTACCAGACCGTGATGCAGCCAGTCAACACATTTTCCACCATGCATTTGGGGTCAAGTGCAATACGCAAACATGCTGGAGAAACTCAGCAGGTCATGCAGCGTCCATGAGAAATAAAAGGCAGTCGATGTTTTGGGTCTGATGACATTCCTGAAGAAGGACTCAGGCCTTTCACTTACTACAGATGTGAGTGGAAAGAAAAGGTTTGAAAACCACGGTTTTCATCTAATTGACTTGTGTGCACAGCTTCACAACTCTAAAGGAAATGGGTCAATGACAATTTTTCTCAAGCAAAATATTTCAGTAACAATTGGGTCTGGAGCAGTGATTCTCAACCTTCCCTTCCCACCCACATCCCACCTTAAGCCATCCCTCACTGATCACAGATGGCATTGGGATAACTTAAAGTGGGATGGGAGTGGAAAGAAAAAGGTTGAGAACTATTGATTTAGGGTAAAACGGTAGGAATGGCAAAGTAAAGGAATCTTGGTTAACAAGGCACAGATCAGAAGAAAGGGTACAGCAGACAGGAATGTAGGAGCGGGGTGAAGAGGGAAATGAGGTTATGAGATAGTTCTAGAAAACAGTTTAAGTGAGAATTCCGAAAAGATTTTATATGCACATTAACAAATGAAATTGATGAAGGTAGGGTGGTAGATGTGTTGTGTAAGGGATTTGACAGGGTCCCCCATGGTAGGCTCATTTAAAAAGTCAAGAGGCGTTGGGATAAATGGAACAGAGGAGCCTGGCTGGGTAGGTTCAGAATTGGTTTCCCTGCAGAAAACAGAGGCCAGTGGTAGGTGGAACGTATTCTACCTGGAGGTCAATGACTAGTGGAGTTCTGGAACCATCTGTTCTGAGACCTGGGCAAAGAAGCAGAAGGAGGGCTCAGTAAGTTTGCAGATGACACAAAGGGTGGAGGTCCTGTGGACAGTGAAGGTTGTCAGAGGTTACAACAGGATATAGACAGAGTTAGGCAGAGAAGTGGTCAACCTTGGATAAGTGTAAAGTCAATGCATTTTGGAAGGTTGAATTTGAAGGCAGAATACATGGTTAACAGCAGGAAGCAGAGGGGCCTTGGGGTCTAAATCCATACACCTCTCAAGGTTGCAGCACAAGTTAGTTAGGAAGGCTTGCTGGCCTTTATTAGTCAGGGGATGGAATCCAAGAACCATGAGGTGATGTTGCAGCTCTAGAACACTCTGGTTCGACCACACTTGGAATATTGCATTCAGTTCATTACAGGAAGCATGTGGAAGGATCAGGGAGGACACTGAGATGATTTGCCAGGATTGGAGAGCCTGTCTTATGAGGCAAGGTCACCAGAGTTGGGGGTTTTCCTTTGGGAGCAAAGAGAGAGGTCAATAAGATTATGAGAGGCATAGACAGGGTGGACACCCAGCACCTGTTTCCACGGGTGACAGTAGCAAATACCATAGGATGTCTGTATAAGGTGATGGTAGAAGGGGAGAGATCAGGGGTGTTTTTCTCCCCACACAGAGAGTAATGAGTGCCTGGACTACATTGCCAGGGGAGATGGTGGAGGCTGGTACAATAGGGGCAATTAAAAGACATACAGACAGAAAGAAAGAAGACGATGGTTATGGATGTGAGATAGGAAAGGTTTAGATTTTTGAGTCAGTTTATATAGCACAATACTGTGGGACAAAGGACTTGTCATGGGCTCTTCTATATTCAGATCGAAAGGGCCACGAGGGAAAGAATTGGTCCTATAACAGATCAGGACTGTGTGTGGAGGCAAAGAAGAAGATTGTAAATGATACTTTGTGAATGTGTTTACTTTTGAACAGGATAAACATAGATTGGAGGGGGGGGTGGGGGGAAAGGAAGGAACAAATCGCCTAAGGCACATCTGCATCGGTAAGGAAGTGAAGAGATGTTAGCAGTTTAGACCTTATCAAGGTGGGTAAATCTCTGGGTCTGGACCAGGTGCATCCAGAACATTGTGGAATAGGATTCTGAGAGAGAGAATCTATCAATGTTAAGGGGAAAGTCACATTGTTTCCATTCCATTTCATCCATCACAGCTGCCTTGACTACACCTCTTCCCACCCTGTAAGGATTCCATTCCATTCTCTCAATTCCTCCATCTCCGACACATCTGGATCTTCCATGCCAGATCATCAGAGATGTCCTCCACCTTCAAACAACACGGCTTTCCCTCAGCCACCATCAAATTGGCCCTCACCTGCATATCCTCCATTACCCGCACATCTGCCCTGGCCTCCTCCTCCCCATGTAACAAGGACAGGATTCCACTTGTCCTCCCCACCAGCCTCTGCATCCAACACATCCTCCTCCACCATTTCCAGCACCTACTACATAATATCACCACGAGACACACATTCACCTCTCTGCCTTCCGCAGGGACTGCTCCCTCCATGACTCCTTTGTCCACTCCTCCCTCCCCACCAATCATCCCCTTGGGATCTTCCCCAGTGGCTGAAGGAGATGCTCCACCTGCTCCCTCAGAACCATTCGGGGCCCCAAACAGACCTTCCCAGTGAAGCAACATTTCACGTGCAAATCTGCAGGGATCACTTACCGTATCCGGTACTCACCTACATCAGAGAGACTGGCCGCAGACAAGGGGGGGGATTGCTTTGTTGAGATTCTCGACTCAGTCTCCCAGTGCCTACCCATTTCAATTCCCCATCGCATCCCCTCGCTGACAGGTCTGTCCATGGTCTCGTGTACTGCCAGACTAAGACCACCCGCAAATTGGAGGATCAACACATTATCTTCTGCCTGGGCTCCCTCTGACCTGATGGCATTAATATTGACTTCTCTGGCTTTCGTTAAAAACCTCCTCGCAACGCCCCCACCTTCCCCCAGCTCTGTCTCTCTCCCTTTTCCCTGCCTCCTTTCACACAGACATAATTAATTCTCACCTCTCCCCTTATCATATCTAATTAATACCTTTTAGTATTAATTGGTCTGGACTCCACCCAACCCTCCTGTCGTCTTCAGTCCCTTCCTGTTTTGTGAAGGGCTCAGGCTTCAATCTTTCACTCTTCTGGACGCAGCGAGACTGTCTGAGCTACTCCAGCATTTCTGCATCACAGTATGGGGACGTTTGCTGCAGGAGAAATGGATCGGAGGTCAACCCACAGGACAACAAGTGTGGCAGAGAGGATCACAGGGGTCTCCCTCCCCTGCATTGAAGTGATCGTTGTCTGAAGAGGGCTCTCAAAATCATCCAGGACCCCTCCACCAATTCGCGAACGGCATCTTCCAGCTACTCCCCTCGGGAAAGAGATACAGGAGGATCAGAGGCGATGAGAGCCAACAGGCTGAGAAACAGCTTCTGCAGTGAGAACGCTGATACAATCCCTCCAAGAATCCACTATTTATTTTATAACATTTATTCAGTTTTATACATGTACTGCATATAAATCTCTTGTCAATATGTTTGCATGTTTTACACCGAGGACTGTTTCATCCGGTTGTATGATAAATAAACTGGGGAATTGGGTTAAGGAATGGCATTATGCATTTCAACTTGGAGAAGAACTTTGGTCAATGGAACGAGGACAGGACCTACACTGTTAACAGCAGGGGCCTAAAGAGGGCCGTGAAACAGAGGAACCGGGGGCACAAATAGACAGTGTAGTGAAGGGAGCCTTTCCTTCGTCAGCTGGGGCACCGGATACAATTGTGGTGAGGCCACACTTGGAATATTGGGCGCAGTTTTGGTGGCTCAGCTCTAGGAAGGATGTGAAAGGTACGGAGGAGGGTTACGAGCTTGTTGCCAGGATTAGGGAATTTGGGTGATGAAAAGAGACTGGACCTGCTTTCCTTCATGCAGAAGAGGGTTGAGAGGTGATCGAAATGAGATCTAAAAATCGAAGATAGGGTGAATAGTGACAGTCTGGTTCCGAGAGTGGGAGAATCTAAGACCAGAGGGCAGAACTATGTGAGGGAGGAGGGGGGGTGAGGGCTGATTCTTCACTTGGTGAGGGGGGGCTGGACATATGGAACAAGCTGCCAAAGTGGTGAAGGCAGTGACCATTAACTTGGTACAAAAAGCACAAATGGGAGGGGATTGGAGGGATATGGGGCTAATGCAAGCTAGTGGGACTGACATCCAGCATGATCAATTACCAAAGATTGAAGCCACCGTAAGTGAAGGCTTTTATTTGAAGAGATGGACAGCGTCCCTGTGTTGATCGCTCACACTGACCCGGACTCGAACTGGGGGCAGGCTTGCAGCGTGACAGCCTTTATGGCGGGGAAGGGGAGGAGTCACGAGCTGGCCAGTGAGAGCAGGGTCAATTGGGAAAGGTCATGACATTTACACAGAACAAATTTGTACATTAGTGGTTTGACCACACAAGGGAGAACATTGCTCAGAGTGGACCAGCCGGGCCTGGCTCCATGCTGTGGGACTTGCTGACCTTGTCAAAGGCCCTGCTAAAGATTTAGAGGGATACGGGTAAGTGGGACTATCTCAGGTCAGCATAGATTAGTAGGGCTGAAGGGTCTCTTTCATGCTGTAGAACCCGATGACTCCTGTGGATATGATCACGTTTCCTTTAAATTTAAAATTTAAATTAGACAGTAACAGGCCCTTCTGGCCCACACACCTGTGTGATAGAACAGACCTATCACCAACGTATATAGTTACAGTATCTAGAGTATGTAATGACTGTGCTTACAGCGATTGGCTGAGAGCTTAGCCACGCCTACTGTCTGGGCCTTAAAGGGTTGTGTCCCTAGCCAGGTCGGATCATTCCAGACTGGTTGGCCACCTGTGAAGAGCTCCTGTCTTTTGCTAATAAAAGCCTTGGTTTAGATCAACAAGTCTTTGGTTCTTTCGACGAGCTCTACAACCTATTCTGCCCGATTACCCCCAATTTAACTAAACCCCCCCCCCCCGTATGTTTTGAAGGGTGGGAGGAAACTGGAGCAAACCCACACATTTACAGGGAGAATGTACAAACTCCATACAAATAGTGCGGGATTCGAACCTGGGTCACTGGCGCTGCAATAGCATCATGTTAACCGTGTCGCCTCAATCACCAGGGACAAATTTAATGGTTGCTCTAAACCTGAAATTCACATTAAAATAGTGCCGTGGAAGGTTCATAAAAACACTAATTAATCTGAAAGGGTTAAACTGAAGTCTAATGTCCCAGAACCAATGTTCCATATTTGGCTATGCCCTGGCATGCGGCAGGAGATGCCCACCTGCAGAGTGCAGTGCTGCTCCAGGCCCTGAAGCAGTACATTTCTGGCACAAACCCACCTTCAGCTGGGCCCAAGACCAAAGGACAAAGCAGGAAACAGCACCGCGACTAGCCTGCGGATTGAAATGTGAAGGGGAGAAAGAGGTAGCTGAAGGTCATCGTAAAATTAGGAGGGGGAGAGCCGCTTTTCCACAACTGAGACAATGATACAAAGGTGGGAGGTGCTGCAAAAGGCTGCCGCAGGTTGCAGTGGGACATGGACAGGATGCAGAGCTGGGTGGGAAAGTGGAGGTGCATTTTGGAAGGTCAAAATTCAAAGCAGAGTACATGGTTAATGGAGGGATACTCAACGGGGGGAAGGAAGTGGTGAACGGTGGGATACTCAACAGGGGGAAGAAGGCGGTTAACGGTGGGATACTCAACAGGGGGAAGAAGGCGGTTAACGGTGGGATACTTAACAGGGGGAAGAAATTGGATAACGGTGGGATACTCAACAGGGGAAAGAAATTGGTTAACGGTGGGATATTTAACAGTGTGGAAGAGCAGGGTTAACAGTGGGATATTTAACAGTGCGGATGAAGGTGGTTAACGGTGGGATATTTAACAGGGATAAGGTCGGGTCAGATACAGCAATGAGCTCTCTGAACCCTTCTCCATTAACAATGGCGTGAAGCAAGGCTGTGTTCTGGCACCAACCCTCTTTTCAATCTTCTTCAGCATGATGCTGAACCAAGCCATGAAAGACCCCAACAATGAAGACGCTGTTTACATCCGGTACCGCACGGATGGCAGTCTCTTCAATCTGAGGCGCCTGCAAGCTCACACCAAGACACAAGAGAAACTTGTCCGTGAACTACTCTTTGCAGACGATGCCGCTTTAGTTGCCCATTCAGAGCCAGCTCTTCAGCGCTTGACGTCCTGCTTTGCGGAAACTGCCAAAATGTTTGGCCTGGAAGTCAGCCTGAATAAAACTGAGGTCCTCCATCAGCCAGCTCCCCACCATGATTACCAGCCCCCCCCACATCTCCATCGGGCACACAAAACTCAAAACGGTCAACCAGTTTACCTATCTCGGCTGCACCATTTCATCAGATGCAAGGATCGACAATGAGATAGACAACAGACTCGCCAAGGCAAATAGCGCCTTTGGAAGACTACACAAAAGAGTCTGGAAAAACAACCAACTGAAAAACCTCACAAAGATAAGCGTATACAGAGCCGTTGTCATACCCACACTCCTGTTCGGCTCCGAATCATGGGTCCTCTACCGGCACCACCTACGGCTCCTAGAACGCTTCCACCAACGTTGTCTCCGCTCCATCCTCAACATCCATTGGAGCGCTTACATCCCTAACGTCGAAGTACTCGAGATGGCAGAGGTCGACAGCATCGAGTCCACGCTGCTGAAGATCCAGCTGCGCTGGATGGGTCACGTCTCCAGAATGGAGGACCATCGCCTTCCCAAGATCGTGTTATATGGCGAGCTCTCCACTGGCCACCGTGACAGAGGTGCACCAAAGAAAAGGTACAAGGACTGCCTAAAGAAATCTCTTGGTGCCTGCCACATTGACCACCGCCAGTGGGCTGATATCGCCTCAAACCGTGCATCATGGCGCCTCACAGTTTGGCGGGCAGCAACCTCCTTTGAAGAAGACCGCAGAGCCTACCTCACTGACAAAAGGCAAAGGAGGAAAAACCCAACACCCATCCCCAACCAACCAATTTTCCCCTGCAACCGCTGCAATCGTGTCTGCCTGTCCCGCATCGGACTTGTCAGCCACAAACGAGTCTGCAGCTGACGTGGACTTTTTACCCCCTCCATAAATCTTCGTCCGCGAAGCCAAGCCAAAGAAGAAATTTAACAGGGAGAAGAAGGGATACTTAACAGAGGGAATAAGGTGGTTACCGGTGGGATATTTAACAGTGCGGAAGAAGGTGGTTAATAGTGGGATATTTATCAGGGGCAGAAGGTGGTTAAAGGTGGGATACTTAACGGGGGAAGAAGGTGGTTATCATTGGGATATTTAACAGTGTGGATGAAGGAGGTTAATGGTGGGATATTTATCAGGGGCAGAAGGTGGTTAAAGGTGGGATACTTAACAGGGGAAGAAGGTGGTTATCATTGGGATATTTAAAAGTGTGGAAGAAGGAGGTTAATAGTGGAAGATTTAACAGTGTGGAAGAAGGAGGTTAATGGTGGGACATTTAACAGTGGAAGAAGGTGGTTAATGGTGGGATATTTAACAGTGCGGAAGAAGGTGGTTAATTGTGGGATATTTAACAGGGGGAAGAATGTGGTTAACAGTGGGATATTTAACAGTGAGAAGAATGGGGTTAACGCTGGCATTTTTAACAGTGTGGGTTAAAGGTGCGATATTTAACAGGGGGAAGAACGTGGTTGATGGTGGGATATTTAACAGTGTGGAAGAACGTGGTTAATGGTGGAATATTTTATGGGGAAGAACGTGTTTAACGGTGGGATATTTAACAGTGTGGAAGAACGTAGTTAATGGTGGGATATTTAACAGGGGGAATAACGTGGTTAACGGTGGGATATTTAACAGTGTGGAAAAACGTGGTTAATGGTGGTATATTTAACAGTTGGAAGAATGTGGTTAAGGTTGGGAAATTTAACAGTGTGGAAGAGGAGGGTTAAAGGTGCGATATTTAACAGTGGGAAGAATGTGGTTAACGGTGAGATATTTAACAGTGGGAAGAACGTGGTAAACGGTGGGATATTTATCATTGGGAAGAACGTGGTTAACAGTGGGAAGAATGTGGTTAACGGTGGGATATTTTACAGTGGGAAGAACGTGTTGAACAGTGGGATATTTAAACTTGGGAAGAACGTGGTTAACGGTGGGATAATTAACAGTGGGAAGAACATGGTTAACGATGGGATATTTAAACTTGGGAAGAACGTGGTTAACGGTGGGATAATTAACAGTGGGAAGAACGTGGTTAACGGTGGGATATTTAACATTTTGGAAGAGCAGAGTTAACGGTGGGATATTTAACAGTGGGAAGAAGGTGGTTAACCCTTGGATATTTAACAGTGGGAAGAACTTGGTTAACATGGGATATTTAACAGTCGGAAGAACGTGGTTAACGGTGGGATATTTAACGTTGGGAAGAACGTGGTTAACGGTGGGATATTTAACAGTGGGAAGAATGTGGTTAACGGAGGGATATTTAACAGTGGGAAGAACGTGGTTAATAATGAGATATTTAACAGTGGGAAGAATGTGGTGTACGGTGGGATATTTATCATTGGGATGAACGTGGTTAACAGTGGGAAGAACATGGTTAATGGTGGGATATTTAACAGGGGGAAGAACGTGGTTAATGGTGGGATATTTAACAGTGGGAAGAACGTGGATAATGGTTGGATATTTAACAGTGGGAAGAACGTGGTTAACAGTCGAATATTTAGCAGTGTGGAAAACTTGGTTAACGGTGGGATATTTAACAGTGGGAAGAACGTGGTTAACAGTGGGAAGAACGTGGTTAACGGTGGGCTAATTAACAGGGTGGAAGAACGTGGTTAACGGTGGGATATTTAATAGTGGGAAGAACGTGGTTAACGGTGGGATATTTAACAGTGGGAAGAACGTGGTTAACGGTGGGATATTTAACAGTGGGAAGAACGTGGTTAACGGTGGGATATTTAACAGTGGGAAGAACGTGGTTAACGGTGGGATATTTAACAGTTGGAAGAACATGGTTAACGATGGGATATTTAACAGTGGGAAGAACGTGGTTAACGATGGGTTGTTTAACATTGGGAAGAACGTAGTTAATGGTGGGATATTTAACAGTGGGAAGAACGTGGTTAACAGTGGGATATTTAACATTGAGAAGAACGTAGTTAATGGTGGGATATTTAACAGTGGGAAGAACGTGGTTAACGGTGGGAAGAACGTGGTTAATGGTGGGATATTTAACATTGGGAAGAACGTAGTTAATGGTGGGATATTTAACAGTGGGAAGAACGTGGTTAATGGTGGGATATTTAACAGTGGGAAGAACGTGGTTAACAGTGGGATATTTAACATTGAGAAGAACGTAGTTAATGGTGGGATATTTAACAGTGGGAAGAACGTGGTTAACGGTGGGAAGAACGTGGTTAATGGTGGGATATTTAACATTGGGAAGAACATAGTTAATGGTGGGATATTTAACAGTGGGAAGAACGTGGTTAATGGTGGGATATTTAACAGTGGGATGAACGTGGTTAACAGTGGGAACTTGGTTAACGGTGGGCTAATTAACATTGTGGAAAAATGTGGTTCATGGTGGGATATTTGACAGTGGGAAGAATGTGGTTAACGGTGGGATATTTAACAATGAGAAGAACGTGGTTAACGGTGGGATATTTAACAGTGGGAAGAACGTGGTTAACGGTGGGATATTGAACAGTGGGAAGAACATGGTTAACGATGGGATATTTAACAGTCGGAAGAACGTGGTTAACGGTGGGATATTTAACGTTGGGAAGAACGTGGTTAACGGTGGGATATTTAACAGTGGGAAGAATGTGGTTAACGGAGGGATATTTAACAGTGGGAAGAATGTGGTTAATAATGAGATATTTAACAGTGGGAAGAATGTGGTGTACGGTGGGATATTTATCATTGGGATGAACGTGGTTAACAGTGGGAAGAACATGGTTAATGGTGGGATATTTAACAGGGGGAAGAACGTGGTTAATGGTGGGATATTTAACAGTGGGAAGAACGTGGATAATGATTGGATATTTAACAGTGGGAAGAACGTGGTTAACAGTGGGAAGAACGTGGTTAACGGTGGGCTAATTAACAGGGTGGAAGAACGTGGTTAACGGTGGGATATTTAATAGTGGGAAGAACGTGGTTAACGGTGGGATATTTAACAGTGGGAAGAACGTGGTTAATGGTGGGATATTTAACAGTGGGAAGAACGTGGTTAACGGTGGGATATTTAACAGTTGGAAGAATATGGTTAACGATGGGATATTTAACAGTGGGAAGAACGTGGTTAACGATGGGTTGTTTAACATTGGGAAGAACGTAGTTAATGGTGGGATATTTAACAGTGGGAAGAACGTGGTTAACAGTGGGATATTTAACATTGAGAAGAACGTAGTTAATGGTGGGATATTTAACAGTGGGAAGAACGTGGTTAACGGTGGGAAGAACGTGGTTAATGGTGGGATATTTAACATTGGGAAGAACGTGGTTAATGGTGGGATATTTAACAGTGGGAAGAACGTGGTTAACGGTGGGATATTTAACAATGAGAAGAACGTGGTTAACGGTGGGATATTTAACAGTGGGAAGAACGTGGTTAACGGTGGGATATTGAACAGTGGGAAGAACATGGTTAACGATGGGATATTTAACAGTCGGAAGAACGTGGTTAACGGTGGGATATTTAACGTTGGGAAGAACGTGGTTAACGGTGGGATATTTAACAGTGGGAAGAATGTGGTTAACGGAGGGATATTTAACAGTGGGAAGAATGTGGTTAATAATGAGATATTTAACAGTGGGAAGAATGTGGTGTACGGTGGGATATTTATCATTGGGATGAACGTGGTTAACAGTGGGAAGAACATGGTTAATGGTGGGATATTTAACAGGGGGAAGAATGTGGTTAACGGAGGGATATTTAACAGTGGGAAGAATGTGGTTAATAATGAGATATTTAACAGTGGGAAGAATGTGGTGTACGGTGGGATATTTATCATTGGGATGAACGTGGTTAACAGTGGGAAGAACATGGTTAATGGTGGGATATTTAACAGGGGGAAGAACGTGGTTAATGGTGGGATATTTAACAGTGGGAAGAACGTGGATAATGATTGGATATTTAACAGTGGGAAGAACGTGGTTAACAGTGGGAAGAACGTGGTTAACGGTGGGCTAATTAACAGGGTGGAAGAACGTGGTTAACGGTGGGATATTTAATAGTGGGAAGAACGTGGTTAACGGTGGGATATTTAACAGTGGGAAGAACGTGGTTAATGGTGGGATATTTAACAGTGGGAAGAACGTGGTTAACGGTGGGATATTTAACAGTTGGAAGAATATGGTTAACGATGGGATATTTAACAGTGGGAAGAACGTGGTTAACGATGGGTTGTTTAACATTGGGAAGAACGTAGTTAATGGTGGGATATTTAACAGTGGGAAGAACGTGGTTAACAGTGGGATATTTAACATTGAGAAGAACGTAGTTAATGGTGGGATATTTAACAGTGGGAAGAACGTGGTTAACGGTGGGAAGAACGTGGTTAATGTTGGGATATTTAACATTGGGAAGAACGTAGTTAATGGTGGGATATTTAACATTGGGAAGAACGTAGTTAATGGTGGGATATTTAACAGTGGGAAGAACGTGGTTAATGGTGGGATATTTAACAGTCGGAAGAACGTGGTTAACAGTGGGATATTTAACATTGAGAAGAATGTAGTTAATGGTGGGATATTTAACAGTGGGAAGAACGTGGTTAACGGTGGGAAGAACGTGGTTAATGGTGGGATATTTAACATTGGGAAGAACGTAGTTAATGGTGGGATATTTAACAGTGGGAAGAACGTGGTTAAAGGTGGGATATTTAAAGTTGGAAGAACGTGGTTAACAGTGGGAACTTGGTTAACGGTGGGCTAATTAACAGTGTGGAAAAATGTGGTTCATGGTGGGATATTTGACAGTGGGAAGAACGTGGTTAACGGTGGGATATTTAACAATGGGAAGAACGTGGTTAACGGGGGGAAGAACGTGGTTAATGGTGGGATATTTAACAGTGGGAAGAACGTGGTTAACAGTGGGAACTTGGTTAACGGTGGGCTAATTAACAGTGTGGAAAAATGTGGTTCATGGTGGGATATTGGACAGTGGGAAGAATGTGGTTAACGGTGGGATATTTAACAATGGGAAGAACGTGGTTAACGGTGGGATATTTAACAATGTGGAAGAGCAGTTGGACCTTGGGGTTCCAAATCCATACATCTCTCAAGGTGGGCACGCAGATTGATAGGGCACTGACGATGGCCTATGTGATGCTGAGTTTCATTATTCGGGGATGGAGTTCAGAGCAGAGAGGTCATGTTACAGATCTATAGACCTCTGGTGAGGCCCTGCAGAGTTTTGTGTTCTGTTCTGGTCACCTCATTGCAGGAAGGATGAGGAAGCTGTGGAGAGATGCAGAGGAAGGAGATGTTACTCTTGACCTTCATCTCTTTTTAATTACTTATCTGAACTGGTGTTTTGTGCACAAACTTCTCTGAATATTTAATATTATAGGGTTTTTTAACTATTTCTCCCACATTATTGGCCTTCTTCAATCTTACATGATAAGATCATAAGACATAGGAGCAGAATTAGGCCATTTGGCCCATCGAATCTCCCCCACCATTTTATCATGACTGATTTGCAGTCCTTTAAGACCCCATTTTCTTGCCTTTTCCCATAATCCTTGATTTCCTGACTAAGCATGAACCCGTCGACCTCTGCCTCATGTTTGTCCGATGATTTGGCAGCCACAAATCTCTTGCCCCACTTGCTTAATCTGTCTGTAGTTCTTTGCAGATTCTCTTCCTCAACTTATTTTTTCTTTGATTTGACTCTTTTCCATCAGATTGGAATTGAACCCAGAGACTCTTCTTCAAAGGTCATTTTTAGACTGTAAATTCTTGCAGCTCTTCACTAATCCAATTAGACACTGCTCGACAACTTGAAAGCTACTGGGTATTTTTCCATCCAAGTCAAGTTGTGAAACCCTAAACATTTCTCAAAAAGGGTGGGGGGGGGATACTTTTGAAACCTTTAAGTTCATTGAAAAAACCAGAATGATGTCAATTCTGCATGTAAGTTGATGCTCCCCGACACCTCCCCACCGCCTCCGTTCCCCAACACCTCTCCACCGCTAGGCACCGCCATAATTGCTCCTACCTGGGACCCTGAGGTCGCCATCGCCACTCCGAGGTTCCTACTCCCACTGGGAGCACGATGTTGCCGCTCCAGCTCTGTGGGCCATTTCCACTCCTGCCCCGTAGGCCGAGGATTTTTTCCTTATAAACCTACTTAATTTACAGCGTTGTTACCTGGGATTGGGGTATTTTTAAAATTTTTGGGTTGTTCCTGGGAGGCTCGGACAGCCTGAAAAATGGGGGCTGATTTATACGCTGGAATATACAGGTCATCCCGGTTCTTTTTCTGCCTGTTAATCAATCTTCTGTTCATAGCCATTTGTTGTCTTCAATCCCATCACCTGTGCAGTAACCATTCACTTTGCACCTTTACCAATACCTTTCAAGTCCAAACGCACTCCTGTCATTGAATCTCCTTATTACCTTAACACTGAACCACAAGAGGACCACTAATAAGATTTTCCCTTCCATAAAACCATGTTGATTCTGGCTAATCATGTTATGTTTGTCTTCGTGTTCTGTTATTACTTCCTTAAAAAGAACTCCAAAGTTTCTCTGACATTGTTAACTGGCCTATTGATTCCCTTTTCTCCATCTGCCTCATTTCGGTGAAAGGTGATTAATTTGCCGTTTTCCAATCCACTGGGTCATTTCTTCCGATTTCATTTCTCAGAAGCCCAAGAAAATTTAGCATGTCCCCAATTTCTCTGATTTTTGTGGGAACTGCTCTGTTCAACACAACAAGAAGCTGCGGAGTTCAGAGTAAAACACAACAATCTGCGGGCACCTTGACTAAAGTAGGAACACAACGCTGGAGAAGTTCAGCAGACCAAACGTCAAACTTGGCAACAGTAAAAGCATGTAACCAACATTTCGGGCTTGAGCCCTTCATCGAGGCCAGATCAAAATGTAAGCAGGTGCCCGAACAAAGTGGTGTGGGGGAGGAGCACAGTCCCACAAGCAGGAGGGAGGGCACACCAGCAAATAAGGGAAAAGGGGATGGGTCTGTGAATGGAGGAAGGAAGACAGAGGGATGGGAAGAGAAGGAGTTCAGGGAGTAGGTGAGCAGGAACTGGAGAAGTTGATGTTAGTGCCATGTGGTTGGAGAGTGGCCAGACGGAAAAATTAGGTCTTGCTGCTCCAATTTACAGGTGGTCTTGGTGGGATATTCCGAGGCCATGGACAGACGTGTGAGTGGGGCATGGAATTAAAATGGTTGACCACTGGGACAGAGCGAAGACGCTCAGCGAAGCGATCTCCCAGTCTCCTGATATGGAGAAGGCCATCAGTGCTATGTGGTTAGTAAGGGATTACTTAAGGTGGTATGTGAGTGAGAAAAGGTACGAGAACCACTGATGTGGACCGTGACAAACTGTTTCACCTTATCTGAATAAATACTATATAGTCTGGATTTGGAGGTAAATTTGTTTAATTTGCAATGTTTCACTGCTCGGAAAGTTCATCGATTTCACAGATTCATTTGGGAAATTAATGCCGATAAGCACTGATTCATTAAAATAGGATCTGGATTTCTCCAACCTGGGGTCTGGAGCAGAACACAAACGTGCTGGAGAAACTCGGCAGAGTCTGTGGGAATTAAAGGAAAATCAATGCCTTGAGCCCGAGCTCTTCGTCAGGAATGTGGAGAAAGTACGCACCTGTGCAAATAAAAGGGTGGGGGAAAGGGAAAGGAGAGGAAGGTGAAAGGAGAGGAAGATACAGGTGGAAGGGTCAAAGAGAAAAAATGACTGGGGGATAGGGCAGAGGGTTAAGCTGCCTGATAGGACAAGGAAGGGGCCAGTGGGGAGCTGGGGGTGGTGGTTATAAGAGAGAGACAAGGGAAAGGTGTCTCCTGTTAAAAGGAGTGGAGTATGTTTTGGGGAGGATTGAGCACTTTGAATTTTGTGACCCCCCCCCCCCCCACCCCTCTCCGATACTGCAGCGATACTGGGATGGCAAAGGTTGGTCTTTGTTTCCCAATGTCTGAATCTAGCACTAATTCAGAAATCAACTGGCTCAAAATAGAGGACAACATTGTTCACATTGTATTTAGTGGTAAATTTAATTAAAAACAAAACTATCTCGATATCCAATTTCTGGGCTACTCTTCCAAACTCCGAAATGTTGAGTGGCTCGGGAGGAGCCGTGCCAATTCCATTTGGCATTCCCTGATTTTGGATCATGAAATAACTGAACAATGGATCGCGTTATAGTTTATATTAAAAAAATACATTTCAGGAAGAATAACTCTGTTGTCTTTCAAGTCAGGTCTCTTATTGATCTGCCTGGAGCGATCAGCTTCACCATCCCCTCCAGATGTGCCAGGGAGACCGTACCCCTACAGCAAGGGCATTGGAAACAAAAACATGCCGCTGGGAGGTCAACGCAAGTCAGTATCGCAGGGCCCAAAAGATCTCGGACTTCTTTCTTCCAGGCAGAATGACATATTTTCCATTGGATAATAGGTTTGGGGGACTGGGGTGGAGGGACGTAAGCGGGAACAAGAGCCTGCTTCCCCACCATCACCTCTGGAGCCATCAGAAACAGAGCTTAAGAACTGCACAAATTCAGCACTTGGCCAGACTCAATTTCCTGCTTCCCTAATTATTTTGCCAACAATCATCCAAAGAGCCTTTGCAAAAGCTGTGCATTAAAATAATATTAGAGATCTTCATAATAAAAGCAACCAATTCATCGCTGTAGGAAACTACCTAAAAGCATCTGCAACCTTCTGATTTAATCTAGTAGATTACCCAGAGTACTGAATACTAACCACACCAAAACACGTTCGCTCATTCAGGTGCCTTACATGAGTGATCATGTCACTCCATACACCAAGTCACGACGGCGCTCATAAAACTTCACTCAATCAATGCCGAATTGGGAAATGTCCTTGTCCCAAATTGAAGAGAAAGGGAGGGGTCCAGAAAGTGATAGGTGGACCAAGGGAAGGAGTTGAGAGACTGGGTGTATTTAAGGCAGAGATTGAAAGGTTCTTGATTATCCAGGGCATCAAAGATTATGGGGAGAAGGCCGGGGAGCGAGAAAATGGATCAGCTCATGATTGAATGGTGGGGTGGACTTGATGGGCTGAATGGCCTGTCGTATGGACAGTGATAAGTGACAGAAAGCAAAACTTTAACTGCATCCCACCAGCGACACCCCTTTATGCTTGTCCCAGGGATCCTTGCCCATTCTTCCCCTCCAAACCTCTCCCCACTACCACCATAGATGCAGTCCTTCCAGGTGAGGCAGTTTCCCCATACACTTCCTCCCTCATTCGGTTCTCCTGAGGTGGCCTCCTCTGCGTTGGTGAGGCCGACCACAGAACAAGGGATTTGCAGAGCTCTCTGTCCCGACACCCCAATCGGAGCTCCCAAATCCCACTCCCTCCCTCTCCCCCCCCTTATTTCTACATCAATCTGTCCATCCTCCATTGCTGGGGTATGGCCAAACCTAAATTTGAACAGCACCTCATAATCCACAACTCAATGGTGTGAACCTTTCCAGTTTCAAGCCACTTGCTTCCCCCTCAGTTCCTTTCTCTCTGCTGGCCAGGGCAGTGATGTTTGTGTTGGCTTTTCATGGATTTGATGCTTGTTGTTTGAAGCAACCAAAAGGGGAGACGATTGCCCAGGATTCTGCTAGATTGACAAGAGCCTGCTGCGAGGCTCTCAGACCTTGAAGCAGAAAGATGGTAAAAGGAAGTGGAGAAACAGAAATGGTAGAGAAAAGCTGCTTAGGACCAGATAAACAATCCAGACACAGCCATCTCACTCTGAAATATATTTTCTAACTATTTTCAACATTCTTTGCCAAATATTCTGATCAGTGCCAAATTTTACTATTTATACTGTCTAATACAATTCCTGTCTGGTAAAGCTGACCTCTGGTTATATGCGCTGCTTTGCTAGCGAATATTGTACCTGCCAGAAGTGTCTATTAACTCACCAAATGTAATTTTCAGCCTTCCTTCAGTCTACATTATCAGCAAGTGTGTGCATTTAACCCAGTTAAACAGTCTTGAGAAGCCAGTTAAATCGTCGGGAGAGCAGCAGCCATCACCAAGGATCCACTCCACCCAGCACAGGCTCTGTTCTCGCTGCTGCCATCAGGAAAGAGGTCTTGGTGCCACCAGACACCCACCAGGTTCAGAAACAGCTGCTCCCCCTCCACCGTCAGACTCTTCAACAACAAACTCGTTTAAGAACTCCTACTTTGTACATCATTTATTACAGAATTTTTTGGGGGTAGATTTTCACACAACCGATAAGTAGAATTTCTGCCTGGCCCTCAGGAAAAAGAATCTCAGGGTTGAATATCATGCCAAGTATGTACTCTGACAACAAATCTGAACTTGAACAGTTGATCCAGTGTTTCGATTTTCATCAATAGGCACCTTCATTGACCTATTGCCCATCGTGTCCATCCACATAATATCCAGGTGGCCATTACCTATCTAACAGAATAAAGATGGGATCAGCAGTATTCTAGTGCTAATTTAACACTCAGGTACTCTAGCATTAAAATTACCCTTCAACTTAATAAAAGCAAATTGGGGAGGCTTCAGAATGTCAATCTTCCACAGGCCAAGACATTTGATGTCCATAATACATAGGTGAATTAGTCCATTCAGCCCATCAAGTCTGCCCCACCTGATTTACTATTCTTTTCAACCTTTCTCCTGCCTTTCACCACAACCCTCAATTCCTTTCCTAGTCAAGAACTTGTCTACCCCCATCTTAACTAACCTGACCTCCACCCCCATTCACAGCAACAAATTCATTCATCACCTTCAGGGTAAAAAAAATTCCTCAAGGGACATTTTTGTGGCCTCTGGTCCCAGGCTCCCCCACCATAGGAATCATCCTGCCCATGTCCACTTTATCCAGGACTTTCAGTGATCAAAAGGTTTCAATGAGATTTCCCCTCCTCCTTCCAAACTCAAGCAGGTAGTCTCAGAGCATCAAAAGATCCTCATTAACCTTTTCATTCCAGGATCATTCCAGTCAATCTCTGGACCCTCTCCAATGCCAGCACATCCTTCCTGAGTTAGGGAGCCAAAGAATGTTCACTATACTCCTAAGTATGGCTTGACCAATGCCTAACAAAGCCTCAATATTATATCTGTGTTTGCATCTGCCTACAGGATGAAGATAGATCAGCTTGTTGAGTGGTGTCATATCAACCTTGCAACGTCAGCAAAACCAAGGAGTCAGGACATGATCCAGTCGTCAAGGGCTCAGTAGTGGAGAGGGTCAAGAACTTCAAATTCCTGAGTGTCAACATCTCCGAGAATCTGTCCATGTCGATACAATCATGAAGGTGGCTCACCAGCGGCTATACTTTGGGAGTTTGAGATTTGGCATGTCTCCGAAGATTCTCGAAAACTTCAACAGGTGGAGAGCATTCTGGTTGGCTACATCACTGCCTGGTGCCAATGCTCAGAACAAGAGACACCTACAAGAGGTTTCTTAAGAAAGCAGCCTCTATCCTCAAGGACCCCCACCACCCACACTGTTACCGTCAGGGAAAAAGGTACAGGAGCCTAAAGATGAGGACTCAGCGGCACAAGGACAGCTTCTTCCCCTCTGCCACCAGAATCCCGAATGATCAATGAACCAGACACTGCCTCACTTTGACTGTGCACTATTTTTTATTTATTCTTGGAAGGTGGTTTATATAAATGTTTACACTTTGATGCTGTTGCAAAACAAATTTCATAACTGGTTCATGACAAAAAAAATTCTAATTTTCTTGAAGTGAACGCATGCCTTGAATTTGGCTTCCTTACCACTTACTATCTACAAGTTATCCTTTTGGGAATCTGGCAGGGGGTCTGCTAAGTCCCTCTGCACCTTGGATTTCTGAACCTCTTGCCCAGTGATCAGGGTATGGGGAAAGTTGGCCAAGGGAACTTATTTGCATGGAAACCAACTTTGTAATTATTTGGAAGGATAAATATCAATGACCCATTGGAAAGCATTTGCAAATACTGGAAATCATGGCTGATCTGTCTCAGCATCATTCCTGCTCTATACCCTCATCACTTGAATCCTTTGAGATCTAGAATGCCCAGATTCAAATGAACCCACCAACCAAGCTTTCAGTCATCCAACCTCCAAAGATTTATGATGGATGAGGAAATGTTTCCTTATCTCAGCTCTGAATGGCCAATCCTTATTCTAATCGTCAAAACCTCGAAGAAATCACATCAGCGCCTCAACTTCCTCAGGAGTTTGCAGAGGAAACCCAGGCAGATTTCTAGATGTACAGCAGAATGTGCTGACCAACTGCATCAAGGCTCAATAAAGGGAACAGAAAGCCCTGCAGAGGCTAGGGGGACCCAGCCCATGGCATCACAGGTAAAACTCTCCCCACCATTGGAGATGGAATCCACTGCTGTCAGAGAGGAGCAATTATCAAGGATCCACAGCATCCAGTACATGCTCCACCATTGGACTCAACAACAAACTCAGACTCATTTAAGGACTCTTAATTTCCACGTTATTTTCTTTACTGTTTACATTTCTCTCTCTTGTATAAGTATCTTGAGTAGTTTTTTTTTGCACTATTGTTAAGCAGAAATTCTGCAAGAAAAAGAATCTGAGATGTGATGTTACATATGTATTCTGACAATAAATCTGAACTTTGACCCTTTCATCTGGTTTTCTCATCCAATGGAAGCATTCTCAACATCATTTAAGCTTTAGTGAATCACTTCTCATTCTAAACCTTAGATAAGAGGCCATGTCAGGAATCAAAATCGTGGTTGCACCCCTTTCATGGCAACAACTTGCCTTTTTCGTTAAGCCAAAAACTATAGTGAATAGTACAGTTGCAATCTCACTATAATCCCAGACAAGTCCACTAAGCTACCTTCCCTCTTGGATATAACCCCCCCCCCCACCACATTATAAAAACCTACATATTATTTGCCTTCCTAATAACCTGCTGCTCCTCTACATTCACTTTTAGTGATGCAAAATACCCCAACTTTGTTTTATAATCCACATTATACACTCACTTAATTTATCCCTATTCTCTTTTTTTTTTTTAATTTTTTTATTTTTCACACCATAAATCACATTAGCCATGATATACACTATTTCTTTTCACACATATACAGTGACTTTTTCTCCCCCCCCCCCTTTCCTCCCAAACCACCCCCCCACCCCCCCCTCTCATCCATTTTAGGTATACAATCTAGGTTGCATTAAGCCAGTCAGACAATGTTGTCATTCAACAAAATTACACCAGAAATTCTACTGAGTCCATTCTTTTCTTTCCTT
The DNA here is from genome assembly GCF_036971445.1 of Narcine bancroftii. Classification (NCBI taxonomy): domain Eukaryota; kingdom Metazoa; phylum Chordata; class Chondrichthyes; order Torpediniformes; family Narcinidae; genus Narcine; species Narcine bancroftii. Next base: position 20,079,962 of record NC_091479.1, on the reverse strand, counting down.
CTCCTTCCATCAACTTAGGTAATGTTTGTCCCTCTCTTGAAGAACGTTAACATCCTCCCATCAACTTGTAAATGACATTTGGTCCCCCTAAAGCAAACAGTTGATGCAGCGTGTAAATAGCCTATGAATAATCCCTGAGGTGATCAACACTGATCACATCTTTCCAACCGGAAAAAGACCTCTTTACTCCTCATTCTTAACACAACAAAAAAATTCTTGTGTCCTACAACCCATGTAAGGCGGCAGTTAAAAAATGCTGTTACAGCGGCAGCAATCGGGACTGGGGTCCAAATTCTGTGCTGTCTGTAAGGAGTTTGTACGCTCTCCATACATCTGCGTGGTTTGCCCTCCCCCCACCACCCACCCTGTGGCTTCGATTTCTTCCTACCGTCTAAAACATACCAGGGGTTGTAGGTCAATAAGTGTAAATGAGCAGCATGGGCTCGTAGGTCGAGAGACGTTACTGTGCTGTATGTCCAAATTGAAATTTAACCTCATTAATTTATCTGTTCTAGTCACATCCTCCAACTCCAATAGATGGAATTTAGACATATAACACAGTAACAGGCCCTTTCGGCCCACAAGTCCGTGCCACCCAGTTGACTTGCAACTCCCAGTAGGCTTTGAAGGGTGGCAGGAAACCAGAGCACCCACGCAGACATGGGGAGACATACAGACTCCTTACAAACGGTGCAGGATTTGAACCCTACTGTAACAGCGCTGCACTAACCATACCAGCATTGCAGAATTTCCCCCATCATAAATCAATAGACCGAATCATTTTTTTTTGTTATTACATCAAGGATCAAAGAATCCATTTTGTTCTTGAAACATAGTTCAAGGGAGATGTGGTCCAAATTTACCAGTTACACTGCACGCAGCTGGTGAACCTTGGAACATGGAAGGTCACATTACATCATATGTGCAAGGTCATCCACTCTGCACCGACCTTGTCGATGCAAGTTTATTAAACTGGGAGCAGATGCCACACTTCACCTAACTTTTCATAACAGCTTTAACTTTGCCACTTGGTTATGGCTAGGAACAAAGTCGTGACACATTTTCATCATAGTTCCTTTTAAAAAAAAACAAAGCACAGATCATCCACTAGAGCACAAGGTGGAGATGTGCGTGGGAGGTCGGTTTGCAGACTTACAAGAGCTGGGCTGTGACGCTGTCTGACAGGAATGTTAGAATACTACATTGAAATTAACAGATGAAACTCTGTAGTCGAATTACCGTCAGTCCCGAGAATGTGCCACAACAGGAAGAAACAAGTTATCTGATAATGGTGCCAACTGATTTTTAATACTCTACTTTTGAAATGGCTTAGACTGACTGTAAAATCCAATAACGTGGCAAATTCACAGTTGCAGTCTTTCCTGAGACATCTAGTGATTGCCAGCATGGCAGGAAAGTTGTTCAATCCTCAACCGATTATGAAAATTGACCCCCAACATTTGGACCAAATATTCAAAACAAGTGCAGTTTTTAGTGAACATTTCGCAGTAGCCCCAACACCAAATTTGCCTCAGTACGTGCAGGGGATTGTTTCTGTAAAGGGGTCACCACACAGCTGTGTCAGATTTTGTTTGGTGCAAGATAAACCATTTATTTGCAAGATTGGTTCCAAGGCTTAGCGAAAGAGACTTCTTTCAAAAGATCACCAAAAAACTTATTTATTTTTATGCAAGCCCAAGAGCACAAAGTTTGACTTCATCAGAAACCCTTTGGTCTGGCTCCAGTTGAAAATATTTGGAAATGGTATGTTGATTTGACCCCCTCCCCCCCTATATTTTAAAACCAACTTGGATACAGTTGGTCACTATTTGGATTTTTAAATCAGACTGCAGAAATATTATGTTAATATTACCCTAGATTGAGCAGAGCACTGTAGTAATCAATGACCGATTGTCATATAGATGGGATTTTACCACCATTAAAAACACTCAAATGGATCAGAGCTCAAAAGTATCATCAAAAGGGGAAGCACTGCAATTTAGAGCAGCCATTCTCAATAGGGGCCCTTCGCCACCACCCCCCCCCCTCCCCCTTCCCCAGGGCCCCAGACAGAAATCATTTTTATGTAGTTGGTTCGAAGTGCAGAAGCACCTAAATTTAACTGTTTCAGGGGAAAGGGAGCCCATAATCTTTGAGCAGAATCCAAGACAAAGGCTGAGAATGGCTAATTTAAAGTTCACTGATATTAGAATTGAGACCCACGGAGAGTTTTTTCCAATGATGGACTAAAATCTGGCCATTTCAACATTAATTCGGCAGGGATGAGACAGTTCCCTGAAGACAGATAAATACTGAGCACTGCAGTTGCTTCTTCAGTACTTCACAAAGTTTTGCACTCACTTCTTAAGGCCAATTAGTCCTGGATCATCAGGAGTATCACAGAATGAAGGTCACGCCACTGAAACTTAAAATTGTTAAGGATGTTTCTCCTGGCTAGAACCATGAGGGACACAGGCTCCGTCACAAATCTGATATGAAGGCAAATTTCTAGCAATGAAATTCTGAAATTCTCCACTTTAGAGTGGTGTGCAGGCTCAGTCATCAAGTTCACACCAGAATTCAATAACTTTCAGAATAAGAAAAACAAGGGATTTGGGATTGTACAGAAAAGTGGCACAATGGTGGATGAGAGATTGGAGCAAACTCAGAGGATGCTTGCTTCTCCAATTTGTTTTACCCACATGAACCTGAACATGGCAGAGAACATTCTATTTCCAGAAATCATGGACTGTTTCTCCATTTACCTTTACTGGAAAAATAGAAAGTAGAATTTATGCTTCACTGCCATATAAATTTTTCCATCAATATGAACACATGAAAATATTTCTTTCTACAAATTGGCAGACACAAGCTTTTCAAAATCCAGTCCTTAAAAAAAAGTTTATACCAAAATAACCAACTGAAGTACACCCAATTGTTCCAGCAGTAGTTTACATATTGTCACCACAGAGACCATTACCTCATAACCAGCCTGAAACAAATATATGAAGTCAGGCTTTTTTTTTTGCGCTTTGGATGCCTCCTAACAAAATGCAAAACAAATGAACCATAGATCACAAATTTTCATGAAGAATCCACAGCTTGAAACATCTCTGAAGAGAATTAGGCAATGTCTGACATGTTTTGGCAGAACATCGCGTTCAATTTGTACCAGAGGAACCGAAGCCACCTGTGCCTCGCTCAGTCTCATCCAGGCTCTGCAGAAAGACAATAGGACAAGTGAAAGGCAAAGTTTCTCAACCAGTAAATAAAACAAAAAACCTGCAATATTACGCACCTTTAACTCCTCGAGTTCTGGATAGCAGATTCGTTCACAGATCAATTGAGCTATTCGATCCCCCTTTTTAACTACAAAATACAAGTTAAAAATTACATGCTTTCCTCAAAATTGTTTCATACCAAAAAATTTGGCTCTCCTCATTGTCCTTCCACAACAACTTAAAATAAACAGCAGTTCAAAAAAGTTTTTAATAATATTAAGATGAGTTTTTAATAATATTACAAGAATTTCAAACATTTATGCCATCAAACCGAGCAAGAGGACCCATCACAAAACTATGCACAAAAAAGGTTGGGTTAAACTTTATTACTTAAATGTTAGAATTTGACAATGGTCCCTTAATCAGTGCATATAAAAATTATTCCTTTTTTTTTTATATCTTAATGTGGTAACTAGGATACTAAATAAATAATGGAGCCTAATCCATTGCTAATTTCTGGTTAGCAATATTGGATAAATTTGCTCCATCTTTGACTTGGTAAGGCATTGAGCATTAATCTCCTCTCGTGATAAGATGTGAGGGCTCAGAATGTCGCTGGTTTCAGGAGGCCAGCAGTTCGAGTACCATGTTGGTGTGGTACTCGAGTGGCCATTTGTCACGAGTCAGTCTAGATCTCTTCAAATTTGGCAAGCAATTCGGCTATGAAGCAAAGCCCAATTCTCTTCTCATCAACTGCCTAAAACACAGGAATTTTACAGCTGTCATTGGAGATTCCAATAATGATTCCATCTACCCACCCACCCACCCCCCCCCAAACAAAATGATTGCAGCCAATTCACTGAAAGGCCTAAAACTTAACCCCCGAATGCATCTGATCAGCCTGATTCAATGGGGCCCTCTTGCAAAAGCTACATATTTTTTTTTAAATCATGGATATTGTGCCACGTTATCATTCAAAATGGCGTTTATCATTCAAAATGGCATTTTTTGTTTTATTTACTGGTTGAGAAACCTTGCCAGATGGAATTTTGCTCCAATCAGTGAGGCATTTTAAACACATCTGCAATAATTTAAATGATCATTGGATTCAAAATAACCAAGATTTTTTTTTTAAAAAAAGGGAATAAACAAGATTCACAAGGATGTGGCCCGAAATGGGTGGTTGAAGTGATGAGAGACAGGGATAGACTAGGGCTGGTTACCCAGGAGGCTGAAGGGTACACAAACAATTTTGAAAACATCTCCATTTTATGTTCCCAGAATTTCAAAATTCATTCGGAAAAATATAGATATGAACAGCAATTAGTAATTTTAAGGATTTTCTCAAATATGAAGCATCTAGTCCAGATTTTTGTTGATCACCATGTTAGTTAAATCACACTCAAACAGCATTGTCTATTTAGATGCCACAGAACAAGCTCACCATTACATTTTTTAAAAAAGCAACAAAGTTAATGAACATGCTTTCGTATACGATAGCAAAAGGAAAGTCAATGGATATTTACTTCTGATCCAGCCCTTACCTTCAAAAGGTTTCTTTCCAAAATTGAACAGAACCACACCAACATTTCCTCTGTAATCCTCATCAATAACTCCAGCTAAGAGACAAAAAAAAGCAAATTACTTAAAGCAGCTTAAATATGCAATTCATTATCTGGTCTCATGGAAAATACAGCCATGCATCCACATTAAGCTCTTCTCTACACCCCTTTTTGGAAAGTTTTAATAACCTGATGCTTTGTACAGACTTGTGAATGGCAAGTCACATTTAATGGTCCCTTTCAGAAGTTAGCAAGTTGACAGATAAGCTAATAGATTTCATGTGGACTTCTAAATGACATTGGAATGGATTTCACAAGAGACAAAAACAAGATTAAGTGGGTCTGGTTTTGTTACCTACTTATGGTAGGAATTGAAGGTAGGATAATGGGTTGTGACAAGATCCCAGTAACAAATTTACAAAGGAGCTGCAAGAGAGATCAAAAAGCCATTCTTGATGTTTGCTGGGAACATTAAGTGGCACAGAAGTCAGGGCAGAGTACAAAAACTACAAAATGGATGACACCCATTTCAATGCTTTATCAAAGCAAGAATTTAGGAATTGGATGATCAGAGATTTATAGACCCACATAATAAGATTCTAAATAATTCGGCCCCTTAGTTAATGGGGCTAAATACAGTGCACTTTCCCCATCGAAAACTGCTGCATCAGAGTGGCAAGCATCTGGACTTGGTAAGAAGATGCAACACAGATTTATCAATATACTAAGGCCAAGAGTTAAACACATTACAAGGAAACAAAATAGGAACCAGATTCAGACTTGTGCCACAAATCAATTCCGATCATAGTGTTCTAGTGTTATGCAGCAAGAAACAAGTTGTCCGAACCGACAAAGGAGCCTTATCTGAGCTAGTCTCTTTTGCCTTCATTTCTGCGTATCCTTCTCAGCCTTTCCTCTCTGCAAAGGTATAAATGTCGTTCAAACAATTCAATTATATCTGCCGCTATCGCTTGATGTGGCAATTCTTTCCATATGCCTACCATCCTCAGTGGAAAAACCTGGCCCTCCGGTTTCTCTTGCCCCACCCCCTCAACTTGGAACCTAGTTTTAACCTTTAATAAATACCCAAGAAAAAAAAACCTCATCATTCGTCTTTCCCATCCCAGGATTTTGAGTGCCTCTACAAGGTATGCCCTCAGCCTTCTGGATAACAGCCCCAGCCTAATCATTCTCTCGCCACTTAAACTACCCATTTCTGGCAACATCCTTGTAAATCTTTTCTGCACCATTTCCAGCTTAATAACATCTCTTCTGTAGCTAGGCAACTGGAACTGCACACAATACTCCAGGTAAGGTCTCGCCAACATCTTGCACAGCTGTAACACAACATCCCAACTTTGCCAAATTCATTCTTCATACCATCCGTGTCACCACTTTCATGTACAGGATTAACATATTTCAGTGTTACATCATCTTAACCCAATAGCCACGGATCCAAATTTTGAATACACTTAAAACATTACACATCTAAGAAGGTCAGCACTGGTTGAAACTTTCCTTTGATCTTAGCTTCAAAAGGGTTCGTGTTACATATGCTCCCCAGTTTTAGATCTAGTCATAAATTGAACACTCTCAGAATCTATCTCCAGTCTTCATTCTTCTGTGAAAATGGGTCCTTTCTGCTCAATTGATCAGGCTGCATAAACTTTGAAAATAAATTGAGACAAAGTACAGTAAAAATTTCCGTTATCCGGAATTCAAGCAACCAATAAATAAATAAATAGATTAAAAATATAAAAGTTCAAAATTTCCACCCCCTAGCAGCTGGTTTACCAATCACACAAAACGCATCTTGTGACCAGCAAATTCAATTCTCTGGCATCAACCAATCCCCATAGGTGCCGGATACCAGGGATTTTACTTCCTTAAGAAAATTGAAATATTTCATCGTTTTCTCCAGCATACAATCTCAGGTTCAGCACAGAGTATACTGGAAGTTGGTGTGGTTGGTAAATCAAGCCCAAGACTTCGTTATGGATACAAGATTTATGGAACTAAATTAGATGAAGATCAGCTAAAACCCAATTGAGCAGGTGGAAAGGGGTGAATAGGTTCCTCTCGCATTCAATACAATTCTAGCAAAAAGCTCAAAATTTATGACATGGTAGCCAATTAACCCACCCATAGGACAGCAAGATATTGGAAGAGAAATAGACCATTTTCTCCATCAAGTCCGAAAAATTGGGGTCAATAAAACACAAGCTACCTAGTGTAATCCTACCTATAAGGATTGTAACCTTGCAACCTACTGCTCAAGCACTTCTTAAATATATGGTGTTCCATCACCCTTTCAGGGAATCTAGACCCATATCACCAAATCTATAGTTTTCAAGAGTCTTCTGTAACATACTGAATCTCCTCAAACATCTCACAAAATATAGCCTTCTTCATGATTGCATCGATATGGAGGCTTCAGGACAGATCCTCAGAGATGTTGACACCCAGGAATCTGAAGTTCTTGAACCTTTCCATTCCTGAGCCCTCGATGAGACTGGATCGTGTTCCCCTGACTTCCTCCTGATGACCACAATCACCTCCTTGGTTTTGGTAATGTTGAATGCAAGGTGCTTGGCATGACACCACTCAACGAGTTGATCCTTCTCCCTCCTGTCCGCTTCCTCATTGCATTTTGTGGTTCCGCCAACAACTGTGGCAAATTTGTAGATAGCATTGGAATTGTGCCAGTCATAGGTGTATAGTGAGTAGAACAATGGGCGAAGCAAGCATCCTTGGGGTGCGCCTGTGTTGATAGTCAGTAAGGAGATGTTTTTACCAATTCAAATGGTGATCTTCTGTTCCAAAATAAAAATGCTGGCCTATCCAATCTGTCCTGAGTTTTGCAGCACATAAGCAGGCCCCTTGGCCCAAAATGTCCAAGCTAGGATCATGTATTTTGAACTTTTCCGATCCCTGCATCTGTCCAGAGGTCGTTCAAGTCGCAATCGCCCTCGCCTCCACCACTTTCTCAGGCAGGTCATTCCGTACATCCACCATCTTCTGTTCAGGAAAGGCACGCCCGACAGATCCCTCAAATCATTCCTCTCTCATCTCAAACTTGTGGTCTCTGGATTTAGATTCCCCATCTTGGGAAAGAGATGACTATTTACCTCATCACAGGGTCCTCCTTCACTCTCCCATACTTTATAATTCAACCCTGCCAGTCCCAGCAACATTCTATTTGCAACCTTTCCAGCTTACTGACATCTTTCCTATAGCTTGGTGCCCAGGACTGTACAATAGTCCAAGTTCAATCTCGTTCACATATTGCACAGCTGTAAAATGTCTCTGCTCCTGTACCTGACCTGCAATTTTCTAGCCCCAGCAAGAACCTTTGCACCCTCTCCCATGCAATCAAATTTCTGGTAATGTGACACTATACCAATGAACCATGAGGTGTGTATCACAGTTACTGCACCAAAATTAAAACATTCACCCCTTCGGAAGACAGGAGTGGACCATCTTCTGATCCTGTGTGGTGAAGGTGCATACATTCACCAGCAAGAATCAGGTTGCTAACAAAAACAATGATCAAATTGGAAAAAAAACAGAACCCGTTCAAAGTGAATTTGGAAGCATCAGTAATGTTTTAATTTAAAAGAGAAAGGGTTATTCTAAAGTACTGTGGCTCCACTGTCTGGTTGAAAGTAGAACAACAGATTCAACAGTAACCAATTTCTCAACAAGACCTGCTGGAGAGCAATGTGGCTTCAGCAGTACCAAATCAGATATCTGATTAGTCTCAAACCACCCCCCTCCCCCCCCCCCACAAACTCCTTTTCATATTCTAGTGCCATTCTTTATCGTTGACATAGCTTTCAAACGGTGATCCAAACAGGTCAATGTCATTTCTGGTTCCTTTAAAATTACCAAAATTGTTTCCTGGTTATTGTGGTCAGACATCTCTCCCAACATTTTATAACATGGTCACCTCGCATTTTCCATTTCAATTTTCTAGGTTCAAAGAAGACCACCACTCTTAATCCTTTTATTATTAATTTAAAAAATTTAACTACAATAAAAGGCCCTTCCAGCCCATAAGCCTGTGCTGTCCAATTACACCCAATTAACCTACAAACTCTCTCTCCACCCCCCACCCCCCAACGTTTTGTTTTCAATGGTGGGAGGAAAGCGGAACAGTCAGGAAACCCACGCAGACATGGGGAGAACTGACAGCGCATGATGCAAACCCCGGTTGCCGGCCCTGTAAAAGCGTCGCACTAACCACTAGGCTAACTGCGTCGAGTATTCTAGGTATTCTTTTTATAATTTTAAGGCCTGATGTACTTCCAAAATAGACTAGAATGAATCAAACTGTTTAGCTGGATAATTTCAAAAGCATTGCAAATACTAAATATGTTTTTTTTTAAAAAGTGATTATCATGAACAATTGAATGCATCAGGTTTAGCATGGTGGGTTCAACCCCCTGATTTCCCAACACCTGAAAAACTGTAGGAAGCTAGTACACCTTGGTGGGCGAGGACGCCCCCGCGCAGAGGGGATGAGAGCACCCCCGGTGGATGGCGCTAGTATTAAACCAAGCAGCACTGATAAATTACTGAAATTATAGGGCTCATTAGTTTTAAAACTAAATTAAGCAGCAGGCTGGTGTTTAAGAGCAGCAGGAAGATTATAAAATTAGAGCAATCGATAAACTGTATATGCCATTATACAGGGCATTCCATATAACCGTTTATAGCACGGAAACAGGCCATGTCGGCCCTTCAAGTCCGTAACGGTTCACTTGAACAACTCCACTAGCTCCTCCGCAAACTCCTGAGGAAGTAGAGGCTTTCTTCATGATGTAGAAACACAAAACTTAAAATCAGGTTGTCCTATACAAAGAGCATAAAATTCTTATTTGACACCACCACCATCTTTCCATCAGCTCACGCATGCCCCGTTAGTTACTTGAGAAAGCTCAGCACTCCTCTGTGTGGTCCATCCACCCGGTCCAACTGGCGTCAGTTCTGTACACCTTTAAACGGCCTGTCTGTGACAGGAGCCAACAGTGGCTTACTTTAAAATAACCAAATAAAATTAAAATGTTTAAATGATAATTTATTAAAATAGTGATTTGCTTTTAATAGCATCTGCTGGTCAGCGGTAAGTGCCAGATTTTTTTTGGGGGGGTCGTCTTATTCAAAGGGTATCGCTTAAAGTCAACATTTTAGGTGGAAATTAAAGGCTTCATTTAAGAGTTGTCCTATACACTGGCATATACAAATACTTTTATAAAATTTGCAAACTATATTATAATGGACTAAAAAAGGGAAAACAAATGACAGGAGTTAAAAAGATAGTGAACAAACAGAAAATAGCGGAGGAGTCACGTGATGGAATAGTGGCCGGTAGGGGAATACCAGCCCTCTCCAGAAAAGAGGAAATAAAGTGAAGAAAATACAAAATATAACAAATAAAAGATAAAGTTGTGGAGAAAAGAAAATGGCACCCAAGAAGGAAAAAACTAAAAACAACGGGGAAAAAAGAAAAGACGCCAGAAACAGGGAGCCGACGTGGAGAAGAAAGCCCGTTCTCCGAGGTTCGTGACAACCCCGCAGAGTCGCGAACCCCCCCCCCAACCGACCGCTGAACTGCTAAGATGGCTTTCTGAGCCAAACAAAAGTGCGCATACTAAGGAAAAGGAGAACACCGACGGGAGGGGGGCTCAGCAGAGGAGCAGCAAACACAGCGCGACCAGCTGAGGAATGCCCAACACCACTCCTCTCTTTCCCCCCCCACCACCCAGAGTAGGGGAATCCAAGGCAATGATTTAAGTGTCCCAAATGGCATTTTTTTCCCCAAATAGAGGTTAGTGGGTAAAAGGAAATAGCTGCCAGGCACCTTTAATTCTTACAAGACAATTTACACAAGCACATTGATAGGAAAGATTAAGAGGTATATGGGCTGAGTACAGGTGAATGGGACTAACTAGCAGAGACAAGTTAGGCCAAAGGGCTTTATTCTGAGCTGTAGAACTATGGCTATTATTACAAGATCCTGTTTTAGTAAAATGGAATTATCACTTTATGAGATAGTATAGACAGGGGGAAGTGAATGGTCACAATTAACATTTAACATTCACACAACACAAGTCTCAGCTTGCGTTGGGAACTGAGGGAAGCCTGGAGACAGTCTGTTCCAGATTCAATACAATTGCAAAGATGTTGTGATTTTGCAAAGGGAGAACCTTTCTGATGCTGAAGAGAAAACAGCTTTTTGAAGCAGCTCTCGTTGCCGGCCATTCTGTGGAATTCATAGCATAGCTGGCTCTGTGAATGACTGGGCCTTTTTGGTGGATTGACCTGTGCCAGGAGGGTCTTTTGGGAAGCAAAGTGCTTCATTGTGAGTGTGTCTAACAGTGAAGGTCATTTGGAGAGCCAGGGTCTTGAAAGCTTCGAGAAGGCTGCCCAATTCAAGTCTATGGACCTATGACCACAGCTCGTGAGGATGGACGTTTCTTCAATGGCAACACAAGGAGAATTCACAGCTACAACTCCAGTCTTCCCATCAGTTTATCATCAAATTTCAAAGGACTGCGCTTCAACACTGAATTTGAAAGACTGAACTTTTTAACTTTCTAGATTTTGGCCTGGACTGGGTATAATACATGTATAGAAAAATTTGGGGACAGATTTAGTGTTAAAGATAGTTTAAGAGTTAGAAATAAAATTAGTGTTTTAAAATTAAACACTGTCTGGATCATTGCCTTTTGCTACTTGTTACACAGATTCATAACACTATAAAAGGGTTGGCACCATTCTGGAGCTCAGCAAGACTGCATGTAAATCCCAATCATACTCAACCACACCATCTCACTTTCTTCAAGCCACAACAATTGAACCCATTTAACAATAATTTCAAAAATAGGTCGCAATAGATCACTGATGTTCACAATATATTTAAGTGCAAATACATCACCTCCAACATCGATGAAGTGTTTTGCTGCCAGTCCAGATCTTGGAGCTAGAAGATTATGGAGAAAATGGAGAAGTCAGTTGTAACCTGCAAACTTTGTTAGAAACTATTAGTGTACAAAATATTGACAAATCTAAAATTCTTTATACATTTTAAGATTTGTAATTTCTGATGCTATTGTAGGAAAGACAGACTAGCTTAGAGTGTGTATTGGCACATGGAATTATGATACTGAAATGGTTGCAGGATGGGCAGGACTGCCAGTTCAACGCTCTAGGCTTGTTCCTTCAGACGTGATGGGGGGGAAATGAAAGGGGAAGGAGTGGCATTGCTCATCAGCTGTGTTGTAAAAAGAGCTTTTGGCAGTGGCCTTCATAAATCTAAGTTTTGGATATAGGAGTTGGGATGTTGTTGTAAAGTTGTATAACACATTGGTGAGGCCAAATTGGGAGAATTGTGTGCAGCTATTGTCACCTAACTACAGGAAAGACAAGATAGAGAGTGCAGAGAAGATTTACTAGAACATTGCTCAGACTTCAGGAACTGAGTTACATGGGAACGTTAAACAGGATAGAACTTTATTTCCTGATGTGTAGGGGAGATTTGGTAGAGGTATTTAAAATTATGAGGGAGGTAGGCTTTTTCCACTGAGAGTAGGTGAGATACAAACCAGAGGAGATGAGTTAAGTGTGAATGTGGACATTCTTAAAGGGAACTTCTTCACACAGGAAGTGGTGGGAGTGTGGAAAAAGCTGACATCTTAATTTTAATTTAAGAAGAATCTGGACAGGTACATGGACGGGAGAAGTATGGAGGGCAATGGGCTGGGTGCAGGTCAGTGGGACGAGGCAGAAAAATGGTTTCAGCACAGACTAGAAGGGCTGAAGGGGCTTGTTCTACAGTTCTATGCAAACATTTAAGGGGTTCTTTAGAATTTACAAGAAAATTTCAGAATCAGAATTTATTTCCATGCCATGAAATTCATTATTTAGCAGCAGCGTTACAGTGCAAACATTCTATAAACTGTGGCGGTACGCCATTAGGCAGGCGAACCGGCCCTGCTTGTCACGCACGCGGCAGGGCAGCCAGCCAAAATGGTGCCGTTGGGGGTTTCCTCCCGACCTCGGCACCAGGCTCAGAAGTCTGCGCTTGGGGACCCACGTGACGCCCCGGTGACCCCCAGCGCGGTTCTCAGCCAGGTCCGGGCTGGGAGTATAAGACCAGCCAGGCAGCCTGCAATAAATCAGTTTTTGCTCAATGAACTCAACCATTCTGGTTGTGCGATCCTTCAGTTAGCAGTGAAGCCGCCGCTACAAAACCATATTTCAAAGTAATACTGCAAGAAAAAGAAAGTAAGGCAGTGTCCGTGGTTCATTGTCCTTGTGCCGTCAAGTGCTAGTCTTCAGGCTCCTGTACTGTTTTCCTGTTGGTCTGGGTAGTGGGCAGTTTTAAAAAAAGTGAAAATGACAGAACTAGAATGTAGACTTCCTTTACAAGATGAAACCAGCAACCACAAAGGCAGCATATCACACAGGGGTAAAGATGAACAATTACTTTATTAACAAAAAATTCACCTTCAAACTTTAATTCAAAATCCCCACTTTTATAACAATGCCCACTGGTTACTATGCAAATTTCTTTAACAGTGTAAAACTAATAAATTCCCCTACCTAAATATAAAAGACTTAATCAAAGTCTAAGCTACACTTCCAAGCAGCCCACAGAAAAACTTAAGACACAAAACACAAAAGACTCACAAAACTTCGATCTCAACTGAAGCAAAGATCAAACAAAATTCAGTTTGTTTGGTAAACTAAAGCCGAGAGAGAGGGGGGGAGGGGGGAGAACAAAATTCAAAGTTGTCTTGTGTTGCTGCATAGAGAGGAACCACTGGCTTGGTCTGGATCCTTCTGGCTGCCTTTGGAAGGTTCATCCCATTGAAAATGCCCAACATTCTAAACTGTCCTCCAGACCATGGGCTCATGCTCTGGGCCTCCTTCCACTCCACAGCTCCACCCAGTGGTGGTTTATCGTCCAAGTCCAGAAATTTTTAGATCATTTTCTGCACATGCTCAGTCTGTCTCCCACTCTCTCAGCAGTCCACCTTCACCTTGGCTGTCTAAGGCAAACTGCTATTTTTTTTTAAAAAAGATAAAACCACACAACACATAGGCCAATAAACACAGAACTCTAACACTTAAAAAAACACATTGAATAAATATGTCCTGTTCCTCTAAAATGCAATTTTGGGGAATTACCAGTAATAATAGAAACAAGATGGAAATATGAATTAAATGATATTTAATGTTGATGTAGCGCCTTTACAGAGCCAACAATCGGGACCGGGGTTCAAATCCCGTGCTGTTTGTACGTTCTCCCTGTGTCTGTGTGGGTTTTCCCCAGGGTCTCCAGTTTCCTCCCACCATTCGAAATATACTGAGGGTGTAGGTTAATTGAGTGTAAATTGGGTGACATGGACTCATGGTTTGAAATAGCTAGATGTCTAAATTTAAATTTTTAAAAAATTAAAGTTTAAATCAGTCTTCATTGAAGAATATAAATGGCTCAGAAATTGCTGTAAATTGGGAGGAGCATCTCAAAACTTACAACCAGAGAAGTATTAAAAGAAAATTAAGGGAACTGCAGGCTGGCATGTTCATGGGCCCTGGTGGGCTTCACCCTTGGCTATTACAAGTGACTGATGAGAGAATTGGATTCCAAAATTTTCTCAGTTCATGGAAGACTCCCTTAGATTGGGAAAATAGTTCATGTAATTCCTTTATTCAAAGAAAGCCACACAAGAAACATGAGGCCAGGTGAGTATCAGTCATAAAGAAGCTATTACTACAGACAATATGGACAGAGACAATTCAAGATAACAAAGCAAAGTCTACATGGATTATATTTGATTACTTTTTAAAAATGGGCTATTTATAAAGGGGAACTGAAGTAGAAGACATTTGATAAAGGCAATATATCAAAAGCTACTGTGGAAAATAAAAGCTCATGGTTTTTAAGATGAATTGTTAGAAGATTGGCTGGTCAACGAGTTCAAGTTTATGATCATCTGACTACATAACAACCAAGCGAAACAGCATGCGCAATATTCAATAATCACATATACATAAAAATGTAATTCTCTTTCAGCATTGCTGCAGGAAACTGCAATTACAAATTAGTCTTTTCTGCTGGACAAGCAGTAATTAGTGATACATCACAGGAATCAGTGCTGGGTCCTTAATTATTGCATTTCTATAAAAGACAGAATACTTCAGATCACACACACCAGGTGGATTAGTGGATTTTGAACAGGAATGAACCAAGATCCAAGAGTTAAAAAATCAAAGTAGGATTTGAAAGACTTACCCACTCTGCCATAGAATCCGGAAGGAAGAGCAATCTGAATATCAGTCTTTACAATAACTTTATCTTGAGGTAGGACCACATAATCGTAGGCACTGCAAAATACACACAGACCTGAATAGAGCTGGATTGTTCATCACAGGGAAAACTCCCAGCCTGCACTGATGATTAAACAGTTTTGAAAACTTTTAGGACACATTTGGATCATATGTCAGAGCTGAAGTAGGCCATTCGGCCTTTCGAGGCTGCAACACCACTGGCAGACATATTTTACCTCTCAATCCCATTGTCCTGCCTTCTCCCTGTAAACATTCTTACTCTTCAAGACTTTATCAATCTCTGCTTTAAACATACCCCATGACTTGACCTCCACAGCTGTCTGTGGCAACAATTTCCAGATATACACCCACCTCATCTATATTCTTTCTTTTTCTTAGCTTTCGAAAATGATCAGATACATATGATGGAATGTTCAGGTAATAGGAAATTAAAATTACAGATAGTTAGCAGGCTCATCTATTCCAAAAGTAACAAGCAGGACAAGAGAGTCAATGGATGCTCTTCGATTTCTCTTCATATCTGTTCAAAAGAGCCATCCTTTTATTCATAGGTTGTCTCCTCTGGTACTGGATTCTTCTAAAGATCCTTTTCACATCCACTCTACTCAGCCCTTTCAATATCCAGGAGTATTCAATAGCCCCTTTCACACTTGAAAGTGAACCCAGGAATTAACCGCCAGTCAGCCTTTTACTCCTGGAAAAGCAAAATCAGCTCAACACA